>NC_084734.1:76996947-77049447 GCF_033978785.1 Entelurus aequoreus | reverse complement strand
ATAGTGGTTGTGGCCCCAAACAACTGCATAGAGTGTTTCAATCAGTATGGCAACACAAACTTGTTTAACCTTTTGTCGTCCATCCACCAGTTCAACTGATGTCCCAACTGCCTCCATTTCATTCACGGCCTTGTCCAAGCCAATGTCCTGCCAGTCCTGACAGTCGTGGATAATGTCAACGCGGGCATTCCTGTCTGGCCGGTTCCTGGAGACAAACACATTAAAAACATCTCTTCCTATTGACATGCAGAGCATACAGTGGGCAGTGGTGATGGTGGACTTCCAAACAGATAAATATCTTCATTCCCCCCCCCCCTGCTGGTTTGCCTTTCATATGTCAACACGTTCATCGCATCCCAGCATGCTCCAAAGGAAAATAGACTAACGGTTATTGAGATGCAGTCTACCAACATCATACTAATGATGATTGCAATAGATTATTGACTGTAATCACCTCCAGGTACTGATCCATTTTGAAGAAAAAACCCCCACTAAGGATGTTATCTACTAATCACTATCTATTGTAGCTACCAATGAAGGCTTTATTCATAAGTACCCTGCTAATTAAAAAAACAAAGCACTGTGAGGCAGTTAGAAAACTCATTATAGTAATTTTGCTGAATAAATAACATACAATACTTTCTGTTTTTATTGAATGCATATTAATAGTTATTGGTACCATTTGCTTTAAAATATATATGTATCATTTGTATGAAAACTGAGTTTAAAAAAGGTCAGTGATTGCATATACAACAACTGCATTACAAGTAGGGATGTCCGATAATGGCTTTTTGCCGATATCCGATATTCCGATATTGTCCAACTCTTTAATTACAGATATCAACCGATACCGATATCAACTGATATATACAGTCGTGGAATTAAAACATTATTATGCCTAATTTGGACAACCAGGTATGGTGAAGATAAGGTACTTTTTAAAAAAATTAATAAAATAAAATAAGATAAATACATTAAAAACATTTTCTTGAATAAAAAAGAAAGTAAAACAATATAAAAACTGTTACATAGAAACTAGTAATAAATGAAAATTGGTAAAATTAACTGTTAAAGGTTAGTACTATTAGTGGACCAGCAGCACACACAATAATGTGTGCTTACGGACTGTATCCCTTGCAGACTGTATTGATATATATTGATATATAATGTAGGAACCAGAATATTAATAACAGAAAGAAACAACCCTTTTGAGTGAATGAGTGTAGATGGGGGAGGGAGTTTTTTTTGGGTTGGTGCACTAATTGTTAGTGTATCTTGTGTTTTTTATGTTGATTTAATAAAAAAAAACCCCAAAAAACGATACCGATAATTAAAAAAATTATACCGATAATTTCCGATATTACATTTTAACGCATTTATCAGCCGATAATATCGGCAGGCCGATATTATCGGACATCTCTAATTACAAGAATCAAGTTAGAATTGTATTGGAGGTATTTATTGCTTTAAATAATACTAAAGAAAATGACAAAAATAAAGTCCCAAGTACAATAAAAACGTGTAAAGTATAATTTAAAATGTTTTGCAGTATGATAATGCTGCCTGAGGCTGAGCCAGTCAGTGGCCACGATACTGATTGGTTTGGTTTCCTCTGGTAGCCAATGGTACTGTAGTATTGATATTTGTTGTTTATTCAGCCATTTTTATGCTTGAAAATACTTTATTTAGGACCAAAAAAATGGTATAATATGCTTTAAAACAATCTTTAAAAAAAACATGTCTTGGTTTTCATACATTGTCTTGGTTTCAGTACGATTGCTTTTAGGCGAAAACTGTGTCTTGGTGTTTGTACATTATTTTGGTTTTGGTACGATTGCTTTAAGGAAAAAAACATGTCTTGGTTTTCACACATTGTCTTGGTTTTAGTACGATTGCTTTTAGGCAAAAACTATGAATTGGTTTTCATACATTGCCTTGGTTTTAGTATGATTGCTTTTAGGGAAAAAAACATGTCTTGGTTTTCATATTTTGCCTTGGTTTAAGTACGATTGCTTTTAGGCAAAAACTGTGTCTTGGTGTTTGTACATTATGTTGGTTTTAGTACGATTGCTTTTAGACAAAAACTATGTCTTGGTTTTTCCAAATAATTACAGCATTTTCATAATTCTATAACAATTGCTTTTTGACACAAAACACTTTTTTAGGCAAACTATGTCTTGGTTATCATACATTGTCTTGATTTTAGTACGATTGCTTTTAGGCAAAAACTATGATTTGGTTTTCATACATTGCCTTGGTTTTAGTATGATTGCTTTAAGGGAAAAAAAAACACGTCTTGGTTTTCACACATTGTCTTGGTATTAGTAGGATTGCTTTTAGGCGACAACTGTGCCTTGGTGTTTGTACACTGTTTTGGTTTTGGTACGATTGCTTTTTAGGCAAAAACAATGTCTTGGTTTTTTCAAATAATTACAGCATTTTCATTATTCTACAACATTGCCTTTTTACACAAAACTTTTTTAGGCAAACTATGTCTTGATTTTAGTACGATTGCTTTTAGGCAAAAACTATGATTTGGTTTTCATACATTGCCTTGATTTTAGTATGATTGCTTCAAGGAAAACAAACATGTCTTGGTTTTCACACATTGTCTTGGTTTTAGTAGGATTGCTTTTAGGCGAAAACTGTGCCTTGGTGTTTGTACATTGTTTTGGTACGATTGCTTTTAGGCAAAAACTATGATTTGGTTGTCATACATAGCCTTGGTTTTAGTACGATTACTTTTAGGAAAAAAACATGTATTGGTTTTCATACATTGTCTTGGTTTCAGTACGATTGCTTTTAGGCAAAAACTATGTCCTGGTTATCATACATTTTCTTGATTTTAGTACGATTGCTTTTAGGCAAAAAGTATGATTTGGTTTTCATACATTGCCTTCATTTTAGTATGATTGTTTTAAGGGAAAAAAAAACATGTCTTGGTTTTCAGAATCAGAATCAGAATAGTTTTATTGCCATTGTTTGAGAACGGGTTCACAAACTAGGAATTTTTCTTGGTGCAAACGTGCCACATAAAACACATATAACACATATTTGGTAATAAAAAGAGCTGTAACTGAGCTATCAGATAGACTTAGAAGGAATTCAAGGAGCTGCTGTTAGGAGTTATTGTTCATTTGCCTGATGGTCGAGGGGAAAAAACTGCTCAGGTGGCGGGAGGTGTGGGTCTGGATGGAGCGTAGTCTCCTGCCTGAGGGGAGAGGGGAGAATAGTGTGTGTCCAGGGTGAGAAGAGTCAGCTGTGATCCGACCCACACGCCTCCTGGTCCTGGAGGAGAACAAGTCCTGGAGGGATGGGAGCTTGCAGCCAATCACCTTCTCAGCAGCACGTATGATGCGCTGCAGTCTATTCTTATCCTGGACTGTGGCGCCGGGGAACCACACTGTGATGGAGGAGGTCAGGATGGACTCTATGATGGCTGAGTAAAACTGCACCAGCATCTCGGTCGGCACCTTAAGTTTCCTCAGCTGCCGCAGGAAGTACATCCTCTGCTGGGCCTTCTTGATGAGGGAGCTGATGGTCAGCTCCCACTTGAGGTCCTGGGTGATGGTGGTGCCCAAGAAACGGAAGGAGTCCACAATGGGGACGGGGGTGGGAGAGTCAATCAGGGTGAGGGGGGATGGTGGGGCTGTGACTTTCCTGAAGTCCATGATCATCTCCACTGTTTTCTGGGCGTTCAGCTCCAGGTTGTTGAGGCTGCACCAGGACGTCAGCCGGTCCACCTCTCTCCTCTAGGCGGACTCATCGCCATTCGAGATGAGCCCGATGAGGGTGGTGTCATCCGCAAACTTGAGCAGTTTTACGGATTGGTGACTGGAGGTGCAGCAGTTTGTATACAGGGAGAAGAGCCAGGGGGAGAGTACACAGCCCTGAGGAGTACCAGTGTTTGTGGTTCGACTGTCCGAGACAATCTTCCCCAGCCGTACGTGCTGTCGTCGGTCTGTCAGGAAGTCATTAATCCAACTGCAGAGGGAGTCGGGCACGCTGAGCTGGTAGAGCTTGTCTCGTAGCAGTCCAGGGAGGATGGTGTTGAAGGCAGAGCTGAAGTCCACAAACAAGATCCTAGCGTAGGTTCCTGGGGAGTCCAGATGCTCCAGGATGAAGTGGAGGGCCAGGTTCACTGCATCATCCACAGACCTGTTGGCTCTGTAGGCGAACTGCAGTGGGTCCAGGAGGGGGGCGGTAATGTCCTTGAGGTGGGGCAGGACCAAGCGCTCAAAGGACTTCATGAACACAGACGTCAGCGCGACCGGCCTGTAGTCATTTAGTCCTGTGATCCATGCTTTCTTGGGGACAGGGACAATGGTAGAGGTCTTAAAGCAGGACGGCACGCGGCATAGCTCCAGAGAGGTGTTAAAAATGTCAGTGAAGACAGGAGCCAGCTGGTCCGCACAGTGTCTGAGAGTGGAGGGGGAGACACCATCCGGCCCGGGGGCATTCCGCGTATTCAGCTTCAAGAACTGCCGGCGTACATCCTCTTCTTTGATGGAGAGGGTCTTTACAGTCTTATGATGTTTTTGGAGTCCTGTGATGTCATTGGAGTCATTTGAGTCCTTTAACTCCTTTAATAAAGTGCTGGCATTGGTGGGGAGGGTTATGGTGGGGGGAGCATGGCTTTGATGAGCTTTCATACATTGTCTTGGTTTTAGTAGGATTGCTTTTAGGCGAAAACTGTGCCTTGATGTTTGTACACTGTTTTGGTTTTGGTACGATTGCTTTTAGGCAAAAACAATGTCTTGGTTTTTCCAAATAATTACAGCATTTTCATTATTCTACAACATTGCCTTTTTACACAAAACTTTTTTAGGCAAACTATGTCTTGATTTTAGTACGATTGCTTTTAGGCAAAAACTATGATTTGGTTTTCATACATTGCCTTGATTTTAGTATGATTGCTTTAAGGAAAACAAACATGTCTTGGTTTTTACACATTGTCTTGGTTTTAGTAGGATTGCTTTTAGGCGAAAACTGTGCCTTGGAGTTTGTACATTGTTTTGGTTTTGGTACGATTGATTTTAGGCAAAAACTATGATTTGGTTTTCATACATAGCTTTGGTTTTAGTACGATTGCTTTTAGGAAAAAAACATGTATTGGTTTTCATACATTGTCTTGGTTTCAGTACGATTTCTTTTAGGCAAAAACTATGTCTTGGTTTTCATACATTGTCTTGGTTTTAGTACGATTGTTTTTAGGCAAAAACTATGTTATGGTTTATAAAGATAGATGGATAGAACTTTATTGATTCCTTCAGAAAGAGTTCCATCAGGAAAATTAAAATTCCAGCAGTTGTCTCGGTTTTAGTATGATTGCTTTTAGGCAAAAACTATGATTTGGTTTCCATACATTGCCTTAGTTTTAGTACCATTGCTTTAAGGAAAAAACATGTCTTGGTTTTCATACATTGTCTTGGTTTTAGTAGGATTGCTTTTAGGCAAATAGTATGTCTTGGTTTTTATACATTGTCTTGGTTTAAGTACGATTGCTTTGAGGAAAAAACTATATCTCGGTTTTCATACATTGTCTTGGTTTTAGTGCGATTGCTTTAAGGCAAAAACGGTGTCTTGGTTTTCATACAATGTCTTGGTTTTAGTACGATTGCTTTGAGGAAAAAGCAATGTCTCGGTTTTCATACATTGTCTTGGCTTTAGTGCGATTGCTTTTAGGCAAAAACTATGTCTTGGTTTTCATACATTGTCTTGGTTTTAGTACGATAGTTTTTAAGCAAAAACTATGTTATAGTTTATAAAGATAGATAGATAGTACTTTATTGATTCCTTCAGGAGAGTTCCCTCAGGAAAATTACAATTCCAGCAGTTGTCTTGGGTTTAGTACAATTGCTTTTAGGCAAAAACTATGATTTGGTTTTCATACATTGCCTTAGTTTTAGTACCATTGCTTTAAGGAAAAAAAACATGTCTTGGTTTTCATACGTTATCTTGGTTTTAGTATGATTGCTTTTAGGCGAAAACTGTGTCTTGGTGTTTGCACATTGTTTTGATTTTAGTATAAATGCTTTAAGGCAAAAACTATGATTTTGTTTTCACACATTGTCTTGGTTTTAGTACGATTGCTTTTAGGCAAAAACTATGATTTGGTTTTCGTACATTGCCTTGGTTTTAGTACGATTGCTTTAAGGAAAAAAACATGTCTTGGTTTTCATACATTGTCTTGGTTTTAGTAAGATTGCTTTTAGGCAAAAACTGTGTCTTGGTTTTCATACATTGTCTTGGTTTTAGTACGATTGCTTTTAGGTGAAAACTGTGTCTTGGTGTTTGTACACTGTTTTGGTTTTAGTAGGATTGCTTTTAGGCAAAAAGTATGTCTTGGTTTTTATACATTGTCTTGGTTTTAGTACGATGGCTTTGAGAAAAAAACTTTATCTCAGTTTCTTGGTTTTAGTACGATAACTTTTAGGCAAAAACTATGTCATGGTTTATAAAGATAGATAAATAGTACTTTATTGATTCCTTCAGGAGAGTTCCCTCAGGAGGATTAAAATTCCAGCAGTTGTCTTGTTTTTAGTACAATTGCTTTTAGGCAAAAACTTTGATTTGGTTTTCATACATTGCCTTAGTTTTAGTACCATTGCTTTAAGGGAAAAAAAACATGTCTTGGTTTTCATACATTGTCTTGGTTTTAGTATTATTGCTTTTAGGCGAAAACTGCGTCTTGGTGTTTGTACATTGTTTTGATTTTAGTACGATTGCTTTAAGGCATTTTACCGGGTGAAAATCGGGAGAAATTCGCGAGAATGGTTGCCCCGGGAGATTTTCGAAGGGGCACTGAAATTCGGGAGTCTCCCGGAAAATCGGGAGGGTTGGCAAGTATGGGTAATACTATTATTATTACTATTCTTGTCTTCATTAAAGAAAGGAATCTATATGTGTTAAACATGCTTGTATTATCATTAAAAAACCTGTAGCTTGTTAACAAAAACGTCTCTTTCACAAATACATATATATACCGTATTTTTCGGACTATAAGTCGCAGTTTTTTTCAAAGTTTGGCCGGGGGTGCGACTTATTCTCAGGAGCGACTTATGTGTGAAATTATTAACACATTACCGTAAAATATCAAATAATATTATTTAGCTCATTCACGTAAGAGACTAGACGTATAATATTTCATGGGATTTAGCGATTAGGAGTGACAGATTGTTTGGTAAACGTATAGCATGTTCTATATGTTATAGTTATTTGAATGACTCTTACCATAATATGTTACGTTAACATACCAGGCACGTTCTCAGTTGGTTATTTATGTGTCATATAACGTACACTTATTCAGCCTGTTGTTCACTATTCTTTATTTATTTTAAATTGTCTATTCTTGGTGTTGGGTTTTATCAAATACATTTCCACCAAAAATGCGACTTATACTCCAGTGCGCCTTATATATGTTTTTTTCCTTCTTTATTATGCATTTTCGGCAGGTGCAGCTTATACTCCGGTGCGGCTTATACTCTGAAAAATACGGTATGAATGAGGTAGATCCCCTTGACTTGGTCAATTGAAAAGTAGCTCGCCTTCAGAAAAGTGTGGGCACCCCTGCTATAGCCCATTAAATCAGGAAAAGGGACTTATGTAGCCCAAGAAAAGGTCAACAAAACACCCCCCGGGGGCCCATGAAATGACAGAAAAAACATTAGAGGGAAAGGCTAAACTAAATGTGTGACCTATAATGACACACTTGGCACACCCACATTGACGGTGAGGAGACCTGCGATAGCTTCCAGCCCATATAAAGCACAAATGATGGTGCACGGAGGTTAATACCAGCGTAACACCTGAGGTGAAGGAAATATGAAAAAGCCCCCCAAAATGCTACGTACGGTTGGGCGAAGAATCTAATATAGCCTATCAGGGGGATTTCGCTGCAGATGGAGAATTGGGGGAGGAGGAAAAAAAGCCCAAGGCTGGGAAATGTGCGCCTCAATATACGTGTGTGAACGGTTGAGTTGTGTTATGATTTATAGCGGCCTAATATGAGCTCAAACACACTTGGGTGCCTGATGTGCATTTCCAGCACATTAGCATACGCGCGTCACTGCTGCTAGAGAGCGTGAGGGCTGCTGGATCTCAGATAATGTTACAGACCAGGGAAGGATCCATCAAACCGACGCCAGCTTTTTGTCTTTATCTACTTCTTCTCCTCTGCCAGTCACTCTGCTGGCTTGCTTTTTCACCCTATATCCTCTTCTATCAGTCTCAAGTCACGCTTTAACGCACCGCATCCGTTTTTTGGGGGGTTTTTTTTGGTTCTCTCCTATCAAAACTGTTGCTCCTGCACTGATTACAGGGAGAAGAGGCAGCCCAAAAGAGAGGCGATGTTTTGTTTTTTTTCCTTACCCTCCGCTGTGGGTGTTGTTGAGAACACACGGGCCCCAGCCCCTCCACTGCCACCTGATGGTGGGTGCCGGGAGACCATATGCCGTGCATGTTAGCGTCTGGGTGCTGCCGCTGGGATAAGGGCTGGACGGTTCTGCCACTTCTTTTTCATTTATCTGTGGGGAAACTATGATAGAAGAGAAGCAGTTATATAGCAGCTGTCATATTTAGTCACTTCTTACTGTGGAAGGGACTTTAACCTTCGTCTTGTGTTAGGGTCGGCACCGACCCGTTTTAGTTTTTAAATGCATAAAAGAACCACATTTATTTTTTTGCATCAAGGCTTTTTGACTTTGTCAGGAACCTCTATTTCAACAAAATAAAACAGTTTTTCACTAAATTATAAAATGCTCGGGTTGAAATTATGACCTTGGTGTTGTTAAGGTCGGTTTCGACCCAGTTATAAAAATAAGATTATAAAGCAATAATTACAGCCAAAACTGAACACACTGACAGCCAGCTCCTCTCCCAATCAAGTGAGATTTAGGGGATTCTCATTTTACCTTGTTATCCAGTACAAAAACAAACAAAGACGGGCATGTCCAGACATGTGAGGTCAATTCAGTATAGAGTTGGTGACTTGCAGAGTGCACATCTCCAATTTGCAGCATGCAAAAATTAAAAAAAGATTTACAGTGAGAGAAATTCTGGATAATATTTTTGGTGAAAATGAGGGAGAGGACACAGAGCAGCATAGTGATACGGATGAACAGGTTTCTGAGGAGGAAGACAATGTGGAGCATCATCCAGAAGACACAGACACATCTGATGAGTCTGATGAGGAGGTCATACCAAAGACTACAAAAATGGGACCCATTACCTCCCTGCTTGGCACTCAGCATCAAGGGTTGGAATTAAAGTACCAATGATTGTCACACACACACTAGGTGTGGCGAAATTATTCTCTGCATTTGACCCATCACCCTTGATCACCCCCTGGGAGGTGAGGGGAGCAGTGGGCAGCAGTGGGCAGCAGCGGTGGCCACGCCCGGGAATCATTTTTGGTGATTTAACCCAAAATGTCAAATTAATTTTAGATCGGGGTCCACATGGAGAAAAATCTATTCCCAAGTGGGCCGGAATGGTAAAATCACGACACGATAACTTAAAAATAAAGACAACATCAGATTGTTTTCTTTGTTTAAAAATAGAACTAGCACAATCTGAAATTGTACAAATCATAGTGTTGTTGTTTTTTTACAATAGCCAGTTGCGGTTAATAGTATATATACAAACCCCGTTTCCATATGAGTTGGGAAATTGTGTTAGATGTAAATATAAACGGAATACAATGATTTGCAAATCCTTTTCAACCCATATTCAATTGAATGCACTACAAAGACAAGATATTTGATGTTCAAACTCATAAACTTTATTTTTTTTTGAAAATAATAATTAACTTAGAATTTCATGGCTGCAACACATGCCAAAGTAGTTGGGAAAGGGCATGTTCACCACTGTGTTACATGGCCTTTCCTTTTAACAACACTCAGTAAACGTTTGGGAACTGAGGAGTTACATTTTTTAAGCTTCTCAGGTGGAATTCTTTCCCATTCTTGCTTGATGTACAGCTTAAGTTGTTCAACAGTCCGGGGGTCTCCGTTGTGGTATTTTAGGCTTCATAATGCGCCACACATTTTCAATGGGAGACAGGTCTGGACTACAGGCAGGCCAGTCTAGTACCCGCACTCTTTTACTATGAACCCACATTGATTAACACGTGGCTTGGCATTGTCTTGCTGAAATAAGCAGGGGTGTCCATGGTAACGTTGCTTGGATGGCAACATATGTTGCTCCAAAACCTGTATGTACCTTTCAGCATTAATGGCGCCTTCACAGATGTGTAAGTTACCCATGTCTTGGGCACTAATACACCCCCATACCATCACAGATGCTGGCTTTTTAAATTTGCGCCTATAACAATCCGGATGGTTCTTTTCCTCTTTGGTCCGGAGGACACGACATCCGCAGTTTCCAAAAACAATTTGAAATGTGGACTCGTCAGACCACAGAACACTTTTCCACTTTGTATCAGTCCATCTTAGATGAGCTCAGGCCCAGCGAAGCTGACGGCATTTCTGGGTGTTGTTGATAAACGGCTTTCACCTTGCATAGGAGAGTTTTAACTTGCACTTACAGATGTAGCGACCAACTGTAGTTACTGACAGTGGGTTTCTGAAGTGCTCCTGAGCCCATGTGGTGATATCCTTTACACACTGGTGTCGCTTGTTGATGCAGTACAGCCTGAAGGATCGAAGGTCACGGGCTTAGCTGCTTACGTGCAGTGATTTCTCCAGATTCTCTGAACCCTTTGATGATATTACGGACCGTAGATGATGAAATCCCTAAATTCCTTGCAATAGCTGGTTGAGACAGGTTTTTCTTAAACTGTTCAACAATTTGCTCACGCATTTGTTGACAAAGTGGTGACCCTCGCCCCATCCTTGTTTGTGAATGACTGAGCATTTCATGGAATCTACTTTTATACCCAATTATGACACCCACCTGTTCCCAATTTGCCTGTTCACCTGTGGGATGTTCCAAATAAGTGTTTGATGAGCATTCCTCAACTTTATCAGTATTTATTGCCACCTTTCCCAACTTCTTTGTCACGTGTTGCTGGCATCAAATTCTAAAGTTAATGATTATTTGCAAAAAAAAAATGTTTATCAGTTTGAACATCAAATATGTTGTCTTTGTAGCATATTCAACTGAATATGGGTTGAAAATGATTTGCAAATCATTGTATTCCGTTTATATTTACATCTAACACAATTTCCCAACTCATATGGAAACGGGGTTTGTACACAAGAGGCATGAGCCAAGAAGAAAATCAAGAATTGTGAAAAAAAAAAATATATATTTACACAAAAAATAAAGCCTAAACGTTGGTTAACATGTTCCCTTTCTGAACTCTCCCTCTCTCAGCAGGATGAGGAATGTTTTCATAGAACTACTAACTGTCCAAAACAAACTAACCAACAATTATGGGACTGATCACATCGCAATGAACGCCATCATACTCTTTATCTACTCAAGCAATTTTACAAATATCATTTTTTTTAAATTGGTTTCTTCCATCACGTAAATAACACATGAAACTTTTGTTTCAGCACACTCATCTCTGAGGGAATGTAGCCTAATAGGGCGGTTACCATTGACAACCAGCGTGATGTTGAGTCTCCTCTCCAGAGCAGCTGCACCATTTTTCAGCACCAGCGAGTAGAAGCCGGCATCTTTAGGACTAACATCCCTAATCTCCAAGGCGTGGTTGAGGTGAATCCTCATACGCTTCATCTTGAACTCAGGCCGCTCGGTAATCAGCTTTCCGTCTTTGTACCTTCACACATAAAACAACAAAGCACAGCTGCTACAGAGCCTCCCGTTCGGTTGTTTTCCTCCTAATTAGGTGTGTAAATCTCCAGATAGGGTGGCCAAAATATGCTTTTTAGAAAATGTCTGTTAGACTTAATGGACACAACAGGGAGCCCCAACTTACCATCGTGCTTCAGGCGTAGGGAATGCTGAGACGTTTACATGTAATTTGAAGGACTTCTGGCCAGATGTTACCTCCACCACTGATCCACTTCTGTAGTCCAGGTTTATAAATGGCTTTTCTAGGATAAAATACATAGTCTGGTAGAGATAAGAGCAGTGCAGGCAATCTATATTCAGAAGACCATAAATGGTTAAATATAACAAGGCAGGCACATATTTAAATAATCACATAGAGTTAGCTACTATTCACTAGTATACTGGAGTAAGTATGACTCGTTTTTTGCAATGTTTTAACATTGAGGACTGAGTTGGATAATGCCATAATTTAATACTACATTTTAAAACTAGAAGAGCAAATTAGCCTCACTTTCCTTATTAGTATACCTAATTCAGCTCTTTGGACTATTCAGGGTGTTCTATTTTTAAAAAATCTCTTAAAAGTTTGAATATCTATTTTCAAATGATGAAACATCAAATGTTGAATTTCAAATCATTAATAGTTTAAGGAGACATATGATTTTCCTCTGCTTCTGACTTATACATTTTGGATACCCGTCTATAAAGCAGATAAAGGTTTTCTCATTCGCTCTTGGTAACTTTTGAGGGATAATAGATTCTCAATAAAGTCTCTAGTTGAGTTCAATTTCAGAGCACTGTAAAACCAAACATACATAAAAAAAAAAATTCCAATTATAACTACATGTTTTTTGTGTGACATTCACAATCAACGAAATGCATATATAAATGTGCTAGCTCAATGTAATTCCATATACACGCTGGCAATTAGAATTAGTGAGCTTGAAAATTGATTTCAAACACCTCCAAATATGTCAACTCGACAACAGCAAATAGAGAATACAAAACAGCTGACAAACATTAAATACTTACAAGCAACCACAGTCTAAGGGACAACAAGAGACAATACTAGCCCATTTAATATTTTAATGGCAAAAGACTTAACACACTTTGTTGGTCTTTATCTGTTACAGGAGGTTTCAAATAGCACTGCAGAGCGTTATTGCCACCATTATTAGACTTGCATAAATAATCCGCTTCGGGATGTTTTGTAATTCATGTTTTGTTTTGCTTCAACCAAGACCCACGATCCACTGAAAACGGATTCCATGACCCACTTTTTGGAGTTTAGATCACTATATTAAAAACCGAGCGTGATGGGATGTCATACCATGGCTCAATAGTTTTGATCATGAACCTGAAACCTTCTCTCTCCACTGCGCTGTATGGTCGCAGGTCTTTTGCAATGAAACAAGCGATGGATCTGGTTATCTTCTTTGCCCGTTCAGAACTGGGTGGTAATTTTGTAAACTGGTGAAGTGTGCGTTGATCAGCTGCCGGTGTTGTTAGTGGATGATCCTTTTCCTCTGATAACTCTGGGGGTGTCTGTCCAAGTGAGCGCGGGGATTTGAAGTATTCCCAAAATACTTGACTTTAGCGTTGCAAAGTCTGCAAATTGCATGAGTCAAGTCAAGCCCTTTCTTGCCACGGTAAAATCCAAAGTGTCTCCAAACGTTTGCTTTCAAAGTCCGCGGAGGCGGTTGTATTTCTTCTTTAGGCTGCTCTGTTTCTTTTTCTTCTACCTGCATTTTAGCGGCAACACAACAACACTACACTCCCCTTAGTAGCTAGCCACCAGGTAACCACGCTGCTTATTGTGCCATACCTACGGTAGCCCAGAAGGCACATACACATTGCCGGGAGCGGGGGAATAAAATCGATTTTTGAAAAATGAGAATCGATACTGAATCAGACAACGTGAGAATGGAGATTTGAATTCGAATCGATTTTTTCCCACACCCCTGTTTATGTCCCATTTTTTAAAAATATATGGTTGGAGCTGTCGTGTGTGGGTTCGTACCGTGAACTATGACCTGCATTGTTTGGGTCTGCGTGGAGTCCATGCTGGTGACGTTGCAGGTATATGGCCCTGTGTCTGTAACAGCGGTGCTCTGGATGGTCAGGATGCTGACCGCCTCTGTGATGTGAGACAGAGATTCTCGATGGAATTTAATGTCTACTGAGTTGTTGGTCTGGTGAGAAGAAACAAGACGTTGGGCTTCGTTAATTTGATGACCGTGACAATGTAGGACCCATTCCTGGGAACTGCTGCTTACCTGTTTGCCCGGGTAGGACCACCCTATTGTCACCGCAGCGTCAAACTCCACCTGTGCCGTGCAGTTCATGCTAAGGGGCTCCCCCACTATCAGCTCCGTGGGCTCTTCGGGAAACAGCTTGACATCGTAAACCTGACTTCCTGTCCGGAAAACGGGGAGGGAGGTCACAGTGACATTGTCATCGTTTTTTCCTTCCTCAAACGACCAAAGGAAGTGGCCGTCTTTGGACCAGAGTAACCCTTCCCTACACAAGCTTACGGTGTTTCCATTGAAGTGTCAAAGTGTTGACATTGCACGGATGTAGAGACGTTCTAATTGCAGATAAAACAGAAAGAGCAAGATGTATTTGGATACTGGCCAGTGCCTCTCTTGCGGTCCTTATGCCATTTGCTGTGAGCATATAGCGCCGTTGTACAGTATGTGCGAGAGACTCTGGTTGTGCAATCGCTTTCGTGGCCCCATTATGTTCTGCTTGAATACAGGCTCTCTGTGTTCTCCTGACTGATGTGGCTGTTACTTTTGGCCAGCAGCCGCGGCTACGAATTTCCCTTCACCCTCCAAACTTAAAGATGAACGATACCAGTCATACAAGCCTTGGATAGAGCCTGTGGTCTTGGCAGGGACAAGTTCATGAGAAAAAGTGACATTTTCCTTTTTCATCTTAATCTTCTCAACATTTAATTAGGTCTTCAATGCATTTGTTCTCATTCTGTGTACATACTGTAATGGCACACATGCCACCATTAAGAGGGAGTAGCTTTTGTGGGGCAGAAATGATGAAACAAAAGGGACTAATTGGCATGCACAGTTAGGATAGCTACAAATCCAGTAGCACATGTTAATTATTTAACAGTGGTACAGTAGAATTGGATCAATATTAATTACTTTTGCATTGTAAAATTCCACACTAACCCAACGAAAAACAGTAATCTATAAATATTCTCAACCAGCATTCTTGACACCATGAAGCAGGAACCAACATTATTGATTGGCTTATGGCATTTACTCTGAGATCTTTATATAAACTAGTGTTTTTCAAACACCGTCTGGTGTGCCGTGGGAGATTATCTAATTTCACCTATTTGGGTTAAAAATATTTTTTGCAAACCAGTAATTATAGTCTGCAAATGATGTGTTGTTGTTGAGTGTCGGTGCTGTCTAAAGCTCGGCAGAGTAACCGTGTAATACTCTTCCATATCAGTAGGTGGCGGCCAGTAGCTAATTGCTTTGTAGATGTCGGAAACAGCGGGAGGCAGCGTGCAGGTAAAAAGGTGTCTAAAGCTTAAACCAAAAATAAACAAAAGGTGAGTGCCCCTAAGAAAAGGCATTGAAGCTTAGGGAAGGCTATGCAGAACCAAACTAAAACTGAACTGGCTACAAAGTAAACAAAAACAGAATGCTGGACGACAGCAAAGACTTACTGTGGAGCAAAGGCAATGCACATCTGAACATGACATGACAATCAACAATGTCCCCACAAAGACGGATACAAACAACTGAAATATTCTTGATTGCTTAAACAGAGTAGGTGCAGGAAATATTACTTACAGGAAGACATGAAACTGCTACAGGAAAATACAAAAAAAAAAATTGAAAAAGCCACCAAAATAGGAGCGCAAGACAAGAACTAAAACACGATACACAGGAAAACAGCAAAAACCTCAAAATAAGTCAGGGTGTGATGTGACAGGTCGTGACAGTACACCTACTTTGAGACAAGAGCTATAGTGATGCATGGTTGGTTATGCTTTAAAGCAGGGGTCACCAACGTGGTGCCCGCGGGCACCAGGTAGCCCGTAAGGACCAGATGAGTAGCCCGCTGGCCTGTTCTAAAAATAGCTCAAATAGCAGCACTTGCCTCTATTTTTTAAAATTGTATTTATTTACTAGCAAGCTGGTCTCGCTTTGCTTGACATTTTTAATTCTAAGAGAGACAAAACTCAAATAGAATTTGAAAATCCAAAAAAATATTTTAAAGACTTGGTCTTCACTTGTTTAAATAAATTCATTTTTTTTTTTACTTTGCTTCTTATAACTTTCAGAAAGACAATTTTAGAGAAAAAATACAACCTTAAAAATGATTTTAGGATTTTTAAACACATATACCTTTTTACCTTTTAAATTGCTTCCTCTTCTTTCCTGACAATTTAAATCAATGTTCAAGTAAATTTATTTTTTATTGTAAAGAATAATAAATACATTTTAATATAATTATTCATTTTAGCTTCTGTTTTTTCGACGAAGAATATTTGTGAAATATTTCTTCAAACTTATTATGATTAAAATTCAAAAAAAAATATTCTGGCAAATCTAGAAAATCTGTAGAATCAAATTTAAATCTTATTTCAAAGTCTTTTGAATTTCTTTGAAAAAAATTTGTTCTGGAAAATCTAGAAGAAATAATGATTTGTCTTTGTTAGAAATATAGCTTGGTCCAATTTGTTATATATTCTAACAAAGTGCAGATTGGATTTTAACCTATTTAAAACATGTCATCCAAATTCTAAAATTAATCTTAATCAGGAAAAATTACTAATGATGTTCCATAAATATATATTTTTAATTTTTTCAAAAAGATTCGAATTAGCTAGTTTTTCTCTTCTTTTTTTCGGTTGAATTTTGAATTTTAAAGAGTCGAAATTGAAGATAGACTATGTTTCAAAATGTAATTGTCATTTTTTTGTGTTTTCTCCTCTTTTAAACCATTCAATTAAGTGTAAATATCATTAATTATTAATAATAACATAGAGTTAAAGGTAAATTGAGCAAATTGGCTATTTCTGGCAATTTATTTAAGTGTGTATCAAACTGGTAGCCCTTCGCATTAATCAGTACCCAAGAAGTAGCTCTTGGTTTCAAAAAGGTTGGTGACCCCTGCTTTAAAGTCATATCCAACAATTGCGACAACGACTTTTTACTGTCAACTGAGTTTTGTTTTTTAATGATTTCTGCTAAAGGTTGAAAAACACTGCCGTAAGCTACACTATATTTCCAAAAGTATTTGGCCACCCATCCAAATGATCAGAATCAGGTGTCCTAATCACTTGGCCCGGCCACAGGTGTATAAAATCAAGCACTTAGGCATGGAGACTGTTTCTACAAACATTTGTGAAAGAATGGGCCGCTCTCAGGAGCTCAGTGTTTTCCAGCGTGGAACTGTCATAGGATGCCACCTGTGCAACAAATCCAGTCGTGAAATTCCCTCTCTCCTAAATATTCCAAAGTCAACTGTCGGCTTTATTGTAAGGCAATGGAAGAGTTTGGTAACAACAGCAACTCAGCCACGGAGTGGTAGGCCACGTAAACTGACAGAGAGGGGTCAGCGGATGCTGAAGCGCATAGTGCAAAGAGGTCGCCCACTTTCTGCCCAGCCATTTGCTACGGAGCTTCAAACTTCATGTGTCCTTCCAATTAGCCCACGTACAGAACGCAGAGAGCTTCATGGAATGGGTTTCCATGGCCGAGCAGCTGCATCTAAGCCATACATCACCAAGTCGTAAGCAAAGCGTTGGATGCAGTGGTGTAAAGCACGTTGCCACTGGATTTTAGAGCAGTGGAGATGCCTTCTCTGGAGTGATGGATCACGCTATTCCATCTGGCAATCTGATGGACGAGTCTGGGTTTGGAGGTCGCCAGGAGAACGGTACATTTCGGACTGCATTGTGCCGAGTGTGAAATTTGATGGAGGAGGAATTATGGTGTGGGGTTGTTTTTCAGGAGTTGGGCATGGCCCCTTAGTTCCAGTGAAAGGAACTTTGAATGCTCCAGGATACCAAAACATTTTGGACAATTCCATGCTCTCAACCTTGTGGGAACAGTTTGGAGCGGGCCCCTTCCTCTTCCAACATGACAAGGTCCATAAAGACATGAATGACAGAGTCTGGTGTGGATGAACTTGACTGGCCTGCACAGAGTCCTGACCTGAACCCAGTAGAACACCTTTGGGATGAATTAGAACGGAGACTGAGAGCCAGGCCTTCTCGACCAACATCAGTGTGTGACCTCACCAATGCGCTTTTGGAAGAACGGTCGAACATTCCTGTAAACACACTGTGCAACATTGTGGACAGCCTTCCCAGAAGAGTTGAATCTGTAATAGCTGCAAAAGGTGGACCGACATCATATTGAACTCTATGGGTTAGGAATGGGATGGCACTTCAAGTTCATATGTGAGTCAAGGCAGGTGGCCAAATACTTTTGGCAATAGAGTGTATTTTACTGATCATCGCACAGGTATAAGTCACATTAGTGCTTTTAGATTCCTCCATAAAGAAAACATGTGTCCATTGTCACTGGCCTATATAGGGTTACAAGGAATTTTCTGGGAAGGACTCATGGGTCTTTAATTAAAAACATTTGGGAGTCCATGGGCGTAAAACGCTCCAAAATGAAACATTAGGTAAAAGTAGTGCACATAACTGCTGCCAAGACTTATTATGATGGCAATTTTTTTAATTGCCCTGGATAAATTGAAGATTAAATCTGCAAACAATTGTTGATCACTAAATATAATTTAATGATGAAATGGTCTGGTTTTCCGTTGTGTGGGCCGCAGGATTCATTCATTCAACTGTCTGGAAGGAGAGGCAACTTTATGGTAAGGTAATATTTTTATTTCCATTTCAGTCTTATTGTCTGATTTCCAGACACACTTTTGATTGTTATCAAACTTTTAGAGTTAAGGTGGTTTGAGTCCATAAGATTATCTACAGTGTAAGTCGTGCTTCCATTCCAGCCAGTTTTGATTGTTCAAATTTCAATTTGGACAAAAGAGAATATGTTTAGTAATCAAACAAGAGTTAGAAAAGTCCTCATTCGAATTTTAGGAATGCCCTTCTTAAATACAATATATGCATCTCTCTTCTAGCTTGTGGAGCTAAATTAGGGCCAAATAATAATACATAAATGCATCAAATTGAACATAATTAAGATTCACTCCTGTAATTCTTTTGAATACATTCTTTATATTCATTTTTCACTTTCATATATTTTAGCTTCTGTTTTTTTTTCTCCCAGAGTCAAATTTTTTTTTTCCTAATATTAGTTTTACTTTTTATTTTTTTATTTTTTAGATTCCGACTTTTGACCCAAATTTAGCGAGGGGTGCGTGTTACCAACTGAGAGGGCCATGGAATCAGAACAGGCCGCCTCACAAAAAAAAGCTACAGGGTGTAGACTTAGACTTAGACTTAGACTTCCTTTTTACTGTCATTCAAATTTGAACTTTACAGTACAGATAAGAACACAATTTCGTTGCATTAGCTCATGGTAGTGCAGGATAAAAAAATCAATAAGGTGCAGATATAAATAAATAGATTACTGTACAGATAAATATATTGCACTTTTGCATATGCATCCACGTTTATGGATGTATGTTATATTGTCTTTATATTCCAGCGAGTTAATCCATTTTTGGGGGGAAGTGAGGGGATTATTTTGGCCTGAGGGAAGAAGCTGCTACAGAACCATGAGGTTCTGCTACGGAGGCTGCGGAACCTCTTTCTAGAGTCCAGCAGTGAAATCAGTCCTTGGTGGGAGTGGGAGAAGTCTCCACAGATTTTCTGAGCCCTGGTCAGGCAGCGGCTTTTTGCGATCTCCTGGATAGGAGTTGCCTTCAGGGAACGTCGGGACTAAAGCAATTCAAAGCAATAGTTTATGTAGGCTACAGGTCCCCAAACACAGGACCACGGCCACAATTGTTGGGAGAATATCATACTGTTACAAAAGCCCACAGTTTTTGCATGTTTAGGTCGTTTTGTTTTATTGCACCGGGCATTCACCTTATGTAGTGGTCCTTGAACGCAACGTCTTTGTGTACTATGAGCCCAATTAAAACCAATGTTCTAAAATGTGCTATTATAAACTACTTTGGGCTCGTTTCGAAACATGTAGTAGTAATTCCCAGATTGTCCCCACAATGAACAAAAAGAAGAGTGCGGTAGAATAGAGAATAGAGTAGAGAATGGGAGAAAATGTTAAGTTCTGTTGGTCTGAAACCCGAAAAGACAGAGACAGGAGATGGCGTGCAGTTAAGAATCTATTTAATATCGAAAACACAAAACAATCAACAACGATCCAGCAATGTCTGCAGGACAGGCTGGCAAGTAAAGACGCCTGATTGGCAACCCGGTGTGCCCAGATTAGTAATCAAAGACAGGTGAGAGAGAGCACTAAGGCTAGAGAAGTGGTGGATGCAAACAGGACGTAAAACTGAATACAAGAGCCCTGCAAAGGAAACAATATAAAACACAGTCAAATAAACAAAGTCCAAACCTGTCACGACAGTCATGACAAAAGAGATGCAGCCTTGCAGATTTAAATGTAGCATGTTCAATACTGAAGAGGGTAAAGGACTTTGATGAGGCTGAAGGACATGGGTACAATGAGACAATACAAATTAAAGTGATAAAATATAGTTGCCTCTTTGTCATATATCAATCACAGTTTAAAAAAATAAAAAAATAATAATAATACATTTAAAAAATAAAACTAAAATAAAATAAAATTATAAATTATTAATATAGAGTACAGGCCAAACGTTTGGACACACCTTCTCATTAAATGTGTTTTCTTTATTTTCATGACTATTTAAGTTGTAGATTGTCACTGACGGCATCAACACTATGAATGGACACATGTGGAGTTATGTACTTAAAGGCCTACTGAAATGAATTTTTTTTTATTTAAACGGGAATAGCAGATCCATTCTGTGTGTCATACTTGATCATTCCGCGATATTGCCATATTTTTGCTGAAAGGATTTAGTAGAGAAAATCGACGATAAAGTTCGCAACTTTTGCTCGCTGATAAAAAAAGCCTTGCCTGTACCGGAAGTAGCGTGACGTCACAGGAGCTAGTATTCCTCACAATTCCCCGTTGTTTACAATGGAGCGAGAGATTCGGAGCGACAAAGCGACGATTACCCCATTAATTTGAGCGAGGATGAAAGATTCGTAGATGAGGAACGTTACAGTGAAGGACTGGAGAGGCAGTGATGGACGTATCTTTTTTCGCTCTGACCGTAACTTAGGTACAAGCTGGCTCATTGGATTCCACACTCTCTCCTTTTTCTATTGTGGATCACGGATTTCTATTTTAAACCACCTCGGATACTATATCCTCTTGAAAATGAGAGTCGAGCACGCGAAATGGACATTTAAAGTGACTTTTATCTCCACGACAATACATCGGTGACACACTTAGCTACTGAGCTAACGTGATAGCATCGTTCTCAAATGAAGATAGAAACAAAATAAATAAACCCCTGACTGGAAGGATAGACAGAAGATCAACAATACTATTAAACCATGTACATGTAACTACACGGTTAAAAATTCTCAGCCTGGTAAGGCTTAACAATGCTGTTGCTAACGACGCTAAGGCTAATTTAGTAACTTAGCAACCGGACCTCACAGAACTATGATAAAAACATTAGCGCTCCACCTACGCCAGCCAGCCCTCATCTTCCCATCAACAGCCGTGCTCACCTGCGTTCCAGCGATCGACGGCACGACGAAGGACTTCATCCGTGGGTTTGGCGGCAAGCATCGGCTAGGCGTAGTAAGTAGTCCTTGTTGTGTTGCTGTAAGTATTGTACTTAGCCGCTAAGACACCGATCGATCCCACCTACAACGTTCTTCTTTGCAGCCTCCATTGTTCATTAAACAAATTGCAAAAGATTCACCAACACAGATGTCCAAAATACTGTGGAATTTTGTCGAAGAAAACAAGAGGTTTTTGTATCTGGTCGGTGGGGTACAACCACTTCCGTGGATTTTGTGACATCACGTGCATAAATCATATCCAAAGGAGTTTTTCAACCGGAAGTGTGGCGGGAATTTTAAAATTGCACTTTATAAGTTAACCCGGCCGTATTGGCATGTGTTTCAATGTTAAAATTTCATCATTGATATATAAACTATCAGACTGCGTGGTTGGTAGTAGTGGGTTTCAATAGGCCTTTAACAAAAAAAGGTGAAATAACTGAAAACATGTTTTATATTCTATTTTCTTTGAAATAGCCACCCTTTGCTCTGATTACTGCTTTGCACACCTGTGAAGTGAAAACCATTTCAGGTGACTAACTCTTGAAGCTCATCGAGAGAATGCCAAGAATGTGCGAAAAAGTAATCAGAGCAAAGGGTGGCTATTTTGAAGAAATCAGAATATAAAACGTGTTTTCAGTTATTTCACCTTATTTTGTTAAGTACAGTTCATAGTTTTGATGCCTTCAGTGACAATCTACAATGTAAATAGTCATGAAAACGCATTGAACGAGGGGAATGTGTGTCCAAACTTTTGGCCTGTACTGTAAATGAAAGTGAAAAATGAAAATAAGAAATGTGTTCAAAAATAAGATACAGTGATGTATTTTTCAAAATTCAACATCAAACCTTGATTTTCATAGTTTATTATTATTTTATCCCCCTTCTTTTTTATTTTTATTTTTTGTCATGTCTCTGATCATGTTTTGTTTAGTTATGTCCCGTTTGGTTTTTGGACTCTTTTTGGTTCCTGTTTTCACACCATTGTTTTGTTTCCATGACAACTGTTAGTTTCACCTGTTGCACATTTGGACTCACGCACCTGTCACTAATCATGTCTGCATTATTTAAGCTTGTAGTTGCCAGGCAGTCAGCCTGGCGACATTACTTCTGTTCACTCTGCTCATGCCATTGTCATGCTGCCATAATTCATGCTGCTCGTTTCTTGCCACGTGAGTTTTGTGTATTCGTGTCACAGTAAGTGTTTTTGTTTCTTGTCCATAGTTTTGCCTTGGTGCTAGTTTTTCTTTCATAGTCAAGTTTGCATTTCCGCCTTGTGCGCACTTTTTGTTTGTTCCTTTGTTAGTGTTGGATAAATCATGTCCTTACCTTCACGCCATGTCCGGTCCAGTTTCTCTTGCATCTCGGGAAAACAAACCCCCCACAGTCCATGTCGTGACAGATATTAGTGACAGGTGCGTGAGTCCAAATGTGCAACAGGTGAAACTAATGGTTCTCATGGAAACAAAACAATGGAGTGAAAACAGGAACCAAAATGAGTCCAAAAACCAAACAGGACATAACTGAACAAAACATGATCACAGATATGACACTTTCGACCCAAATGTGCTTTGTCCCTAACAGTTAACTTAGCCAGTTTTCCTAACTCTGGTTATGCAGCTGATGGAAACAGCCTTCTGTAATTCCCAATGCCAGTCAACAGCATTTTCCCTTCATTGATATTCCATCGCCTCTTCCAGCATGCTCACAGCTACAGACTGTTTGTTTACCTGTAGTGTGGATCAAGTAGTTCGCTGACTGATATTCTTTGCCTTCGATGCTGGCGACACATGCGAGGCCAATGAGCATTGGATCGCTGTCGATGATGTGCCTGGGAATGGACCAGCCTCTCTTGTTATCCCACGTCAGTCCGTTCTTGTCCAGAGGTTTGGGATACTACGATCATAAAACAAAATAAGTACAACCAATTAGACGTAAAACCCGATTTGATTCGAGTATTTAAATTCTGTGTCTTTGTACGAACCGCGTAAAGTGTGACATTGAGGTCGGGCACCGTGACCAGACACGGTACGATGATGTGCGTGGAATAGCGTGTGATAAAAATGGTCTCCAGGTTATTGCTGTTGCTGTTCCTCCTGAGGAAGGGATGCTCGGGGTCTGCATGCCAACAGAAACAGCAGGCCATTAATAAGTAACTCTCGCAGCCGCTGGTGTAATGGCAGCCATTACTAACAGCCCAAATATATCAGACTCATAATGACCCCAAAGGGCACGCCATACGGGAAGTTTATTGATATTACTACAATATGCATCATTTCATTATGTCCCCAAATTTTTATTTCATTGCCAGCACCTTTCCTCCCTTTTTGTGACTCACAGCTAATGTAGCACTAATGTTGTATCACCTATTCACACTGCAGCTGTTATCACCGTAAAAGCTCATATTGCCTCAGCGTGAGTGCACACCGGCGGGCTTATCTCTCACGCTTTTTCCCCCCGCCGTCGCCAACAGCTTTTGTACGCCAGCCACAGATGATGTATTACGGGCAAACTGCGTACTTCGTTTTCCTTTATTTTTCTCGAGCGAACAAGGCTCCCGCCAGAGAAACGTACACACAAATAATGCATAACTCTTCGCAGGCAACCGGCGAGCTGATATCACGGGGCAATATGGAGCGAAGGGGTGTGCAGAGTTTTAGTGAGTGTGGGTATATAGTGCGCAGAGGGGACAGGTTCAAGGGCCACCATCTGCTGGTTAATTGTGTCCACATGTGGCCCACCCTCTCACCCTGCATGGCACTGGCTTCTAATTGATGTTTGCAACTTCATCTGCTTCTGATCAGCCCCCCACGGTAACTTGTGTGGAAGCTGCTGTGGCACCTTGTCAGAGGCGATAATCAGGCACACTGCAAAAACTGAAATCTAAGTAAATTAAAATATCTCAAAAAAGGGTGATATTTGTTTATTTTCTGTCTGATCAGATAATTCTTCTCACTAAGCAGATTTTGTGTTAGAGTGTTTTACTTGTTTTAAGGGTTTTGGTCCTAAATTATCTCAGTAAGATATTACAGCTTGTTGCTGACATTTTATGACCTATATTGAGTAAAACATACTTGAAACTACAAACCCCGTTTCCATGAGTTGGAAACTTTGTGACTTCAATAATAAATATGGCAGTGCCATGTTGGCACTTTTTTCCATGACTTGAGTTGATTTATTTTGGAAAACCTTGTTACATTGTTTAATGCATACAGCGGGGCATCACAACAAAATTAGGCATAATAATGTGTTAATTCCACGACTGTATATATCTGTATTGGTTGATATCGGAATCTGTAATTAAGAGTTGGACAATATCGGAATATCGGATATCGGCAAAAAAGCCATTATCAGACATCTCTAGCTGTAAATGATGTTTGTGAGTGACTGGACTGTTCTTTCTTCGCTTGAAATGCGAAATTTGGAATAAAGACAGGAGTTGGGTGTGGCACTGGCCAAGAATTAAACTTGCGCCAGTTTCACAAAAGGCAGAAACATCCACCACTAGTCCACTGCACCGCACAATTAATGTTAAAATAAAAAAACACTAAAATCCAATTTGTCTACCAGGCAATCTGTCAGGCTATCAAGCTATTTGCAATATCGAGCAGCAGGATCTGCAGCACAGGTGTCAAACTCAAGCGGTCACGGAGCTTTTATGCACAATATGGGCACTTTAACATCTTGGCAGTAAATTCCTTACACATTTGCAATTTTTCTACACGATGAACTAAACATTTTTGTAGAAAGGAAGAATCTTGAACTTTAAAGGCCTACTGAAAGCCACTACTACCGACCACGCAGTCTGATAGTTTATATATCAATGATGAAATCTTAACATTGCAACACATGCCAATACGGCCGGGTTAGATTAGTAAAGTGCAATTTTAAATTTCCCGCGAAATATTCTGCTGAAAACAACTCGGTATGATGACGTTTGTGCGTGACGTCATGGATTGCGTGGACATATTGGGCCAGCATTGTGGCCAGCTATTAAGTCGTCTGTTTTCATCGCAAAATTCCACAGTATTCTGGACATCTGTAGGTGGGATCGGTGTATTAGCGGCTGGCTGCAGCAACACAACCAGGAGGACTTTGAGTTTAATAGCAGACGCGCTACCGTGAGTACGCAGCTTTGGCTTCCAAACATTTGATCGCTTGCCCGTACGTGCGTGCCGCTATGTGCATGTCACGTACGTAACTTTGGGGAAATATATGTGCTATATGAACTTTGCGGAGGTGAACGGTACTTTGGGCTGTGGGATTGAGTGTGTTGTGCGGGTGTTTGAGTTGTATTGGTGGGTTATATGGACGGGAGGGGGGAGGTGTTTGTTATGCGGATTAATTTGTGGCATATTAGATATAAGCCTGGTTGTGTTGTGGCTAATAGAGTATATATATTTCTTGTGTTTATTTACTGTTTTAGTCGTTCCCAGCTGAATATCAGGTCCCACCCGCCTCTCACAGCATCTTCCCTATCTGAATCGCTTCCACTGCCCTCTAATCCTTCACTCTCACTTTCCTCATCCACAAATCTTTAATCCTCGCTCAAATTAATGGGGTAATCGTCGCTTTCTCGGTCCGAATCGCTCTCGCTGCTGGTGGCCATGATTGTAAACAATGTGCAGATGTGAGGCGCTCCACAACCTGTGACGTCACGCTACTTCTGGTACAGGCAAGGCTTTTTTATCAGCGACCAAAAGTTGCGAACTTTATCGTCGATGTTCTCTACTAAATCCTTTCAGCAAAAATATGGCAATATCGCGAAATGATCAAGTATGACACATAGAATGGATCTGCTATCCCCGTTTAAATAAGAAAATTTCATTTCAGTAGGCCTTTAATAACTACTATGCATCGTATGCATATGTTTATGTACAATGCATCTGGAAAGTATTCACTTTTTCCACATTTTGTTATGTTACAGTCTCATTCCAAAATGGAATACATTCATTTGTGTCCGTAAAATTCTACAGACAATACCCCATAATGAATTTATTTTTTCCAATTTTGCCAATTTATTAAAAATGGGGGAAAAAAATCTCATTAGTATTCACACCTTTTGCTCAATATGTTGTTGATGCACCTTTGGCATCAATTACAGCCTCAAGTATTTTTGAATATGATACCACAAGCTTGGCACACCTATCTTTGGGCAGTTTCACCCTTTCCTCTTTGCTACACCTCTCAAGCTCCATCAGGTTGGATGAGAATTGTTTGTTTCCATCAAGATGTCTCTGTACATTGCTGCATTCATCTTTCCCTCTATCCTGACTAGTCTCTCAGTCCATGCTGCTAAAAAACACCCCCACAGCATGATGCTGCCACCACCATGCTTCACTGTAGGGATGGTATTGGCCTGGTGATGAGCGGTACCTCATGAATACTTTACATTCACGCCAAAGAGTTTAATCTTTGTCTCATCAGACCAGATAATTTAGTTTTTCATGGTCTGAGAGTCTTTCAGGTGCATTTCGGCAAACATTTTTATTAAGAAATGGATTCCATCTGGCCACTCTACCATACAGGCCTGATTGGTGGATTGCTGCAGAGATGGTTTTCCTTCTGGAAGGTTATCCTATCTCCACAGAGGAATGCTGTAGCTCTGACAGAGTGACCATCAGGTTCTTGGTCAACTCCCTGAAAGGAAAAGGTGAAACTGCCCAAAGATATGTGTGCCAAGCGTGGGCATTGTATTCAAAAAGACTACAGGCTGTAATTGCTGCCAAATGTGCATCAACAAAGTATTGAACAAAGGCTGTGAATACTTTTTTTTATTTTAAATACATTTGCAAAATTAAAAAAAAAAAATTTTACATTGTTGTTATGGGGTATTGTGTGTAGAATTTTGAGGACAAAAATTGTAACATAACGCAATGTGGAAAAACTGAAGCACTGTGAATACTTTCCAGATGCACTGTAGATTGTAACTCCTTAATATTCTTATTTATGTGAAATAAGTTATCGTTATTATGTTAGTATATGTTTATGTTACTTTCTTTAACTTCCTGTATTCAAAGTGTATTAGTAGTAGTTTTTCCTACTCCTTTTCGGACATGTTGAACTTTGTGTAGCACTGTAATTATGCTCTGTATTATTGTGTAATCTTGTTTCCATGTTTGAAATAAAGAAACTTTAAAAAAAATCAATGGTTATGGTAATGGCTTAGTTTATTTTTGAACACACTTTAAAAAGTTACATTAAGATACATCACGTTTAAGGTTGCAACATGTAAGATGTCTGAAAAGAAGTGGGAATAAGCAGAGCACAGTGAAAGCTAATCGTGAACGTGCCTGATAGTGAAAGAATAAGTGTATATATAAATGTTTGTAACATAGTAATAATCAAGTTTGTTGATTTTTTTTTCTCCGTAGTAAATAATACATAGGAGTAAACCATGGTGCATCATATGTGTACACTGCAAAGAGTCAGCGTTCAAAAGCAAGAAAAATAAAAAATAAAAAATAAAAATTACCGGTAGGGGTATTTTATTTGAACTAAGCAAAATTATCTGCCAATAGAACAAGAAAATTCGGCTTGTCAAGACTTTCCAAAACAAGTAAAATTAGCTAACCTCAATTAATCAAAAAATAATATTATATATATTCTCACTAATACCAAGTGCACTTTTCTTGGTAGAAAAAAAAAAGTGACCTTTTTGCTCAATATTTTGAAAAATATTCTTAAATTAAGTAAATGCTCGTGCCATTATCTTGACATAATGGTATGCGCTCGGCATCATGATTTTTTTTTTTCATGCTTGAAATAAGAAATTATTACTTTAAAAAAGTAGTTTTATACTTGTGAGTGTTGATGACACAGTTTTGCAACAGTTGATATTCTAGTTTCAAGCATGTTTTACTCAATATAGGTCGTAAAATCTCAGCAAAATGCTGTAATATCTTACTGAGATCATTTAGGACCAAAACCCTTAAAACGAGTTAAACACTATAACATAAAATCTGCTTAGTGAGAAGAATGATCTTATCAGACAGAAAACAAGCAAATATCACCCTTATTTGAGATATTTCATCTTACTTAGATTTCAGTTTTTGCAGTGTAGGGTATATGACATGTTGTAAAATGCCTTAATTACTCCAGTATTTTGACTTTGACACATGATAGCCATATATATACCATTTTGGTAGCGAAGGATGGAGCCAATATAACAATGAAGTTGTAAAATTATATTGTTTCAAAGTGAGATCCAGTCCTCTGAGGGCAAACAAAACATAAGTGATGAAAACAAGTTTGACACCTCTTATCTGCAGTATCAAAACAATGTTGCGTGGCCAATATCAATGAGGGGTTTAAAATTTGCAATGTCACCCTTAGAGACATTGACCAGATCGATTTGGAGACATGGTAACACATTCAAATAATGTGTGCGGGAGCTGTAAAGAGAAGGTTTGCAGCAAAACTCATTTTTCAGTCCTTATCATTGCTGACCTTTTCGTCTGCCATTCTATTCGCAGCTCCTTTATATATCTCATTAGAAAATAATCTCTCCAATTAATGAAAAACATGAATGGACTTCCACGCGCTTACCTTTATCAACCACGTTGAATCCTTAATTCATGAAACATTAAACCCGATAGTCTCTGGGGTTATACCGAGGCAAAGTGAACAAGTGTGGTCCTAATAAAACAAGAGCTGCTTTGACAATCAAACAGGAGGAGATTTTTTGCTGTGCAATTGTTTTTTCAAACCTCCCAACGAAAAGAGAAACTAAACACCCGGTCCAGAAAGCCAAACTAAAGATCTGCTGACCAGATTCAAATCTCTCCCTGTAGCTTTCGTCAGCTTAAGAGCAAATGTTTTTGACTCGGATAAGTGCTGACTCACTGCAATATCAACATTTCAAACGGGAAAAGTAACAGTTATTTCCATCCATCCATCCATTTTCTACCGCTTGTCCCTCTCGGGGTCGCGGGGCGTGCATTTTGCAGAAGGCGGGGTACACCCTGGACAAGTCACCACCTCATCACAGGGCCAACACAGATAGACAGACAACATTCACACTCACATTCACACACTAGGGCCAATTTTTAGTGTTGCCAATCAACAAATATAAACACAATGATGTATATTTTCCCAGTTGGAGCCTCTTATTTGAGTTGTGTGTCCTGCATGTAGTCCAGTACAATGCTTAGACTAGTGACCTATTGAGACATTATCAATACGTGCACAGTGGTGACACACTCCTAAAGCTTTACTCTACTTTTCTTTAGGGTTTGAGGGTTGTGACCTCAAAAAAGTGCTGACAGAAAAATATGAAAACTAAACTGCCGTAAGTGAGTCGCAATGAAAGAGTACAATGCGGCTGCTAGACTTTTGACAAGAACAAGAAAGTTTGATCATATTACGCCTATACTGGCTCACCTGCACTGGCTTCCTGTGCACTTAAGATGTGACTTTAAAGGCCTACTGAAATGATTTTTTTTTATTTAAACGGGGATAGCAGATCCATTCCATGTGTCATACTTGATCATTTCGCGATATTGCCATATTTTTGCTGAAAGGATTTAGTAGAGAACATCGACGATAAAGTTCGCAACTTTTGGTCGCTGATAAAAAAAGCCTTGCCTGTACCGGAAGTAGCGTGACGTCACAGGTTGAAGGGCTCCTCACATTTCCCCATTGTTTACACCAGCAGCGAGAGCGATTCGGACTGAGAAAGCGACGATTACCCATTAATTTGAGCGAGGATGAAATATTTGTGGATGAGGAACGTGAGAGTGAAGGACTAGAGTGCAGTGCAGGACGTATCTTTTTTCGCTCTGACCGTAACTTAGGTAAAAGGGCTCATTGTATTCCACAATTTCTCCTTTTTCTATTGTGGATCACGGATTTGTATTTTAAACGAACACGAAATGGACATTCACAGTGACTTTTATCTCCACAACAATACATCGACGAAACACTTTAGCTACGGAGCTAACGTGATAGCATCGTGCTTAACTGCATATAGAAACAAAATAAATAAATCCCTGACTGGAAGGATAGACAGAAGATCAACAATACGACTATCAGGTGACACGGACCTGTAACTACACGGTTAATGCTGTGCCGCCTGTCGAAGCCTAGCAATGCTGTTGCTAACGACGCCATTGAAGCTAACTTAGCTACGGGACCTCGTCAGAGCTATGATAAAAACATTAGCGCTCCACCTACGCCAGCCCTCATCTGCTCATCAACACCCGTGCTCACCTGCGTTCAAGCGATCGACGGCGCGACAAAGGACTTCACCCGATCATCGATGCGGTCGGCGGCTAGTGTCGGATAGCGCGTCTGCTATCCAGCTCAAAGTCCTCCTGGTTGTGTTGCTGCAGCCAACCTTAATACACCGATCCCACCTACAGCTTTCTTCTTTGCAGTCTCCATTGTTCATTAAAAAAATTGCAAAAGATTCACCAACACAGATGTCCAGAATACTGTGGAATTTTGTGATGAAAACAGAGCTGTTTGTATGGGGATACAATGGTGTACCAATACTTCCGCTTCAACCCTCGACGTCACACGCGAACGTCATCATACATAACCGTTTTCAACCGGAAGTTTTGCGGGAAATTTAAAATTGCACTTTATAAGTTAACCCGGCCGTATTGGCATGTGTTGCAATGTTAAGATTTCATCATTGATGTATAAACTATCAGACTGCGTGGTCGTTAGTAGTGGGTTTCAGTAGGCCTTTAAGGTTTTACTACTTACGTATAAAATACTAAACGGTTTAGCTCCGTCCTATCTTGCTGATTGAAGTGTACCATCTGTCCCGGCAAGAAATCTGCGTTCAAAGAACCCCGGCTTATTAGTGATTCCCAGAGCCCAAACAAAGCCTGCGGGGTATCGAGCATTTTCTATTCGGGCTCCAGTACTCTGGAATGCCCTCCCGGTAACAGTTAGAGATGCTACCTCAGTAGAAGCAATTAAGTTCCATCGTACAACTCATTTGTATACTCTAGCCTTTTAATAGACCCCCTTTTTAGACCAGTTGATCTGCCCCCCCTCTCCTTTGTGGAGAGGGGGGGCACAGATTAGGTGACCACAGCTGAAAGTCGGGACCTGGGGTGGACCACTCATCTGTGCATCAGTTGGGGACGTCTCTGCGCTGCTGACTTGTCTCCACTCAAAATTATTCCCTGATGGCTATATCCCCTATGAACTGGACTCTCACACTATCATCTAGATCCCTTCGACGTCCATTGCACCGGTCGCCCAGGGGGGAGGGTCCCCACATCTGCGGTCCCCTCCAAGGTTTCTCATTGTATACCATTGGGTTGAGTTTTATTCTTGCCCTGATGTGGGATCTGAGCCGTGAACACTCGTGATTTAGGGCTATATAAATGAACTTTGATTGATTGATGATTGAGGGTCTGTCGTTCCTCGGCTTTATTGGGATACAAGCTGTCTCTTGGATAATTGTTCATTTTTAGATTATGAACAAAACATTTGATTACGAGACTCCCTACTGATGGCTAGTGAATGTCACAGTTAACACGGGAAGATTTGACTGAAACATTATGTCTCATTTACTACATTGTCAAAAATGACCATAAAAACTATGGCAACCAATTGTTAAATAGCAACAGTACAACACCGTAAAATCAAAAATTGTTTATCACAGTAGTTAATGCAGTGGATTCCTGCAAACCAAGAAAACAGTAGATAACCTAAAATACTATGGTTAAAATACGTAGAAAACACATGACTTCACTGTGAAAATAATGCAAAATTGTACAATGCATTTGCAAATACTGTAATGTCACAAGCATTCAAATACCCTAAAGTTTACAGTTTAATGTCCAAATTAAAGATTTTGCAGATTGCAAAGTTAAATTTACAGCATACCTTAATTGTTTTAGGGCTTTGTTTTAAAGCAGGGGTGTCAAACTCGTTTTAGCTCAAGCGCCGCATGGAGGAAAATCTGTGCACACGCGGGCCGGACTATTAAAATCATGGCATTAAAACTAAAAAAATAAATAAAAATAACTTCAGATTTTTTTCTTTGTCTTACTTTGGCCAAAAGTAGAACAAACACATTCTGAAAATGTTACAATTAAAATATAGAAAAAAATACCGGCAGTAGTAAAGTTTAGATCCATGAAGGAAAGAAGAAAGTGAATGAATGTTTATAACTGAACACATTTACATATGCATAAACAATTGCTTTCTTTTGTATTATTTTTTTAATGAATTAACGTTTATGACAACCTTTTTCCAAAACGCAATATAGAATGTGAGATTTAACAGGATAATGCATACATGTATCATTTGTCTTAAAAACAGTTACAAAAATGTGGGACCCCAAAAACTTACTGTGGGACCCCATTTTTATGACTTGATGGGGTCCCTGGGACCCCATTTTGAAAATTCATAGCACCAACACTGATGGGAGTATTGGTGCGTGCAAAACAGCAGCAGGCGGCTGTGGCCTGCGGGCCGGTTCTAATACTAATCAAATATCATCACGGGGGCCATAGATAATTCATTCGCGGGCCTTGACTTTAACCCATAGGTGTTAAAGCATTAGCCTAGTTAACTTTTGGCTAACATGTTTTCTTGTATTTTTGTCGCAAATGGTCTTAGACATTGAGGGGTTACGTCTATGTGCTTCATTGCGAACTGCATTGAAATGAACCACGCGGTGTGTTCAAGTGTTCTTGAAGTGGTTGCCAGCAGACATTTAACAGATACGGAGCATCCATCCATCCATTTTCTACTGCTTCGAGTCATACCAAAGACTATAAAAATGGGACCCATTACCTCCCTACTTGGCACTCAGCATCAAGGGTTGGAATTGGGGGTTAAATCACCAAAAATTATTCCCGGGCGCGGCACCGCTGCTGCCCACTGCTCCACTCACCTCCCAGGGGGTGAACAAGGGGATGGGTCAAATGCAGAGGACACATTTCACCACACCTTTCGGGGTCGTGGGGGGGCTGGAGCTTTTAGATACGGACGATTTACGGCTGATTTTTAATAGCTCACTTGAAGGGACACGTTGCGGAATGTGTGATGCGAGTTGTCCAGTGAAAGGTTGTACAAATACTTTCAAGTTAAAATCCTCATGTACCGCTCACATGTCTCCGAAACTAAGGCATTTTGCAGATACTAGTATTGGTGATAGGGCAGCAAAGTGACGCAGTGGCTCACGCTCATGCATCACAGTGAGGAGGTCCTGGGTTCGATTATCGGGCTAGGGGTCTTCCTGTGTAGAGTTTGCATGTGCGTGGGTGCCCTGCGGTACTACGGCTTCCTCCAAAGACCTGGGGATAGGCTGATTGGCAACACTTAAATTGGCCCTAATTTTACGGTGAATTCCTGGCAACCACAGCTGCCAGTATTTTACTGTGAATTCTAAAGGATTTATTGTAAACTGGCTAAAAATATATTATTTGTTTTTTTTTAATAGTAATTTACCGCAAGCAAAAAACAGTTTTCAATTGTAAAATTAACGGATTCAACATAACTATACCTTTTTACGGTGATTTCCTGGCAACCACAGCTGCCGGTATTTTACCGTAAATTGTGCAGATTTAAAAATATATATATATATATATATTTTTTTTTACAGTGTAGCAATAGCGAGTAGCTAGCAAGGCATAACTGTGTTTTTCCAACCATGGGAACAAAACAAGTGAGTGCAAAGGGTAGTGCTGAGAAACGGAGGATATTCATTGAAATAAAGAAATGATAAAAAAAACCAAGACTGAGTGTGAAGTGAATTATATTTATATAGCGCTTTTCTCTAGTGACTCAAAGCGCTTTACATAGTGAAACCCAATATCTAAGTTACATTTAAACCAGTGTGGGTGGCACTGGGAGCAGGTGGGTAAAGTGTCTTGCCCAAGGACACAACAGCAGTGACTAGGATGGCGGAAGCGGGGATCGAACCTGCAACCCTCAAGTTGCAAGTTCTAGTGTGTGCACTACAACTTGTGTATCTTTGAAACCAACGCTTATAACAGATTTTTTTTAATCATTGTTTTTTTATGCAGTAGAATCTCAACTCATGGTTATTTATAGATAGGAACAGTGTCTCTGTTTTTTGTTATGTTTTCAGTTACAGGCTACCTCCCCGCTAGGTGGTATAGTCAACCCCATTACTGCCGCTCAAAAACATCTGATCTTGCTATCATTAGCTTATAGCAAGAAATCAAAATAACTATGTTTTTCAACCATTGGAAACCATTAGCAGCCGTCCTGCTGAGGCTTAGACCTTTATAGACGTTGCAGTTTAGTGACCCTCCCAGCACATCGCCTGAAAAGCGTCTACTCTTCTCCCCCACTACTCTGATTGGATTATCAGCTTTTTCAATTTCCTTACCCGCTGCTATCTCAGCCTTATTGACCAGGCATCCGTCTTCATTAATGTGACTCATTGTACATGTTGGATCTAATGAGACGGCAAGACACCAGTCTAAATAGCCTAAAAGTAATTCAAAGTCCTCTTCAGGCTGCTAGAATACGTCAATTATTTACCTTAATATTACATTATTTCACACAACTAATACAGTCGTTTGTATTACATTTTTTTGCACTATTGTTTTATCTACTCTTATCTAAACAATTTTTTTTCTCCATAACAGCATTCCTACATTCTTAAAATTGTCGTGTTTTGGGGGCGCCAAGATCCAATTAGAATGATTTTAATTAATTTTTGATACAATATTTTTTATCTGCAAGTAATTTTTTGTAATTAAAAAGTATTTTACATTCAAGTTTACATTTCGATACATTTATGGTGTTTTTAGGGGCGCACAGCACAGCATGGACTAAAAATGCATTTCACTTGGGAACGTTGGTTTGGGATACAAGTATTTTGGGTTACGAGCTCTGTTACCGAACCAATTAAAATCGTAAACCGAAGTACAACTGTATTTGCTTCTCAGCAAGTAGATGTTGGCCAATTTTATTTAAAGGCCTACTGAAATGATTTTTTTTATTTAAACGGGGATAGCAGATCCATTCTATGTGTCATACTTGATCATTTCGCGATATTGCCATATTTTTGCTGAAAGGATTTAGTAGAGAACATCGACGATAAAGTTTTGGTCGCTGATAAAAAAGCCTTGCCTGTACCGGAAGTAGCGTGACGTCACAGGTTGAAGGGCTCCTCACATTTCCCCATTGTTTACAATGCAGCGAGAGCGATTCGGACCGAGAATGCGACGATTACCCCATTAATTTGAGCGAGGAATGAAAGATTTGTGGATGAGGAACATGAGAGTGAAGGACTAGAGTGCAGGGCAGGACGTATCTTTTTTCGCTCTGACCGTAACTTAGGTACAAGGGTTCATTGGATTCCACACTTTCTCCTTTTTCTATTGTGGATCACGGATTTGTATTTCAAACCACCTTGGATACTATATCCTCTTGAAAATGAGAGTCGAGAACGCAAAAAGGACATTCACAGTGACTTTTATCTCCACGGCAATACATCGGCGAAGCTCTTTAGCTACGGAGCTAACGTGATAGCATCGGGCTTAAATGCAGATAGAAACAAAAGAAATAAACCCCTGACTGGAAGGATAGACAGAAAATCAACAATACTATTAAACACTGGACATGTAACTACACGGTTAATGCTTTCCAGCCTGGCAAAGCTTAACAATGCTGTTGCTAACGACGCCATTGAAGCTAACTTAGCTACGGGACCTCGTCAGAGCTATGATAAAAACATTAGCGCTCCACCTACGCCAGCCCTCATCTGCTCATCAACACCCGTGCTCACCTGCGTTCCAGCGATCGACGGAGCGAAGAAGGACTTCACCCGATCATAGATGCGGTCGGCGGCTAGCATCGGATAGCGCGTCTGCTATCCATCTCAAATTCCTCCTGGTTGTGTTGCTGTAGTCTGCCGCTAATACACCGATCCCACCTACTGCTTTCTTCTTTGCAGTCTTCATTGTTCATTAAACAAATTGCAAAAGATTCACCAACACAGATGTCCAGAATACTGTGGAATTTTGCGATGAAATCAGAGCTTTTTGTATTGGATCCAATGGTGTCCGAATACTTCCGTTTCAACCATTGACGTCACGCGCATACGTCATCATACATAGACGTTTTCAACCGGAAGTTTCGCGGGAAATTTAAAATTGCACTTTATAAGTTAACCCGGCCGTATTGGCATGTGTTGCAATGTTAAGATTCCATCATTGATATATAAACTATCAGACTGCGTGGTCGGTAGTAGTGGGTTTCAGTAGGCCTTTAAGAGGAGATGTAGAGACAATAGCGTCTAATAGTGATATGCGTATCGATACTGAAATATTGATACCGCCGCTACCAGATCTTTATGCTCTAATGTCAATTCTCGAATCAAAATATTGGAACTTATGACACTTTAGTTCAAGGGGGTGTCCTAACTTTTTCCACCAATGGCTGTTACTATAAAATCAAAGTATCAAAAATATCAATATGGCCCTTATTGATATTCGAATAAAATGCTAAAAACAGATATTGTGTCCGCTATGTATTATAGGTGACTAAGTATGTTAATATTAATTATTAGTTAGAAAATTTTAGCTTTTTCTCATTACATACCAATTTTTTTGCTCTTTTTCTTACATTTTTGTTTTTTTCTCCATGTAAGAAGAGAATACAAATAATAATAATACGATTGTGTAACTGCATAACCTATGTCAAAAATTGTGCCTGAACAAAAACATTAATATTCAGTTACACATTTAACAGTGTTTATTATTGTTGTTGTCCATCCATCCATCCATTTTCTACCTCAATTATTTTTTTAAATGAACTGACTTACTAAACTTTGTTTATGTTTTAAGTATATGTTCTCTTTATCTTGATAGTTTCTAATATTTTATAACTTTTTCCACCGAGGGCCCCATACTGAAATGGGGGCCATTTTGATATGTTTTTATTTTAAAAAATGCTAAATGCATTAAATATATATATTTAAAGACACAACTTTGTGCTCTAAGTGACTAAGTAAATACATTATTAATATTAGTTTAAAGTGTTCAGCTTTTTATCATTAGAGTCCAATGTTTGCTCTTTTTTTCTTACATTTTTACTGTTGTTTTTTTAGATAGATATGCTGTTATTATTTGAAAATACAAAACTTTTGCAAATTTGAGCAGATACGTTAGGTATATTTGCACAAAGTATCGGTATCGGATCAATATCGCCTGAATTTTACATGGTATCGAATCGTAAAGAAAATCAGTGGTTTTGCACATCACTAGCGTCTATTATTGAAAAATCCTCAGCTGAGGACAGCAACATGGACAATGTGCAGTGAAAAAGGGACATAATTGGCTTGTGTTCAACCTTTTTGTTTTCATCTAAAAAGTGCATCTGCTGGTTTCGTGTGGGTGCGGAATGACGGCTCACCTCTTACAAAGACGTATATGCTAACAGCTGTGGTGCCGTCAATAATGGCCTTCACATCCTGGTAGTAACAGAGATAGCGGCCTGTGTCCTGGGCGTTAGCTCGGTTCAGTATCAGTCTCTTGCAATATGGTCTCCCACGCTGGCCCGGACACTCACTGACCAGGACTGCCCTCTCCCCGGGGAACCTTGTTGAGGGCGTCTGGGCCTGACGCTCACTTAGCTCCTGTCCTACCAGAGTCTGGTCAGGCCAGGCCCAAGTTAGAGTGTGTTGCCCCCTGAGAAGAGACCAAACAGATGTTATATCCATGTTCACTTCAATGTGAATGTGCAATAAGCATAGTTTTACCGTATTTTCTGAACTATAGGGCGCACCGGATTATAAAGCGCATTAAAGGGGTCATATTATGATTTTTGTCGAAATTGAAAACACTTCCTTGTGGTCTACATAACATGTAATGGTGGTTCTTTGGTCAAAATGTTGCATAGATTATGTTTTACAGATCATCTTCAAGTTGCTTTCTGGCAGTTGCTTCAGTATGCGCCGTTTTGTGGGCGGTCTTATTTACGTGGCTCACCTTCGGCAGCGTCTTTTCCCCGTCATCATTGTTGTAGCGGTGTAGTGGACGGGAGTGGAAGAAGTGTCAAAAGATGGAGCTAACTGTTTTAATGACATTCAGACTTTACTTAAAGGCCTACTGAAACCCACTACTACCGACCACGCAGTCTGATAGTTTATATATCAATGATGAAATTTTAACATCGCAACACATGCCAATACAGCCGGGTTACATTAGTAAAGTGCAATTTTAAACTTCTCGCGAAATATCCTGCTGAAAACGTCTCGGTAGGATGACGTTTGCGTGTGACGTCACGGATTGTAGCGGACATTTTGGGACACCATTGTGGCCAGCTATTAAGTCGTCTGTTTTCATCGCAAAATTCCACAGTATTCTGGACATCTGTGTTGGTGAATCTTTTGCAATTTGTTTAATGAACAATGGCGACAGCAAAGAAGAAAGCTGTAGGTGGGAAGCGGTGTATTAGCGGCCGGCTGCAGCAACACAAACACGTAGCCGGTGTTTCATTGTTTACATTCCTACACGATGACACTCAAGCTTTACCATTGGCCTGGGACAACAAAGACTCTTAGAGGACTTTGAGTTGGATACGCGCTACCGTGAGTACGCTGCTGCGGCTTCCAAACATTTGATCGCTTGCCCGTACGTGCGTGCCGCTATGTGCATGTCACGTACGTAACTTTGGATACATATATGTGCTGTATGAACTTTGCAGAGGTGAACGGTACTTTGGGCTGTGGGATTGAGTGTGTTGTGCGGGTGTTTGATTTGTATTGGCGGGTTATATGGACGGGAGGGGGGAGGTGTTTGTTATGCGGGATTAATTTGTGGCATATTAAATATAAGCCTGGTTGTGTTGTGGCTAATAGAGTATATATATGTCTTGTGTTTATTTACTGTTTTAGTCATTCCCAGCTGAATATCAGGTCCTACCAGCCTCTCACAGCATCTTCCCTATCTTAATCGCTTCCACTGCCCTCTAGTCCTTCACTCTCACTTTCCTCATCCACAAATCTTTCATCTTCGCTTAAATTAATGGGGAAATCGTCGCTCTCTCGGTCCGAATCGCTCTCGCTGCTTGTGGCCATGATTGTAAACAATGTGCAGATGTGAGGAGCTCCACAACCTGTGACGTCACGCTACTTCCGGTACAGGCAAGGCTTTTTTTTATCAGCGACCAAAAGTTGCGAACTTTATCGTCAATGTTCTCTACTAAATCCTTTCAGCAAAAATATGGCAATATCGCGAAATGATCAAGTATGACACATAGAATGGACCTGCTATCCCCGTTTAAATAAGAACATCTCATTTCAGTTGCCCTTTAAATCAATAACGGAGCAGCATCTTCTCATCCGTGGCTTACTAGTGCAACAACGCCGGAAATGTGTCCGGAACTCTCAGATAACTAAAGTTCCTTGGGTAAATTATATAAACCCACTACACCGGTAGTTTTTAGCGCTTCCATAGCGAGATATAAATTAGAACTTTATGCTACTTTATATTAGAAATAGCAACAACAGCAGAGGGTGAATGTCACATAACAAGAAGATAGTGAAAAATAAGAAGTTTATCGACTTCGGCATCACCACGGACTACAGTGGCGGAAGTGCGCAAATTTTCAGGACTTATGCAGACCTCAAATACACATCAGCAGGTACCAGAAGGTAATAAAAGTTAGTTTTGCATAACATTGTGAAACAAAACGGCAGATAATATGTCCGCTAATGGGTGCCATTTTGCGGTCCTTATACACACACCATAGTAATACTTGTATCTCCGACTACGGTAGCCGTAACGGGCCGACAATCCATCAAGCGGTGCGGCTTCAAAGTCATACTAAAACATTTTGACAGATTTTTGAGTGCCTTGTGTAATGTAATGTTTGTGTTGTTTACTGGCATCACATTGCAGTCCACACGTATCTCTTATGTATCTACTGGTCACACTTATCATTACACTATGTACCAAATAAAATTGCTTCGAGGTCGGTAAGCACAACCAGAATTATTGCGTACATTAGGCGCACCGGGTTATAAGGCCCACTGTCGATTTTTGAGAAAATAAAAGGATTTTAAGTGTGCCTTATAGTCTGAAAAATAAGGTAATTGAATGAATGTGGAGTCCTTTCAGCTGTTGAGGTTTTAAACCTACAAAAAATGTTTGCTTGCACGAGTGGATGCCTGTTGGGTGTAATTGTATTATTTCCTCTGTGCATCGACTCACACATCCCTGTTTGCTGTGTGGCCTAAATTGAGTTACATGTGCACTTTTAAAACCTGGAGGCACTGTCTGAGTACTCTCTCCACCTACGCATGTCCACATCTGCAGACAGTTCCAAATGATGATGACTGCGGATAACTCTGTAAATTGAGATACAAAAAGTCTTCTTTGGGCTATTTTTCCAGTCGTTGTGATGGGGCAGTTTTTTGGAACGTGTTTCTTTGTAAAAGTGACGGATTTACCAGACGATGCTGAGGAGGGCTGCACACATAATTGACTTACTATTCTAGTACAAGTACAAGAACCAAAACATATTCCAAAGAAGGCAGTTTTCGTGGCACAGAAATAAACCTTGTGGATGATTGACACCTTGGCAGTATAACACATAGAATATATTTTAGGAGGATACAATTGTTACTGCTTTTTGAATCGTTTCATGTGTATTTTAGGGAGCAGAGGTATCTTGATTTTAACAATATCAATATGTTCAGATTCGTAGCATTTTCTTATCCATTTAATTCTAGGCAGACTCATTTCTGTGGACAATTTGAGTCCTTTGACCCGTTTTCACATTTGATGATATGGTTTGTGAGTGACTGGCGTGATTGAAGGATGTAATACAATATACAGTACGGACTGTACAATCAACGTTACATTCAAGAAGGCTGGATTCTATGTGAGGAAAATGCAGCCAAGAGAATTGCTGAACAGTGAAGATTGCGTGCCATGAATCCTTTATTGTATCTCTAGGCACTGTTCTGAAGCCAAATCCTGGGTTTAACTTTCATATAAGGAAAAAGGCAGCCGTGCACAAACGCATTCAAGCACACAAAGCACAGCCCATATATCGAGTACCTGCATGTGATAGTGAGTGTTTGGTTCACCGGAATTACAAGGTCATCTCTGGAGTTGTCAAGAATGGGTGGAGTCATAGAAAAGCCGATAACGAGACCTGCGGAAGAAAACAAGAAACCTCTGTTAGATTCATGTCACATTCAGGATCTACTGGTTTTAATGGTGGTGTTAGGATGCTGTCAAATGTCAGACACACTTCAGAAATGGGTAAATTGGCCCAACCCCCGAGTTCATTTACAAGCTATGAGGAAAGCGGTGGCTAATTATATCCGGGCTTTGGTGCTAAGAAATACCCAGACAGACAAACTGTGGGTCACTCAAGAGGTCATACAGTATTCCTGACTTCATTCTGTGGAAATGTACCCCTGACAAACAACGTCCGAACACTGAAAAAAGTTTTTTTTGTTTTTAAATCCAATTTAATACATTCAGAAAAAGTTGTTAACAAGGCTTTAATGAGATTAGCATAGGAATGTTGTTCTTAAGCTAAATCTGCTTTAATATTGTATTGGCGCACTGCTGACATTTTCATGAATAAGGATGAGGATAATTAAGCATTTGTAATACCTAATTAATTATTAGCACAATAGTAGTAAAACCACTGCACCAGTTTCCAATAAAGATAAAGAAACTGTTTCAGGATTTCTTTTACTGATGTAAACATTGTCAGACTTACTTTATTAATGAATAATAGAACATTGGATGTTATTATGATTCTTAGTGAATGCCCAAATATTAATGACCACAATTAGAGCATGTGCAGGGTTGAGTAAGTATGAAAATGAATTATTTGATACTGGTCCTAAATTAGAAGAGTTTGTCAGACACGTTTTGTCCGTCTGCACTCTTTTTAATTAGCAATACTTTCACTTCACTGACTGTGACTTGTGTGAGTTCAAATGTGAGGTAGAACTAAGAAATGGAAATTGATAAGATTTTTCCTTTTTTTTTTTTTTAATCAATTCTCATTTGGATTAAATGATAGCGAACAAGTTGATAAGCATCAACTTTGTTTTGTCCAGAACAGTAGTTCTTAACCTGGGTTCGATCGAAGGCTCAGGGGTTCGGCGGAGGTCAAGACACACCCGATTCATCGTGTAAATAAAAACTTCTCCCTATTACGGATACGGCAACAGCAGAAGTCAGACTGATTTGCAGGTGTGTAATTTGTTGTGAGTTTATGCACTGAGTTGGTTTTGTTCTTTGAACAAGGTGATGTTCATGCACGGTTCATTTTGTGCACCAGTAATAAAACATTGTAAATCTTTAGTATGGGAAACATATTCACCATTAATTAGTTGTTTATTAACATGCAAATTAGTAACATATTGGCTCTTAACTAGTCATTATTAAGTATTTATTAATGCATTATTCGGCTTGACCTTATTATAACCCTAACCCTCTAACCCTGGCCCTAACCCTCTAACCCTAACCAAATAACTCTCAATGAAGTCTTTGTTACTTAGAATATGTTCCCCTAGTGTCCAAAAAACTCTAAATTAAGTCTTTATTACTTAGAATATGTTCCCCATACTAAAGTGTTACCAAAAACATATAACTTTGTCTTGAATTTGAATTTTTTTTTTTTTTTTTTCACTAAAGAAGTGTTTGGTGAATGCGATATGAAACTGGTGGGGTTCGGTACCTCCAACAAGGTTAAGAACCACTGGTCTACAATAAAACATTAATACACAAACACAACAGTGAGGTCTAAAAAGACCCCAAAGCCTCAATGGGGTGCCAAAAAAATAAAAAAAAGGTTTAAAAAAATAACTATAATATAACACAAAAACATGACAATGTTAAAGGCCTACTGAAACCCACTACACCGACCACGCAGTCTGATAGTTTATATATCAATGATGAAATCTTAACATTGCAACACATGCCAATACGGCCGGGTTAACTTATAAAGTGCAATTTTAAATTTCCCGGGGAACTTCCGGTTGAAAACGTCTATGTATGATGACGTTTGCGTGTGACGTCGATGGTTGAAGCGGAAGTATTGGGACACATTGTATCACAATACAAACGGCTCTGTTTTCATCGCAAAATTCCACAGTATTCTGTACATCTGTGTTGGTGAATCTTTTGCAATTTGTTTGATGAACAATGAAGACTGCAAAGAAGAAATTTGTAGGTGGGATCGGTGTATCAGCGGCTGGCTGCAGCAACACAACCAGGAGGACTTTGAGTGGATAGCCGCCGACCGCATCGATGATCGGGTGAAGTCCTTCGTTGCGCCGTCGATCGCTGGAACGCAGGTGAGCACGGGTGTTGATGAGCAGATGAGAGCTGGCGTAGGTGGAGTGCTAATGATTTTATCATAGCTCTGACGAGGTCCCGTAGCTAAGTTAGCTTCAATGGCGTCGTTAGCAACAGCATTGCTAGGCTTCGACAGGCGGCACAGCATTAACTGTGTGGTTACAGGTCCAGTGTTTGGTTCGGTGTCTCCTGATAGTAGTATTGTTGATCTTCTGTCTATCCTTCCAGTCAGGGGCTTATTTCTTTTGTTTCTATCTGCATTTAAGCACGATGCTATCACGTTAGCTCCGTAGCTAAAGTGCTTCACCGATGTATTGTCGTGGAGATAAAAGTCACTGTGAATGTCCATTTCGCGTTCTCGACTCTCATTTTCAAGAGGATATAGTATCCGAGGTGGTTTAAAATACAAATATGTGATCCACAATAGAAAAAGGAGAAAATGTGGAATCCAATGAGCCCTTTTACCTAAGTTACGGTCAGAGCGAAAAAAGATACGTCCTGCACTGCACTCTAGTCCTTCACTCTCACGTTCTTCATCCACAAATCTTTCATCCTCGCTCAAATTAATGGGGTAATCGTCGCTTTCTCGGTCCGAATCGCTCTCGCTGCTGGTGTAAACAATGGGGATATGTGAGGAGCCTTTCAACCTGCGACGTCACGCTACTTCCGGTACAGGCAAGACTTTTTTTATCAGCGACCAAAAGTTGCAAACTTTATCGTCGATGTTCTCTACTAAATCCTTTCAGCAAAAATATGGCAATATCGCGAAATGATCAAGTATGACACATAGAATGGATCTGCTGTCCCCGTTTAAATAAAAAAAATGCATTTCAGTAGGCCGTTAAGTAACATGTAACATTTCAAATAGAAATTAAAAGTTTTTTGTTTGCTCTCAAAAGTAAATACAACTACATCAAAGACAAATACAAGCATGTCAAGTCAAGTAGAACTGTACACTGTACCATTTTTCACCCATCAACAATGAAAATTAAAGGCCTACTGAAATGAATTTTTTTTATTTAAACGGGGATAGCAGATCTATTCTATGTGTCATACTTGATCATTTCGCGATATTGCCATATTTTTGCTGAAAGGATTTAGTAGAGAACAACGACGATAAAGATTGCAACTTTTGGTATCTGATAAAAAAAAAGGCTTGCCCCTACCGGAAGTAGCGTGACGTAGTCAGTTGAACATATACGCAAAGTTCCCTATTGTTTACAATGATGGCCGCATGAAGTGAGAGAGATTCGGACCGAGAAAGCGACAATTTCCCCATTAATTTGAGCGAGGATGAAAGATTTGTGGATGAGTAAAGTGCAAGTGAAGGACTAGTGGGGAGTTGAAGCTATTCAGATAGGGAAGATGCTGTGAGAGCCGGGGGTGACCTGATATTCAGCTGGGAATGACTACAACAGTAAATAAACACAAGACATATATATACTCTATTAGCCACAACACAACCAGGCTTATATTTAATATGCCACAAATTAATCCTGCATAAAAACACCTGCGTGTTTGTTACGCTAGCTCCTAGCTCCTCTGCTAGCTCCTAGCTCCATAGAACACGCCAATACAATTCAAACACCTGATCAACACACACAATCACTCAGCCCAAAAGACCGTTCACCTAACCCAAGGTTCATAAAGCTTATATATTTTAAAAAAGTTACGTACATACGCAAAAAAAAGTTGCGCACATACGGTCAAGCGATCAAATGTTTAGAAGCCAAAGCTGCATACTCACAGTAGCACGTCTGCGTCTTTGTCATCCAAATCAAAGTAATCCTGGTAAGAGTCTGTGTTGTCCCAGTTCTCTACAGGCGTCTGTGTATCGAAGTCAAAAGTCCTCCTGGTTAGAGTCTCTGTTATCCGAGTTCTTCCATCTTGACTGCATCTTTCGGGAATGTAAACAAAGAAGCGCCGGCTGTGTACTGTTGTTGCTGACTACGTTCGGAAAATACGTCCATTTCGCACCGACAACTTTCTTCTTTGCTTGCTCAGCTTCCTTCTCCATAATGCAATGAACATGATTGCAACAGATTCACGAACACAGATGTCCAGAATACTGTGGAATTATGAAATGAAAACAGAGCTTTTTCGTATTGGCTTCAATGTGGAAGGCATACCCGTGTTCACCGGGCTACGTCACGCGCATACGTCATCCTCAGAGGCATTTCGAACCGGAAGTTTAGCGGCAAATTTAAAATGTCACTTTATAAGTTAACCCGGCCGTATTGGCATGTGTTATAATGTTAAGATTTCATCATTGATATATAAACTATCAGACTGCGTGGTCGGTAGTAGTGGGTTTCAGTAGGCCTTTAAGCATGTATGCTCTTTTAGAAAGCACAGGCAGTATTTCTGACTAATCAGGTTGTCTCCAGCTGTGGAGAACATCTCTTTGACAAGAAAAGGCGTGCAGACTTCCGGTGTTCTTAAAAAAATGTGCTGCTTTATAAAAATGCAACGAGTTGCAACATAAGTAAATGGACGGCTTTTGAAGACATTTTTGAAAATGTCCAAAATACGCTCTGGAACATGTGCTTTTGTAGTTTTTATTATTATTCATATATGAGTTTGTCAAAATACTTATTGTCAACATTAATTTTGTCACCGTAGAGTATAGACAAACAATCATGCATTTTAGGTTAATCAAGGTTTATACCCCTGCGATGAGGTGGCAACTTGTCCAGGGTGTACCCCCCGCCTTCCGCCTGAATGCAGCTGAGATAGGCTCCAGCACCCCCCGTGACCCCGAAAGGGACAAGCGGTAGAAAATGGATGGATGGATGGATGGAGGTTTATAAACCTCCATCCATCCATTTTTGTTTTGGTTTGTTTCCTGGTATGTAAAATAATGATCAAAACCCACTCAATATATCAACGTATTTACCGTAATTGCTATGGTTATTTTGTTCAATGAAACCTTTAGCATTGATACGCATAAGTGCGCATACTCAGTCGTATTGGGTAGCACATTTTTATGGCAAATGTTTCCAGATAACAGATGTGATGCGTTATCCACTTTGCAAGTATTGCACGTTGCCCTGTTGTCTTCCTTTCTCGTGAATAATTATATCGTCTGTGCTGCTGATTGGCGCCATGCATGGTGGTGCCGTGCGTGCCCAGAGGTATTGATACCCCCGGATTTCTACTGGATACGAAATGGCCGTGGAACAGCACCTGCACGACGGCGGACTCTTTCCGTTTTTATTCAAGTCAATGTGTCCGTTTCCACATTCCAGCTCTAAATACACTCAGAGCTTCTATATTTGCCAAATCTGTTAAATGTTGCTAAAACCTGCATGTGTTGGACAGGAAGTCATGCACAAACACAAAGTAAATTGTCCGGTTTACTTTCAAAATAAAATAAGTTTTCGAGGTGGATCGTGATTTACACTTTGAAACGTCATAATGGGTGGCGACAGACATGAAGTCAACTTGGCAAAGGTTTTCAAACTTACTTTCTATTTGTTAACTGTGGTAAATTTTAAATCTGCTTTATAAATAAAGTTGATTTGATTTAACACAAATGGATAAAATCATGCTGATTCGGGATTTTCAAAATAAAGAATAATATACAGGCCTATACACAGCGAAATATGAAGCCTCACCTTTTCTTCGCCAAACATATTGCTGGGTATTGTGGCCAAACAGCTCAATGTTTGTTTCATCTGACCACATAACTTTCCTCCAGAGGGTTTTATCTTTGTCCATGTGATGTCAGATGAAACAAATATTTATCTGTTTGGCCACAATACCCAGCAATATGTTTGGAGGAGAAAAGGTGAGGCCTTTTAATCCCAGGAACACCACTCCTACCGTCAAGCATGGTGGTGGTAGTATTATGCTCTGGGCCTGTTTTGCTGCCAATGGAACTGGTGCTTTACAGAGAGTAAATGGGACAATGAAAAAGGAGGATTACCTCCAAATTCCTCAGGACAACCTAAAATCATCAGGCCGGAGGTTGGGTCTTGGGTGCAGTTGGGTGTTCCGACAGGACAATGACCCCAAACACACGTCAAAAGTGGTAAAAGAATGGCTAAATCAGGCTAGAATTAAGGTTTTAGAATGGTCTTCCCAAAGTCCTGATTTAAACGTGTGGACAATGCTGAAGAAACAAGTCCATGTCAGAAAACCAACACATTTAGCTGAACTGCACCAATTTTGTCAAGAGGAGTGGTAAAAAATTCAAGCAGAAGCTTGTGGATGGCTACCAAAGGCGCCTTATTGCAGTGAAACATGCCAAGGGACATGTAACCAAATATTGACATTGCTGTATGTATACTTTTGACCCAGCAGATTTGGTCACATTTTCAGTAGACACATAATAAATTCATAAAAGAACCAAACTTCATGAATGTTTTTTGTGACCAACAAGTATGTGCTCCAATCACTCTATCACAAAAAAATAAGAGTTGTAGAAATGATTGGAAACTCAAGACAACCATGACATTATGTTCTTTACAAGTGTATGTAAACTTTTGACCACGACTGTTTACTAATTTTTGTATTATTGACAGCTTCCAATCAAAACTGGAATGACCCTTCAATGCAAGCTCATTCAAGTGATGCACATGCAACACAAAAAGAAAGTATTCGAAGGACTTTATTGGAATTTTATCTCGCCGTGTCTTCCCTTGTAAAACTATTTCTTTGCTGTGGTTAAACGTAACGTAACATTATTTGAATCGTTGAGCAGATTGCAGCAAATTTTATTTTGATTGCTGAAAGCAAAGGCATAAACATTTGGTAGTTGGGAACATAGCTACGTGTACCTGGACTGTGTTCCCTACGTTATTATCGTCTCGACAAATACACCACTTGGTGTCGGATTGACTTAGAATTTCCTCTGCAGCTCTATGCGCTCAGAAAAACATCCACTGTAACAAAAACAATGAGGTAGGCACCTTTTAGGGGACTGACAAACAAAACGGGTTAAAACAAATGGGCACGTTCAACCAAAACTTCTAATTAATTTACACGCATTACACCAATTACTACAGTTACGGCTGCAACGATAAACCTATTAACCCAATTTCGCCCACTAGGCCACCATTTCTAGCCCCCCCCCCCTTCGCTTTAGTTGTTTTTTTTTCAATTTGTCGCACTTTTATTATTTCAATATTTTTATTTTGCTATTTTACTTTTTATCCGAACCCTTTCACCATATTTATTTTGCACTATCTTGTTTAGCTTATGCATGGTTTATGTTCTTTGTTTTGTTTTGTTTTTTGCTCTATGCTTTTTAACCTGTAAAGCTAGCTAGCTAGCTAGTCAGGTTACTTCTAGACCTCCACCCCAGATCCCACCTCACTCCTACCCACTTCTCCAAAGTGGGCTGGCTCAAGGTGGAGGACAGAGTTAAACAACTTGCACTGAGCCTAGTCTATAAAATCCACTACACCTCCCTGATACCGAAGTACATGTCAAACTACTTCCTTAACGTAAATGACCGCCATAACCACAACACCAGGGGGAGCTCCACTAACCACGTTAAACCCAGATTCCGAACTAACAAAGGTCTTAACTCATTCTCTTTCTATGCCACATCAATGTGGAATGCGCTCCCAACAGGTATAAAAGAAAGGGCATCTCTATCCTCCTTCAAAACCGCAATAAAAGTTCACCTCCAGGCAGTTACAACCCTAAACTAACACCCTCCCCGGATTGTTAATAATCAAATGTAAACAATCAAAAGCAGATACTTTTTCTTATGCCTCTCTCTCTCTCTTTCTCTCTCTCTCTCTCTCTCTCTCTCTCTCTCTCTCTCTTCACTACTTGCTGTCCATATCCTACCCCCCCCCTCCCCATCCACACCCCTGATTGTAAATAATGTAAATAATTCAATGTGATTATCTTGTGTGATGACTGTATTATGATGATAATATATCTGATAGTATATATCTGTATCATGAATCAATTTAAGTGGACCCCGACTTAAACAAGTTGAAAAACGTATTTGGGTGTTACCATTTAGTGGTCAATTGTACGGAATATGTACTTCACTGTGCAACCTACTAATAAAAGTTCCAATCAATCAATCAATCAATCAAAGCCCTTTGGTCCAATTAAAAAATTGTTGTAAACATGCTATATAAATAAAGTTGCCTTGCCTCGCCTTGCCTTGCCAATTATTTAGAAGATCATTTGAAAAAAAGCGTCAATTTGTATTTTGTTGTGTTCGATGAGTAAAATACGTGGACATGAGAGCAGTGCGCCTATTGGTGATCCATATTGCACGGCCAGTGGTGTGTCCTGTGTGTGTGTGTGTTTGTGTGGGGGGGGATGAAAGCGAGATTACAGTGCGGAAAGAGAAAGATGGCTCAGAAAAACAACGACAAAGTGGAAAGACAGCAAAGAGCTGAGAGAAGATGAGAGGGGCTTTGTGATCATTTATAAGTGGAAAGAAAAAGCAGTCACGTTAGTGAAATGTTTGCCCTGTCAAACAGCTGGCATTTCACAATGGTACTGCATCAATGATACGACACATTACCATCAATCATCCTGCATAATTAAGAGCAGCAAACCAGCAGAAGCAAGGCAGAAGTATATTTTAACAAATGTTTTGTTTCAACACCAGTGACATGTTGGCATCTACGGTTTTAATGTTAATGCTAAAGAGTTGTTGGTCCCAAAATTCAAACACTCCTTTTCCAATGAATACCTTTTCAAACATTTATGTGTTAAATTGCGGAATACATTGTCACTCAATTTATCATACTTTATCAGTCTTTTTGAATAGTTAGGTTATGGTGTTCAATTTTTTCGGACATGCAGACAAGTTACAATACGATTCATCACATGTTTCTAGACTCTCAATACAGCATGTCTGAAAAGGAGTAGGAAGAAGCAGAGCTTATATGGGTCAAATGCAGAGGACAAATTTCACCACATCTAGTGTGTGTGTGACAATCATTGGTACTTTAATCTTAATTTAATCCGACCCTTTTTTGCTTAATAGCAATTTCTAACACATTGTACGCAATTTCTAACACTACAGTGAATAAAAAAGTAATTAAATAAATAGATCAATGAGTAAGTGAATGAATATCATTTTTGAGTTTGAACAATTTCTTAAACTGAATCGTATTAGTCCACTGTTTGATTGATTTGCTTAATCCATTTCATTATTTAATTCCACATACTGATATGCTATATGTCTTAAGTGTTGTACATGCATACAAATGTTTTAAATTAAAATGGTCTCTAATGTTATAATCCTCCTCTTTAGTTCTTAGTCAGTCAGTCTTGTAGTCTTCTTTAATTGTTGTACGTTTTTGGGTAGCAGGTTATAGTTTGCTTTGTGCTTCATTTCAGCTGTTTTCAAATGAACCAAATCATTTATTTTCAATATTTTTGATTCAATAAGTAAAGGGTTTGAATGTTGTCTATATCCAACATTATGTATTATTGACCTATTTTATAACACGGTTAATGAATGAAATGTACTTTTGTAATTATTTACCCATATTGCCACACAACAACTCAGATATGGTAACACGCGTTTTGTCCCGATACCAATATTTTGGTACTGGTACCAAATATAATATAGTAGTATAACATAATACTTTTCGAGACTTTTCATAATAAAGGGGACCACAGAAAATGTAGTTACCATATTTTTTGGACTCAAAGCTCGACAGTGCGCCTTATAACCCAGTGCTCCTAATGTATGGGATAATTTTGGTTGTGCTTACCGACCTCGAAGCTATTGTATTTGGTGCATGGTGAAATGATAAGTGTGACCAGTAGATGGCAGTCACACATAAGAGATACATGTAGACTGCAATATAACTCAAGTAAACAAAACCAACATTTTATATGTCCATTTAAAATATAGAACATTACACACGGCGTTCAAAAATCTATCAAAATGTTTTAGTACGACTTTGGTAAGCTATGAAGCCTCACTGCTTGATGGATTGTACTGTGCTTTACCTGTAATATAACTATTATTATGGTGTGTGTATAAGGTAATACATATTATCTGGCGTTTTGTTTCGCAATATTATGCAAAAGCAACTCTTCTTACCTTCTGGTACCTGCTGATCTGTATTTGGGATCTGCATAAGCCCTGAAAATGTGCGCGCGTCCAACCTTTGTAGTCCGTGACGACACCATAGTCGATAAGCTTCTTCTTTGTTATGTGACATTCATCTTCTGCTGTTGCCATTTCTAATATAAAGTAATGTAAAGTTCTTACTTATATCTGTCAGTAAACTCGCCATGAAAGGGCTAAAACATACCGGTGTAGTGAGTTTACATTATCCACCCAAGCAACTTTAGTAATTAGAGAGTTCCAGGCCGACGTTTTTTTCACGGGACACATTTCCGGTGTTTTTGTTGCACTAGTGAGCCACGGATGAGGAGATGCTGCTCCGTTATTGATTGAAGTAAAGTCTGAATGTCATTAAAACAGTTAGCTCCATTTTTGACACTTCTTGTACTAATTTTGCTGCTATACTTTCTGTTTTAACATGTTTTATCTACACTTTTGTTCAAATGTAATGAGCATTTATTCTTCTGTCATATAGAAACGTTACTTTTCTTGTGTTCCAGTGACGTATTTCCTGACTTTATAAACAATATAAAAAAGACAACAGATTTCATGATAATAAAGAATATCAATAT
>NC_084734.1:76989447-76991947 GCF_033978785.1 Entelurus aequoreus | reverse complement strand
ATCACACAATTTCATATCATTTAATTTACATCATGCCCGAAAAGGAGTAGGAAGAAGCAAAGCTTATTTAATCCTACCCCTTTCCCACTTCAAAGCATTTACAATTATATAAAATCATTTACTGACCTTTTTATATAATAAAATAACATCTATGAATTAGTATATACAACAGTTTGTAATATGTAATTAATTAATTCAGTCATTATTAACATACTGAGATGAAGAATATTTTCAATAAGGTTGGAAGTTTTTCTCATAATTCTTCTTCTTTGTACTTTGTAAGCACTATTAATTTAAACAACCTCTTAAACTGGATCATGTCAGTACAATTTTTAACTTCTTTACTTAATCCATTCCATAATTTAATTCCACATACTGTTATGCTAAAAGTTTTAAGTGTTGTACGTGCATATAAATGTTTTAAATAATTTTTTCCTCTAAGGTTATATTTCTCCTCTTTAGTTGAGAAGAAATGTTGTACATTCTTTGGTAGCAGGTTATAGTTTGCTTTGTACATCATTTTAGCTGTTTGCAATTTTACCAAATCACCAAACTTTAATATTTTTGACTTAATAAATAAAGGGTTTGTATGTTCTCTATATCCAACATTATGTATTATTCTAACTGATCTTTTTTGTAACATGGTTAACGAATGTAGCGCACATTTGTAGTTATTTCCCCATATTTCTGCACAATAAGTCAGATATGGTAACACTAGTGAGCAGTAGAGAATATGAAGTGATTTTTGGCCCAGGACATCCATCCATCCATCCATCTTCAACCGCTTATCCGGAATCGGGTCGCGGGGACAACAGCTCCAGCAGAGACCCCCAGACTTCCCTCTCCAGAGCAACATTTGCGACTTCCTCCTGGGGAATCCCGAAGCGTTCCCAGGCCAGAGAGGAGATGTAATCCCCCCATCTGGTCCTTGGCCTGCCGCGGGGCCTCCTCCCAGTGGGACGTGCAACGAGGACCTCCCTAGGGAGACGCTCGTGAGGCATCCGCACGAGATGCCCGAACCACCTAAGCTGGCTCCTTTCCAAGCGAAGGAGCAGCGGCTCTACTCCGAGTCTCTCTCGGGTGACTGCACTTCTCACCCTATCTCTAAGGGAGATGCCAGCCACCCTTCTGAGGAAACTCATTTCGGCCGCTTGTATCCGCGATCTTATTCTTTCGGTCATTACCCACACTTCATGACCATAGGTGAGAGTAGGAATGTAGATAGCTCGGTAGACCGAGAGCTTTGCCTTCTGGCTCAGCTCCCGTTTCGTCACAACAGTGCGGCAGAGAGACTGCAATACTGCCCCAGCTGCTCCGATTCTCCGGCTGATTTCCTTCTCCATCTTTCCCTCACTCGTGAACAAGACCCCGAGATACTTAAACTCCTCCACCTGGGACAGAGTCCTGTCCCCTACCCGGACTGTACAAACCATCGGTTTCCTGCTGAGAACCATGGCCTCAGATTTGGAGATGCTGATCCTCATTCCAGCCGCTGAACACTCGGCTGCGAACCGATCCAGTGAGAGCTGAAGGTCACGAACCGAAGGTGCCATCAGGACCACATCATCTGCAAACAGCAGTGACGCAACCTTTAGCCCCCCGAGACGTATACCCTCTCCGCCATGGCCACGACTCCGCCTAGAAATCCTGTCCATGAAAATCACAAACAGGATAGGTGACAGAGCGCAGCCCTGGCGGAGACCAACCCCCACTGGAAACGGATCCGACTTACATCCAAGCACCCGGACACAACTCTCGCTTTGGTTGTACAGAGATTGGATGGCCTTCAACAGGGTTCCCCTCACTCCGTACTCCCTCAGCACCTCCCACAAGATCTCCCGAGGGACGCGGTCATACGCCTTCTCCAAATCCACAAAACACATGTAGACTGGATAGGCATACTCCCAGGCCCTCTCCAGGATTCCCGCAAGCGTAAAGAGTTGGTCAGTTGTTCCACGACCAGGACGGAATCCACATTGCTCCTCTTGAATCTGAGGTTCGACTATCGGCCGGACCCTCCTTTCCAGTACCTTGGCGTAAACTTTCCCAGGGAGGCTGAGTAGTGTGATACCCCTGTAATTAGCACACACCCTCTGGTCCCCCTTTTTGAAAAGGGGAACCACCACCCCAGTCTGCCACTCCCTCGGCACTGTCCCAGACTTCCACGCAATGTTGAAATGGCCCAGGACATGTTTTGTTTTATTCATTATTGAAATGTTTTTTGCTACCTTATGTTGTATGTTTTGTATATGAGATTTCCAGTTCATTTGATCATCTATTAATACTCCCAAAAATCTGGTTTCTTTTACCCTTTCGATGTCTACTCCGTCTATTTGTATTTGCGTATGATGCTCTTTCCTACTATTACCAAATAGCATTATTTTAGTTTTACTGAGATTCAAAGATAGTCTGTTTTTGTCAAACCATCTTTTTAATTTGTTCATTTCTTCTGTTATTATTTGTATTATCTTCTGTGTGTTCTCTCCTGAACAGAAAGCAG
>NC_084734.1:76961947-76984447 GCF_033978785.1 Entelurus aequoreus | reverse complement strand
TACAACTCATTGATGTCGGTTGGTTGCATGAAAAAGGAGCTAGGGTAGCTGCCTGATAAAAAATCTTTAAAGGAAAACCCTGGAGGTTGACTTATTTTACTAGATAGGTTTTCCCCAATAGAAGCAAAAAAGGTATTAAAACTTTTGGCAAGATCAGCCCTATTTGACCCTGTATCCGGAACAACAGGGTCCTTAGGTCCCTTGTTGAGAACAGTATTCAACACGTTCCATGTTCTCCTACAATCCCCCTGCGATGCTTGTAATAGTTCAGAATAATAGTTGCGCTTACTTTTCCTGATAATATCAGTTAATTTATTTCTATAATTTGTGTATTTATCTTTGTTGACAGTGGTAGGGTTCGAAATAAAACATTTGTAGAGTTTATTCTTGTGTCTGAGGGACTTTAAGATCCCCCTTGTAATCCAGGGATTTTTTTCTGAGGTATGATTTTTGATAGTTTTTTCAGGGATTGTTTCCTGAATAGCCTCCTGAATCATTTTAATCAGGTTTTCATATGCAACATCGGGACAGGTGCAATTAAACACAGAGTCCCATTGCCTGGCAAGCAGATTATTATTTAGGTGTTGTAGAGTGGTATTGTTGAGTATTTTGGTTTTACCTTTAGGAGGTGGGGGGGGGGGGGAGTTTTGCCAGAGTCAAAGAATAGTATTATGGGAAAGTGGTCTGTGATATCGGATTGCACCACCCCTGTCACAAGCTTTGTATTCCGGATGTTGGTAATAATGTTATCGATTATTGTTTCAGAGGCATCTGTGACTCGAGTGAACCTATTGATGGTGGGGAAAAAGGAAGAGGAATGTAACGTGTTGATAAAGTTCAGCTTTGCTCCATCGTCCTTGGAAATATCAACATTAAAGTCTCCAAGAAGGATACAGTTTTTGTTTAGTTTATTTAGACTGAGTAATAGTTCATCCAATTTGGAAAGAAAAGTGTCAAGAGGTGAGTCAGGAGGACGATAGAGTACTCCAACAATTAACTAGTCAAACATACAGCTCATATTGGAAAGTAGAGAAGTTAAATCAGTGTGATGTTTATTCAGGCTTCTAATATTCAAATGTAAAAATGAGTAATTATAAAGATCATATAAGGACTTTAATTGCTCAGGGTCATAGACATTGCAGTTTATATTATTCTCAATACTAATACAGTGCTGTAAATCTCCAACTGTTTCAAGGTCTTCAAAACCCATACAATAATATATGAAAGTAGTCAGGGTTGCCTGCTGGGATGGCATTCAAACAGTAAATACTCATACATGGACACTCCCATTCACACACACTCGTACCATACATACTAGAAAATGCTGCTTCCATTTAGCATAGGATCGCATCAATGTATGAATATGACATGACATGCCGAGAAAATAAACATTCACGTACCTCCCCCAACCCGTCACCAACCCACCAAATGTCACGCGTTGTCACCCCAATGGGCGTATGAGTCCCACGAAAACGTAAAAGTTCCTACCAAAAAGAGAGGTCCCAACTAGCAGTCAGGTTTTGGACCAGTTCAGAGGCACATCAGCGCCACCCCGCGGGGTAAAAAGAAATTACGGCCAATACGAGACCAAAACAATAACAAGAATGTCACGTGTGTATCAGAGCCAGGTGTAGCCTGCGCTAATCTCACTTCAGAGAAAACCAAAACAGCAACAAATGCTGTGAACAATATGAGGAACATCAACACATGGGATTGTACATATTCAATCAATCAATCAATCAATGTTTATTTATATAGCCCTAAATCACAAGTGTCTCAAAGGGCTGTACAAGCCACAACGACATCCTCGGTACAGAGCCCACATACGGGCAAGGAAAACTCACCCCAGTGGGACGTCGATGTGAATGACTATGAGAAACCTTGGAGAGGACCGCATATGTGGGTAACCCCCCCCCCCCTCTAGGGGAGACCGAAAGCAATGGATGTCGAGTGGGTCTGAGATAATATTGTGAAAGTCCAACACATCAGCGAAAGTCCAGTCCATAGTGGGGCCAGCAGGAACCATCCCGAGTGGAGACGGGTCAGCAGCGTAGAGATGTCCCCATCTGATGGACAGGCTAGCGGTCCACCCCGGGTTGGGAGCAGAGTAGAAAAGAAAAGAAAAGAAAAGAAACGGCAGATCAACTGGTCTAAAAAGGGAGTCTATTTAAAGGCTAGAGTATACAAATGAGTTTTAAGATGAGACTTAAATGCTTCTACTGAGGTAGCATCTCTAACTTTTACCGGGAGGGCATTCCATAGTATTGGAGCCCGAATGGAAAATGCTCTATAGCCCGCAGACTTTTTTTGGGCTCTGGGAATCACTAATAAGCCGGAGTTCTTTGAACGCAGATTTCTTGCCGGGACATATGGTACAATACAATCGTCAAGATAGGCAGGAGCTTGACCGTGTAGTATTTTATACGTAAGTAGTAAAACCTTAAAGTCGCATCTTAGGTGCACAGGAAGCCAGTGCAAGTGAGCCAGTATAGGCGTAATATGATCAAACTTTCTTGTTTTTGTCAAAAGTCTAGCAGCCGCATTTTGTACCATCTGTAATCTTTTAATGCTAGACATAGGGAGGCCCGAAAACAAAACGTTACAGTAATCGAGACGAGATGTAACGAACGCATGGATAATGATCTCAGCATCGCTTGTGGACAAAATGGAACGAATTTTAGCGATATTGCGGAGATGAAAGAAGGCCGTTTTAGTAACACTCTTAATGTGTGACTCAAACGAGAGAGTTGGGTCGAAGATAATACCTAGATTCTTTACCGAGTCGCCTTGTTTAATTGTTTGGTTGTCAAATGTTAAGGTGGTATTATTAAATAGATGTCGGTGTTGAGCAGGACCGATAATCAGCATTTCCGTTTTCTTAGCGTTGAGTTGCAAAAAGTTAGCGGACATCCATTGTTTAATTTCATTAAGACACGCCTCCAGCTGACTACAATCCGGCGTGTTGGTCAGCTTTAGGAGCATGTAGAGTTGGGTGTCATCAGCATAACAGTGAAAGCTAACACCGTATTTGCGTATGATGTCACCTAGCGGCAGCATGTAAATACTAAAGAGTGCAGGGCCAAGAACCGAACCCTGGGGAACTCCGCACGTTACCTTGACATAGTCCGAGGTCACATTGTTATGGGAGACACACTGCATCCTGTCAGTAAGATAAGAGTTAAACCAAGACAAGGCTAAGTCTGTCATCCCAATACGCGTTTTGATACGCTCTAATAAAATATTATGATCAACAGTATCGAAAGCGGCGCTAAGATCAAGAAGCAGCAACATAGATGAAGCATCAGAATCCATCGTTAGCAATAGATCATTAGTCATTTTTGCGAGGGCTGTCTCCGTAGAGTGATTTGCCCTGAAACCGGATTGAAAAGGTTCACAGAGATTGTTAGACGCTAAGTGTTCATTTAGCTGCTGTGCAACAATTTTTTCAAGGATTTTCGAGATAAACGGAAGGTGGGACACCGGCCGGTAGTTTACCAGGAGATCAGGATCGAGGTTAGGTCTTTTGAGTAGAGGATGAATAACCGCTTTTTTGAATGCTAGGGGAACAGTGCCAGAGGAAAGTGATAAGTTTATAATATTTAACACTGATGTACCTAATAATACAAAAAGCTCCTTGATAAGTTTCCCAGGAATTGGGTCAAGTAAACATGTTGTTTGTTTTGTCCCATTTACACATTTTGACAATTCCTCCAATGTTATTTCATCAAAGAGAGAGAAACTATTTTGGAGGGCGGTATCCGTCGTATATACAGTCGTATCTGTGTTAATAGAACCCAGTTGTAGCTGAGATGCATTGTCTTTAATCTCTTTTCTAATGACTTCAATTTTCTTATTAAAGAAATTCACAAAGTCATCTGCTGAGTGGGTGGAGCTACTGGGAGGAGTCCCTTGTTGGGTTAGCGATGCTACTGTACTAAACAGAAATTTAGGATCATTTTTCTTGAGGTGAATGAGATTTGAGTAATATTTAGCTTTAGCTGAGGTAAGCATGCGTTTATAAGTTATTAAACTGTCACACCATGCTTGATGGAAAACCTCAAGTTTAGTCGCACGCCATTTGCGTTCCAGCTTTCTACATGATAATTTCTGGGCTTTAGTTTCTTCTGTAAACCATGGGGTACGCCTTTTAGGGGCCCTTTTTAGCTTTAGCGGTGCTACACTATCAATGGTGTCGCGCAGGGCGTCGTTAAAGTTGTTAGTGAGGTTATCAATAGAGCCCACATAATTTGGGAATGGTGCCATTACCGAAGGCAGTAGGTCAGTAAGAGTTGTCGTTGTGGCAGCATTAATGTTGCGGCTGCTATAGTAGTTATTATTATTATTATTAGTTTGTTGACAATGAGTCAGAACTTCGAATTTTATAAGGTAATGATCGGACATTACTTTAGTGTACGGGAGTATCGTAACTTTAGAGGTGGTGACACCCCTGACAAGCACTAGATCTATCGTATTACCGTTGCGATGCGTGGGTTCATTTATTATTTGTGTAAGACCACAGCTATGAATTATAGTCTGGAGCGCCACGCATGGAGGGTCCGATGGGGTATTCATATGGATATTAAAGTCCCCCATTATGATTATATTGTCGGCGTGCGTCACTAAATCAGCAACAAACTCTGAGAATTCACTGATGAAGTCCGAATAGGGCCCAGGGGGGCGGTAGATAACAGCCAGGTGGAGAGGCAGCGGTGTGACAAACCTCAAAGTGAGCACCTCAAACGAGTTATATTTATCATTTAGGTTAGGTGTAAGATTATAGTTTTCATTGTATAATAGTGCGACACCCCCTCCCCTTTTAAGAGGTCGGGCAACATGTGTATTGGTATAGTTAGTAGGAGATGCATCATTTAGCGCAAAAAAATCGTCTGGTTTGAGCCAGGTCTCTGCGAGACCAACGACGTCAAGTTTGTTGTCTCTAATGACTTCATTAACTAACAACGTTTTGGAAGATAATGATCTTATGTTTAAAAAGCCCATATTATAGGTAGTGGGCTGTTTTGAGGATTGTTTGTTGAAATTATCCGAAGTAGCAATATTAATAATGTTGCGTTTATTATGCGTAGTGCACTTTAAATAGTTTCGACCATATCTAGGAATTGATACGACGGGGATATTCAGATTGTTTGCTTGATATTGCGATAAACTGAACGCATGATAGTTAGCTACCTCAGTACAATGTATGTCTGCCTCTGACACGGTCACAAAAGAAAAAACATTATGTGAGTTGTGTTTTATTCTAAGAGAATTGCTATGTGTGCAGGGATTATCCAGCCTGACGCCAGCTAGTTCTAGTTTAAATGGCTTCTTACCCGGAGACTCCACGCTTCTTTGGTTAGCTTTTCTCTTTGTTGTTAGCCCAGCTCGGCATCCCCGCTTCTGCTTCCGCTCGCACCGCTTACGTCGTCTCCATTGGCGGTCACCGCTAGCACTTGACTCCGCTGCTACAAAGGCCGCTCGATGTAGCCCACGAAGTATTCCCATGCTAGCGAGGAGGTCCACCGTACATGCATCTTTCAGTCTTTCAATATTGACCTTGAAAGCGCAACGTGAAGGTGTGGGCTGGTAGATCAGTTAGGAGAGATGTGTGTTAATGTCAACATTACTCTACTCCGAGAAAGTTAAGGTGTGTTAGCTAGCTAGCTACCATTAGCCTTACCGTGTAGCAAGTCACTACACTACAATGAGCAACTGGCTCATTGGAATCCAAACTCTCTCCTTTTTCTATTGTGGATCACGGATTTGTATTTTAAACCACCTCGGATACTATATCCTCTTGAAAATGAGAGTCGAGAAGGCGAAATGGACATTCACAGTGACTTTTATCTCCATGACAATACATCGACGAAGCTCTTTAGCATGAGCTAGCGTGATAGCATCTGTCTCAAATGCAGATAGAAACAAAATAAATAAATCCCTGACTGGAAGGATAGACAGAAGATCAACAATACTACTATCAGGAGACACCGAACCAAACACTGGACATGTAAATACACGGTTAATGTGTATTCGACGCCTGTCGAAGCCTCGCAATGCTGTTGCTAACGACGCTAACTTAACAACTGGACCTCGTCAGAGCTATGATAAAAACATTAGCGCTCCACCTACGCCAGCCAGCCCTCCTCTGCTCATCAACACCCGTGCTCACCTGCGTTCCAGCGATCGACGATGCGGTCGGCGGCCCGGAGACGTAGGAAGTCAAGGTGAATTCGCCGCTAGCGCGTCTGCTATCCAACAAAGTCCTCCTTGTTGTGTTGCTACAGCCAGCCGCATACACCAATCCCACCTACAACGTTCTTCTTTGCAGCCTCCATTGTTCATTAAACAAATTGCAAAAGATTCACCAACACAGATGTCCAGAATACTGTGGAATTTTGTCGAAGAAAACAGAGCTCTGTGTATTGTGTCCAAAAGGGTCCAAACACTTCTGTGGACCTCGCGACGTCACGCGCATTCGTCATCCTCCAAAGGCGTTTTGAACCGGAAGTTCCCCAGGAAATTTAAAATTGCACTTTATAAGTTAACCCGGCCGTATTGGCATGTGTTGCAATGTTAAGATTTCATCATTGATATATAAACTATCAGACTGCGTGGTCGGTAGTAGTGGGTTTCAGTAGGCCTTTAATGGGGCCCAGTCTGGAGTGGGGAAAAAACCTCCACAGCAAAGCACATATACATATTACAACATACATCTCGAGACTTGCAACCGAGTGGAGGGAATGGGGGCTACGGTGGAAGGCTGCAGCTCTTCAGGCGCTGCACAGCCGTCCATCAGCCCAAAGGAATTTGCGTCGAGGGCGTTGGATGGAGGGTGGGGTATGTGTGTGTGGTGTATCTTTTTTGTGGATGCATGTGTGTGTGTGTAAGCCTGCCGCGTGTCTCTGTTCCACGGCCTTGGTGTTCTTGCCAGTCAGTCCAAAGTCAACAACAGGTGTTTGTCCATGAGAGACAAGAAGGGAGTTTGTTGTGTCTTCACCGCACTGTCATTCGGGAGAGTCTCGAAGCCAGGTTAACAATCCCAAGTTAGAATGTTTTGTATGAGAGTGAAAATAAAAATAGCTTTTCACTCTAAATTGTCTATGACTGGTCCTCAAATTCAACCTGCGGGGCAAACAGTCCGATGTGGCGAACAGTACTATACTGATTATTAATATGTGTATTAACTAGAGATGTCCGATAATGGCTTTTTTGCCGATATCCGATAATCCGATATTGTCCAACTCTTAATTACCGATTCCGATATCAACCGATACCGATATATACAGTCGTGGAATTAACACATTATTATGCCTAATTTTGTTGTGATGCCCCGCTGGATGCATTAAACAATGTAACAAGGTTTTCCAAAATAAATCAACTCAAGTTATGGAAAAAAATGCCAACATGGCACTGCCATATTTATTATTGAAGCCACAAAGTGCATTATTTTTTTTAACATGCCTCAAAACAGCAGCTTGGAATTTGGGACATACTCTCCCTGAGAGAGCATGAGGAGGTTGAGGTGGGTGTGGTGGGGTTGTGGGGGGGGGGGGGGTTGAGGTGTATATTGTAGCATCCCGGAAGAGTTAGTGCTGCCTGGGGTTCTGGGTATTTGTTCTGTCGTGTTTATTTTGTGTTACGGTGCGGATGTTCTCCCGAAATGTGTTTGTCATTCTTGTTTGCTGTGGGTTCACAGTGTGGCGCATATTTGTAACAGTGTTAAAGCTGTTTATACGGTCACCCTCAGTGTGACCTGTATGGCTGTTGACCAAGTATGCCTTGCGTTCACTTGTGTGTGTGAAAAGCCGTAGATATTATGTGATTGGGCCGGCACGCAAAGGCAGTGCCTTTAAGGTTTATTGGCGCTCTGTACTTTGCCCTACGTCCGTATAAACAGCGGCGTTTTAAAAAGTCATACATTTTGCTTTTTGAAACCAATACCGATAATTTTGAAACCGATACCAATAATTTCCGATATTACATTTGAAAGCATTTATCGGCTGATAATATCGGCAGTTCGATATTATCGGACGTCTCTAGTATTAACTGTATTAAATGTATTAACTATACATTTTTACATTTATTTATGGTGAGTACTGTCGACAGTTTTATAATATCAGCACAATATTTGAACAAGATCCTTATTTTTTTTCATTACATACAATTGTTTGATCAAAACAAAGTCAATAGTAAACAATTACTAAAGAAAAGCAAAAACTACTCCCTACTAATCATGTAAACCCTTTAGTTTTTGCCCGCCATCTTCTCCTGTGTCCAGAAATTATAGTTTATGGTTGGTGAACATGTTTTGAAACAAAAACTAAACACTTACCGTTCCAATAACACAATTAATATCAACATATAGTATGCACATTCACATCCACACAACATCTATAGGCTACATACAGTACATAAACACCATGATACACCCACTACATGATTTGTTATTCTGGAAGACACACAGACTGAGACTGAGTGATAACCCTTCAACATGCCCATTTTCATGATGGACACTTCCCCTCCACAATCAGTAGAGCGATCGTTCATTGACAGACAGGATGCAAATTGTGACTCTTGTAGAAATGCCATGAGTGACTCGTATGCTCTCAGAGGAATGCCCTCATGACTGCAACACAAACATGCAAACAAAAACACGGTCTGGTTGTGCCTTGAGCATCTGTTGTTTGAAGTCAGACTCAAACATTTTTCAAAATTGTCACCCCAGAAGGCCCATACAACCCATTGTAAACACTCCCTCCCGTTTCTAGAAAAGCATTTAACATTTATCGCTCGCATTTATATTTAAGATTCAGGTTTAGATCTAAGATTTAGGTTTAGATTTGACATTTACGTTTAGATTTTACATTTAGTGCACACATTTAGATTTACGATTTAGGTTTTGATTAAAGATTTAGGTTTAGATGTAACATTTAGTTTTAGATGTAACATTTAGGTTTAGATTCAACATTTAGCACTCAGATTTAACATTTAAGATTTAGGTTTAGATTTAACATTTAATTTTAGATTTAACATTTAGTACTCACATTTAGATTTAAAGGCCTACTGAAATGATTTTTTTTTTATTTAAACTTGGATAGCAGATCCATTCTATGTGTCATACTTGATCATTTCGCGATATTGCCATGTTTTTGCTGAAAGGATTTAGTATAGAACAACGACGATAAAGTTTGCAACTTTTGGTCGCTGATAAAAAAAAGCCTTGCCTATAGTAGCGTGACGTCACAGGAGGTAGTATTCCTCACAATTCCCCGTTGTTTACAATGGAGCGAGAGAGATTCGGACCGAGAAAGCGACGATCACCCCATTAATTTGAGCGAGGATGAAAGATTTGTGGATGAGGAACGTTAGTGACGGACTAGAGAGGCAGTGCAGGACGTATCTTTTTTCGCTTTGACCGTAACTTAGGTACAAGGTCTCATTGGATTCCACACACTCTCCTTTTTCTATTGTGGATCACGGATTTGTATTTTAAACCACCTCGGATACTATATCCTCTTGAAAATGAGAGTCGAGAACGCGAAATGGACATTCACAGTGACTTTTATCTCCACGACAATACATCGGCAAAGCTCTTTAGCTACTGAGCTAACGTGATAGCATCTGGCTCAAATGCAGATAGAAACAAAAATAAATAAATCCCTGACTGGAAGGATGGACAGAAGATCAACAATACTATTAAACCATGGACATGTAAATACACGGTTAATAATTCTCAGCCTGGCAAAGCTTAACAATCGTCATCATAAATAGACGTTTCCAACCGGAAGTTTAGCGGGAAATTTAAAATTGCACTTTATAAGTTAACCCGGCCGTATTGGCATGTGTTGCAATGTTAAGATTTCATCATTGATATATAAACTATCAGACTGCGTGGTCGGTAGTAGTGGGTTTCAGTAGGCCTTTAAGATTTAGGTTTAAATTTAAGATTGAAGTTTAGGTTTAACATTTAGCGCTCACATTTAACAATTATCAATCACATTAAACATTTAGCACACACATTTATCTGTGTTGGCCCTGCGATGAGGTGGCGACTTGTCCAGTGTGTACCCCGCCTTCCGCCCGAATGCAGCTGCGATAGGCTCCAGCAACCCCCGCGACCCCGAAAGGGACAAGCGGTAGAAAATGGATGAAAAATGGATGGATTTAGAATTTGGATTTAAAATTTGTGTTTAGATTCAACATTTAGCACTCACGTTTAGATTTAGGGTTTAGGTTTAGATATAAGATTTTCTTCTAAATTTAGGATTTAGGTTTAGATTTAACATTTAGATTTCAATTTAAGATTTAGGTTTAGATTGAACATTCAGGTTTATAGATTATGAAAGCTGGCAGAGGATCACTGACGTCAGATATTAGCAGACCATATTAACAGACTCGGGCTATACATTGTGTCTATGAAGTACAATGGCATTTTGTTTGTTGGGGGTACAACAGGTGAATGTTGAAGTCTCCACATAAGAAAGTACATTTTTGACTGATTTCAGTAAAAATTGCCTTAATTCAGTTCTCAAACTAAAAGAACACCTCCAGGCAACTTCAACCCTTAACTAACACCCTCCCCCCTTCCACATCCCACCTCCCCGGATTGTAAATAATCAAATGTAAATAATCAAATGTAGATACTTGTTCTTATGCTTTCTGATCTCTCTCTCTATGTCCACTACTTGCTGTACATATCCTACCAAGTCAGTCCTACACTGTTCCAATGTCCATTTCTCTGATAATGCAATTGTTGATGACTGAAGTGTTGATATCAACCAAACCTAACCCCCCCTCCACATCCCACACCCAGGATTGTAAATAATGTAAATAATTCAATGTATATACTCTGGTGATTAACTTGTGTGATGACTGTATTATGATGACTGTATTATGATGATAGTATATATCTGTATCATGAATCAATTTAAGTGGACCCCGACTTAAACAAGTTGAAAAACTTATTCTGGTGTTACCATTTAGTGGTCAATTGTACGGAATATGTACTGTACTGTGCAATCTACTAACAAAAGCTTGAATCAATCAATCAAAAACGTATCAATGTTTGACTTAGGCGATCTATATATACAGCTAATTAATATGTTCTTGGTTTTTTTCATGATATATTTCAATGGTTACACATCCGAAGATATTATCAATAGCTAATAAAATGTTTTTTTTACCACATTGTAGTTTAAGTTCTTCATCACACCTCTGTTCTTGTTGGTTCTGTTGATATAATTTAGTTCATGTCCTTCCAGGTCAAAATCCGTTCCTTTTTTAGCATCCATCCATGTTTCTGAGATAGCGATCACTTTGAAGAGTTTGTTGAATTGTTCCACAAAATGTTTCACGTTGTAGTTTGCATACAAACTGTTTTGTTATATTGTTTGTGTATATAATAAAAACTAGTTTATTCCAGGTATGAACGAAAAAAATTGTATCTGGATCTATATCCCTATTTAATTCTAATTCCGGACTAACGGCTAAAGGTTTTCAGTTCCATACATTCCTGTTCACCAATTATTTGTGTTGCCCTATGAATGTCTATAAATTTAGAGCAGTGGTTCTTAACCTGGGTTTGATCGAACCCTAGGGGTTCGGTGAGTTGGCCTCAGGGGTTCGGCGGAGGTCAAAACACACCCGACTCATCGTGTAAATACAAACTCCTCCCTATCGGCGTATTACGGATACGGCAACAGCTGACTGGTTTGCAGGTGTGTAATTTGTTGTGAGTTTATGCACTGTGTTGGTTTTGTTCTTTGAACAAGGTGATGTTCATGCACGGTTCGTTTTGTGAACCACTTAAAAAAACATGGTAACACTTTAGTATGGGGAATATATTCACCATTAATTAGTTGCTTATTAACATGCAAATTAGTAACATAATGGCTTTTAACTAGTCATTATTAAGTACTTATTAATGCCTTATTCGGCATGGCCTTATTATAACCCTAACCCTCTAACCCTGACCCTAACCCTAACCAAATAACTCTAAATGAAGTCTTTATTACTTAGAATATGTTCCCCTAGTGTCCAAATAACTCTAAATGAAGTCTTTGTTACTTAGAATATGTTCCCCATACTAAAGTGATACCAAAAACATATAACATTTTATTTTTCACTAAAGAAGGGTTCGGTGAATGCGCATATGAAACTGGTGGGGTTCGGTACCTCCAACAAGGTTAAGAACCACGGGTTTAGAGTAAAGATCTTCTTGTTTGGTAATCCCTTGGAGCGTTGTAATTTTGTAGTTGAATGTCGATGTTTGTTTTCCGTCAGACTCCATGATCGTTGTTGTGGTTGCTTAGGGAGTTTCAATATTTGTCCGGATTCTTGATTCTCAACTAGTACTCTTGCCACTGGACCCCCATTCAGTTTGATGTAGATTTTCCAGTTGGCGCTCCAAGTTCCCTAAATGTTCCCCCGTTTCCTCAAGTCTTGGCAATTTCAGCATTGCGTTTAGAGAAGCGCTCGTTCATGTACACATTTTCATCCTTCAGCTTTTTTTCCCTGTGTCAGCAGTGCCACTTTGGATTTTCTGTGTGACTGAACTTTTACATTCGGCGCCCCGCAAGTGTGACGTTGAGGTTAATGAGAGCAAACAGACTTTGCACCACTTTGAGTAGATCGTACATCATCTTGAGTAGCTGTGCATTAACTGCTGCTGGATAAAGTGTGTCAGGTTGAATATACACTCATTTAAGCCCCTTCTACACTAAACCGGATAAGGTTATCCAAGGTAAATCCCACCTAGCCTTATCCTTGTCCACACACACACAACGCGACCTAGTACGCATGGGCGGAAAATGCGCAAATCATAGTCATCTCCAGTGTTGCTTTGTGTGCAAGTTCTTAAATTTAACTTATCTGAACAATATCCAGTGTTGTGGTATTTCAATTAACCGGAATCCATTGTGCTGTGGGGCCCTATTGTAGTGAATCACACCTGAGACATCATAAATTAATCAAATCTTTAATGGACATGTAGAAGTAAATAATGTGATAAAGAACATTTTACATCAATCAATCTACGGATCTAGATATCTGGTCAGGACACTCCTCACTCTTTTGCCTTCACCTTCATTGTCCATTCCTTTTTGGTGACTTTATATACTCTGGACCTAGACGTTGAGTCCGCGACATACATGGCGGACAATAACTGATAGTCTGCTTTGCCAGTCCAAAAGCATTCACTGTTTTCCGTAGTCTTCCCTCGACGGCCAGGTAATACAAAGCACACGCTACCTTTTTTTTTATCACATCCAAGGGAGCCCGCATTCTCGTCGAATCTCCTTCGACAAATGGACAAAAGTTTTTCGCTAAGTAAAATCACAGCTGACCTCGACATTGGAAAGTTCTCTTGCTGTCTGAGAAGTGTAGTATCCCAAATAGCTGCAATCGCCTTCTCTTAAGGCAGGGGTGTCCAAAGTGCGGCCCGCAGCTAATTGTTCACCAGCCCGCCACACATTCAGGAAATGCTATTGCAAAAATAAACAAAGAACATTCCAAATAGTGGAATGGGGTGAAATCTAATGAGAAAAAGTTGACACAAAGCTGCCATGCAGGCTGTTTTTTGTTTTTTTAAATTTTGTCTTTCTTTTTTTGCCATTGTTTAAAAAAAAAAATAATGACAAAAAAATCCATGTAATAATGAATTATTTTCAAGGCTTCAGTTACTTCAAATATTTCACTTTAAAATGTCTTATGCGGTAAATATTGCATATATTGTGCAGATGCCATATAAAAACATTAAAGTTTTATTTGACAAAAGAGCATAAAACAAAAACATAATAGTTTGAATGTAAAATGGACGGATATATCTGAAGTTGATCCTGTAACTTAAGTGTTGAAAGTAAAAGAAAAACCTAATAAAAATGTATCACTTTATGAGTGGGGCACCTTTTGGATCCCAAATATATTTAGTGGTATTGTATTTATCTTTTCACTGTGATTACCGTACTCAAAAATATTAAAGAATTAAAATCAATGGTGTCCTGCATTATTGATATTTTAAGGCTCTAATTACTAAATACTGCATATTTCAGTTTTACTATAAAAAACTAAGTTGTTTTTGACACAAAAGCCATAAAACCTTTTTTTTTTAATTACTTTATTTGAACTTGAAGTTGATATAGAGATTAACTGTAAGCGTTAAATAAAAAATAATAATTTTCCTTATTTTTAACATTTTAATGACTGAGACACTTTAAAGTCCCCGGGACCCCTAAAGGTAAAATAAATAAAAAAAATCCATATATTTTGTTATGTTTTGAAAATGAAAAATATCAAAATGGCCCCCACATGCTTTAATTTTTCCATGTGCGGCCCTCAGTGGAAAAAGTTTGAACACCCCTGTCTTAAGGTATTCATGTGTGATTTCCACAAGCGTCTGTACATGTAGAAGAAGGAGAAACACGGGCATGTCTGGTTGACTCGCCTCCATATTTCCAGTGGTTAACTCCGACTTACGAATACGCTTTATTACGAAGCTGGCTGTGGCGCGTTTTTTCTGACGTCACTTCCTGTGTGGGGCGCGGTCTTTCTGGCGTCACTTCCTCTCCGAACTCAGTTTGTAAACGATCAAAGAGTCCATACAAACCTAAGAGGTGGAGATTCAAGAAATAGACGGTGCACTTACCCATGTAAAAAATTATCCAAGGAGGGGAATCTTAAACGATGATTTAGTGTGGCCGAAACGGGGCTTAGGCTAAATAATTATTCGTTTAATGAGTTATCCAGGCTTAATGTAGACGGGGTCTTAGATTTAGATCATTTACATGACACATTAGATTTGAGCTAAAAGTAGACCTCAGTGACGTAAATGGGCACACCATGTGATGTTTTGTGTGATGTCGGGGCATGAAAAAAAAAATTGTAACAGCTGTTTGCCACCTATCAACTATGACGTCATAAAGCACAAAAAGCATGAATGTACTGTGAAGCTGAAGTAAATAAATTACAAGCTGTAGTGATAATTAACACGTTTGACATGTCAGGTTTTCAATCACGCTTCACCTCGGTGTTACCGTTGCCAACAGGGAGCTCATAGAGGCTTTTAATAGCCCCCAAAAAAACATGGTCAGGGTTTTTTTTTCTCTTGCAAATCACATTTACTCCTGCATGGGATTTATTTTTTTAAAAGGCCAATCTGTGCCACTTAAATTTTATTTCTTACAAAATGTGCAAATGGATGATATAAATGTCACAGTGCTATTAAAGATTGTCTGCAGGTACAGTCGCTTTAATAGAAATGCAATAATTTAAACTGTGTGATGAGGCAGCTTGATGAGTAACATTATGCCCTTCAATCACAATAAAAATGAGGATTTTTACAGTTATATCAATAAAACAATTAAAATATCGATGAATCAAGTTTTAAAGTACCAGTAGAGTTGAAAAACAATCTACCTTTATTTTGAAGCTATAATCCTATATATCTGATTTATGACACCAAAAGACTTCCAAATGTTGTGTATAAATAGATATGATCAAAATATTATCAATTTCACAGACATTCCCGAGCCATTTTGAGAGATCGTGAGCAAGCCAGTCGCGTAATCCGTGACGTAGCATCCCTTTCCCTTCAACAACAATGCTAATCAAGCAGACTTTGTGACAAATGATGATCCAGAACCTTATATTTTGAGCCCGAACACAAGGAGGATGAGCAAAAAGTTTCTGAATCATGACATGTAAATGGAGTATTTTTGGTGGTTTCTGGATGTTTTTAGAGGGAGTATAGTGGTCACAATAGAGGACATCATTGATCTGTTGACTCAATTCTTAGCTATTTTTTTATGATTTCCATTTTCTACCGCTTGTCAAACTGTAAATAATGACACCAAAAGACAAAAACAGTTTGTGAATAAATAGATATGATCAAAATATTATCAATTTCACAGACATTCCCGACCCATTTTGAGAGATCGTGAGCAAGCCAGTCACGTGATCGTGACGTAGCATCCCTTTCCCTTCAACAACAATGCTAATCAAGCAGACTTTGTGACAAATGATGATTCAGAACCTTATATTTTGAGCCCGAACACAAGGAGGATGAGTAATACATTTCAGAATCATGACATGTAAATGGAGTATGGTTGGCGGTTTGTGGATGTTTTTAGAGGGAGTATAGTGGTCGCAATAGACGACCCTTGATCTGTTGACTCAATTCTTAGCTATTTTTTTTATGATTTCCATTTTCTACCGCTTGTCAAACTGTAAATAATGACACCAAAAGACAAAAAAATGTTGTGAATTAATAAATATAATCAAAATATTATCAATTCCAGACATTCCCGAGCCATTTTGAGAGATCATGAGCAAGCCAGTCACGTGATCGTGACGTAGCATCCCTTCCCCTTCAACAAAAATGCTAATCAAGCAGACTTTGTGACAAATGATGATCCAGAACCTTATATTTTGAGCCTGAACGCAAAGATGATGAGTAATACATTTCAGAATCATGACATGTAAATGGAGTATTGTTGGCGGTTTCTGGATGTTTTTAGAGGGAGTATAATGGTCGCAATAGACGACCCTTGATCTGTTGACTCAATTGTTAGCTATTTATTTCTGATTTCCATTTTCTACTGCTTGTCAAACCTGTAAATAATGACACCAAAAGACTTCCAAACTTTGTGAATAAATAGATATGATCAAAATATTATCAATTTTGCAGACATTCCCGAGCCATTTTTAAAGATCATGAGCAAGCCAGTCACGTGATCGTGACGTAGCATCCCTTCCCCTTCAACAACAATGCTAATCAAGCAGACTTTGTGACAAATGATGATTCAGAACCTTATATTTTGAGCCCGAACATAAGGAGGATGAGTAATACATTTCAGAATCATGACATGTAAATGGAGTATGGTTGGCGGTTTGTGGATGTTTTTAGAGGGAGTATAATGGTCGCAATAGACGACCCTTGATCTGTTGACTCAATTCTTAGCTATTTTTTTATGATTTCCATTTTCTACCGCTTGTCAAACTGTAAATAATGACACCAAAAGACAAAAAAATGTTGTGAATTAATAAATATAATCAAAATATTATCAATTCCAGACATTCCCGAGCCATTTTGAGAGATCATGAGCAAGCTAGTCACGTGATCGTGACGTAGCATCCCTTCCCCTTCAACAACAATGCTAATCAAGCAGACTTTGTGACAAATGATGATCCAGAACCTTATATTTTGAGCCCGAACACAAGGAGGATGAGCAATAAGTTTCAGAATCATGACATGTAAATGGAGTATAGTGGGCGGTTTCTGGATGTTTTTAGAGGGAGTATAATGGTCGCAATAGACGACCCTTGATCTGTTGACTCAGTTGTTAGCTATTTATTTATGATTTCCATTTTATACCGCTTGTCAAACTGTAAATAATGACACCAAAAGACTTCCAAATGTTGTGAATAAATAGATATGATCAAAATATTATCAATTTAGCAGACATTCCCGAGCCATTTTGAGAGATCATGAGCAAGCCAGTCACGTGATCGTGACGTAGCATCCCTTCCCCTTCAACAACAATGCTAATCAAGCATACTTTGTGACAAATGATGATCCAGAACCTTATATTTTGAGCCCGAACACAAGGAGGATGAGCAATAAGTTTCAGAATCATGACATGTAAATGGAGTATGGTTGGCGGTTTCTGGATGTTTTTAGAGGGTGTATAATGGTCGCAATAGACGACCCTTGATCTGTTGACTCAATTTTTAGCTATTTATTTATGATTTCCATTTTATACCGCTTTTCAAACTGTAAATAATGACACCAAAAGACTTCCAAATGTTGTGAATAAATAGATATGATCAAAATATTATCAATTTAGCAAACATTCCCGAGCCATTTTGAGAGATCATGAGCAAGCCAGTCACGTGATTGTGACGTAGCATCCCTTCCCCTTTAACAACAATGGTAATCAAGCAGATTTTGTGACAAATGATGATCCAGATCCTTATATTTTCAGCCCGAACACAAGGAGGATGAGTAATACATTTCAGAATCATTGTTCGAAATAAACTGAAACTGAACTGACCTGAACTGACATGTAAATGTAGTATTGTTGGCGGTTTCTGGATGTTTTTAGAGGGAGTAAAATGGTCGCAATAGACGACCCTTGATCTGTTGACTAAATTGTTAGCTATTTATTTATGATTTCCATTTTCTACCGCTTGTCAAACTGTAAATAATGACACCAAAAGACAAAAACAGTTTGTGAATAAATAGATATGATCAAAATATTATCAATTTCAGACATTCCCGAGCCATTTTGAGAGATCATGAGCAAGCCAGTCACGTGATCCATGACATAGCATCCCTTCCCCTTCAACAACAATGCTAATCAAGCAGACTTTGTGACAAATGATGATCCAGAACCTTATATTTTGAGCCCGAACACAAGGAGGATGAGTAATACATTTCAGAATCATGACATGTAAATGGAGTATTGTTGGCGGTTTGTGGATGTTTTTAGAGGGAGTATAATGGTCGCAATAGATGACCCCTGATCTGCTGACTCAGTTGTTAGCTATTTATTTATGATTTCCATTTTCTACCGCTTGTCAAACTGTAAATAATGACACCAAAAGACCAAATAATTTTGTGAATAAATAGATACGATCAAAATATTATCAATTTCAGACATCCCCGAGTCATTTTGAGAGATCATGAGCAAGCCAGTCACGTGATCCGTCACGTAGCATCCCTTCCCCTTCAACAACAATGCTAATCAAGCAGACTTTGTGACAAATGATGATCCGGAACCTTATATTTTGAGCCCGAACACAAGGAGGATGAGCAATAAGTTTCAGAATCCGCTCGTGCCTTTTGGGTTAATTTTTTTTTTAAATCCCCAAAAACTGCCAAACTATCGAGGTCAATCAATCAATCAATCAATTAATCAATCAATCAAAGTGTATTTATATAGCCCTTAATCACAAGTGTCTCAAAGGGCTGCACAAGCCACAACGACATCCTCGGCTCAGGTGACTTCCCGTTTTATCCACAATTTATTCACTCTCTGCACACTTATTTTTAGTATCTCTTCTCACTCAAGATGGTGCAAGGGCAGCGCGTCAGCCCAGTGCTTAATGCTCGTGCCTCACAGGCCTGTCATTGGCCAAGCATATTTGCCATTGCTGTTATTCATTTGAAATGGTAACAATAAAGACAAACAATATGCTAAAGTTAGCTTACCCTGTTGTTGCGTCTTAGAACTGGACGCCGTAGTTTTTACCCCAGTCTTTGCTTCGCTGTGGCAGTTTGTGTTGGTGCGAGCCCTCAGTCTCCTCGCAAATAACATGTGTCTGCTCTTCATAGTCAGAAGTCACAAGTACACTTAAGATAACCTTGTTTTCTTTACTTTTTTGTTTGTTAGCATGTCTCATTATGATTGATTCATTCATTTTTTTCTATTCTATGCACTAGCTCCTGTGCTCATGATGGAAGTGCTTATGTTTTGTACGAACCCCAAAACCAGTGAAGTTAACACGTTGTATAAATCGTACATAAAAACAGAATACAATGATTTGCAAATCATTTTCAACTTATATTTAATTGAATAGACTGCAAAGACAAGATATGTAATGTTTGAACTGGAAAAGGTTATTTTTTGCAAATATCAGCTCATTTGGAATTTGATGCCTGCTACATGTTTCAAAAAAGCTGACACAAGTGGCAAACAAGACTGAGAAAGTTGAGGAATGCTCATCAAACACTTATTTGGAACATCCCACAGGTGAACAGGCTAATTGGGAACAGGTGGGTGCCATGATTGGGTATAAAAGCAGCTTCCATGAAATGCTCAGTCATTCACAAACAAGGATGGGGCGAGGGTCACCACTTTGTCAACAAATGCGTGAGCAAATTGTCGAACAGTTTAAGAGCAACATTTCTCAATAAGCTATTGCCATGAATGTTGGGATTTCACCATCTACGGTCCTTAATAACATCAAAAGTTTCAGAGAATCTGTAAAATCACTGCATGTAAGCGATTAAATTACGGACCTTTGATCCCATCTGATGTTGCATCAAAAAGCAACATCAGTGTGTAAAGGATATCACCACATGGGCTCAGGAACACTTCAGAAAACCACTGTCAGTAACTACAGTTTGTCGCTACATCTGTAAGTGCAAGTTAAAACTCTACTATGCAAACCGAAAGCCATTTATCAACAACACCCAGAAACGCTGCCGGCTTCGCTGGGCCCGAGCTCATCTACGATGGACTGATGCAAAGTGTAAAAGTGTTCTGTGGTCTGATGAGTCCACATTTCAAATTGTTTTTTGGAACTGTGGACGTCGTGTCAAAGAGGAAAAGAACCATCTGGATTGTTATGGGCGCAAAGTTCAAAAGCCAGCATCTGTGAGGGTATGGGGGTGTATTAGTGCCCAAGACATGGGTAACTTACACATTTATGAAGGCACCATTAATGCTGAAAGGTGCATACAGGTTTTGGCGCAACATATGTTGCCATCCAAACAACGTTATCATGGACGCCCCTGCTTATTTCGGGAAGACAATGCCAAGCCACATGTTAAAACAGCGTGGCTTCATATCAAAAGAGTGCGGGTACTAGACTGGCCTGCCTGTAGTCCAGACCTGTCTCCCATTGAAAATGTGTGGCGCATTATGAAGCCTAAAATACCACAACGGAGACCCCCGGACTGTTGAACAACTTAAGCTGTACATCAAGCAAGAATGGGAACAAATTCCACCTGAAAAGCTTCAAAAATTGGTCTCCTCAGTTCCCAAACTGAGTGTTGTTAAAAGGAAAGGCCATGTAACACAGTGGTAAAAATGCCCGTGTGCCAACTTTTTTGCAATGTGTCACTGCCATTAAATTCTAAGTTAATGATTATTTGCAAAAAAAATGAAGTTTCTCAGTTCAAACATTAAATATATTTTTCAGTCTATTCAATTGAATATAAGTTGAAAAGGATTTGCAAATCATTGTATTCTGTTTCTATTTACCAATTACACAACGTGCCAACTTCACTGGTTTTGGGTTTTGTATGTTTTTTTTCTCCATAAAATTATCAGTTATTGTTTATTTCAAGACATCAACATGAACATGTACCAGTTGGTGATAAGGTAACATTTCCTCGAGCTATTTAGAGGCAAACACCAATCGTGTATCTAAAATCCCCAAAACTTCCCCTCCCCAGTGTCTTTAAAGTAAATTACATTACACTGGAACTAATTATTCCTTATTGCTGCTTTAGCTTAAGCTTTAGAAAAGAGATCAGCCCAAGGACTCTAGCTCTGCAGACCACTTTAAAGACGCATACAGGGGGAAAAAAAGTGTTTGCATTTAGAGAAGCCTTTTATAGTGGATTTAATTGTGTGTCTATAAATGCAAGTATATGTACTCTACTCTTTAGTTGGGCTTGTTGATAGTGCTATTTTTCATTTTTAAACCCATCAAACTGGCTTGAGTGACACACAATAAATCACATTTTAAGAAGATTATGTGGCTCAAAACCTGAATGATGGCTGGCCTGTTGACAATCACGTTAAAAATTTGAAGATTGGGTACGTCAAAAAAGTAATGAAGCTCTTTTTTCCAACGTTTTCCAACAGCTGTGGTACAACTGCAGAGATAAGTATGCAATCATTTTCAATATTTGATATTGTAACCAAAAATTGAAAAAAAAGATTAAATCTGAGGTTTAAAAAAAAAAAGTATAATCCCAATGAGCGTTTCTAAGAACAGATTCGGCCTCCAATGTATTTCTAACAAATATACTTAAAGGCCTACTGAAACCCACTACTACCGACCACGCAGTCTGATAGTTTATATATCAATGATGGAATCTTAACATTGCAACACATGCCAATACGGCCGGGTTAACTTATAAAGTGCAATTTTAAATTTCCCGCGAAACTTCCGGTTGAAAACGTCTATGTATGATGACGTTTGCACGTGACGTCAATGGTTGAAACGGAAGTATTCGGACACATTGAATCACAATACAAACAGCTCTGTTTTCATTGCAAAATTCCACAGTATTCTGGACATCTGTGTTGGTGAATCTTTTGCAATTTGTATAATGAACAATGAAGACTGCAAAGAAGAAAGCTGTAGGTGGGATCGGTGTATTAGCGGCTGGCTGCAGCAACACAACCAGGAGGACTTTGACTTGGATAGCAGACGCGCTATCCGACGCTAGCCGCCGACCGTATCGATGATCGGGTGAAGTCCTTCGTCGCGCCGTCGATTGCTGGAACGCAGGTGAGCACGGGTGTTGATGAGCAGATGAGGGCTGGCGTAGGTGGAGCGCTAATGTTTTTATCATATCTCTGACGAGGTCCCGTAGCTAAGTTAGCTTCAATGGCGTCGTTAGCAACAGCATTGCTAGGCTTCGACAGGCGGCACAGCATTAACCGTGTAGTTACAGGTCCAGTGTTTGGTTCGGTGTCTCCTGATAGTAGTATTGTTGATCTTCTGTCTATCCTTCCAGTCAGGGGCTTATTTTTTTTGTTTCTATCT
>NC_084734.1:76836947-76954447 GCF_033978785.1 Entelurus aequoreus | reverse complement strand
CAAAATTCCTACCCAGGTTCGAGTCCCACAAGTCCCACCGCCGGCCGCGCAAGTCCCGCCGCCGGCCGGGATGCCCAAAATGTCCAAAACGCGCCGGTAAAGTCGGTAAAATGTTCAAAAATCACACCCGGGTTCGACTGTTTGAGCTCCATGTGGAACTCGAACCTGGGTAGGTATTTTAAACATTTTTGGGACTTTTGCCCACTTTTCCAACTTTTATCCCCCCTCCCCGTGGGACTCGGCTGGGTGTGTTATGGACATTTTGGGCATCCCGGGACTTGCGCGGCCGGCGGCGGGACTTGTGGGACTCGAACCTGGGTAGGTATTTTGAACATTTCTGGGGACTTTTGACGACTTTTCTCACTTTTCTTCCCCACTTCCCGTGGGACTTTGCTGAGTGCGTTTTGGACATTTTTCGCATCCCGGGACTTGTGCTGCCGGCGGCGGGACCCGTGGGACTGGAACCCGGGGAGGTATTTTGGACAAAATTGGGACTTTTGACCATTTTGGCCGCTTTTTCCCCTCCTCTTCCCCGCCTTCCTGTGCACCATTGCTGGGTATGTTTTGGACATTTGGACAAAATAGTTTCAAGCATGTTTCATTTAATATAGGTCATAAAATCTCAGCAACAAGCTGTAATATCTTACTGAGATCATTTAGGACCAAAACCCTTACAACAAGTAAAACACTCTAACATAAAATCTGCTTAGTGAGAAGAATTATCTTATCAGACAGAAAATAAGCAAATATCTCCTTTATTTGAGATATTTCATCTTACTTAGATTTCAGTTTTTGCAGTGTGCAGTGTTTTAGACGGGTCACTTTACTGAGGATACTATAAAACTAACATTAAATATTGATGCAATATCATACTATCTTTTTTTAAATGTATTTATTCTTTAACAGCCACTTGGTTAGAGCAAAAATGTTCATATTAATTTCCCAGCACCTCAACTTTGAAGGTTTTTCTTTCCTGCACCAGTTTTTTTTTGACAACACCCGGTATTAGGCCTTTTCTCTGCATGATGTTGCTTTTTCAATTCAACATAAATACAAATGGGAGCAGAAGTAAAAGTGTTGAGTTAATCTTTAAGTTACATTTCTTACTTTTACCCATCTCAAGCATAATTTAAGCATACCTCATGTTTCAGCAGGCTTTTTTATGACGGTATATCTTTTCAAGTAGTAATAATAAACGAAACATGGATACACTTTAAAATAGTCAGTGTACAGCCTGGATTGTAGTAAAGCTTTACTCTATACTAGGGTTGTACGGTATACCGGCATTAGAATCGTACCGCGATACTAATGAATCATATTCGGTACTATACCGCCTATAAAAAGTACCCAAATTTGTGGTATCATCCAAAACTAATGTAAAGCATCCAAAGAACAGAAGAATACGTGATTATTACATGTTAACAGAAGTGTAGATGGAACATGTTAAAAGAGAAAGTAAGAAGATATTAACAGTAAATGAACAAGTAAATAAATAATTCATTTTCTACCAAAATAAAAGAAGGGGAAATGACACAATATGTTACTGCATATGTCAGCAGCTAAATTAGGAGCCTTTGTTTGCTTACTTACTAATACAAGACAAGTTGTCTTCTATGTTCACTATTTTATTTAAGGACACATTTCCAAAAAGAAACATATGTTTAATATACTGTAAGATTTTTTGTTAAAATAAAGCCAATTTTTGTGGTCCCCTTTATTTAGTTCCGAAAAGTACCGGTACCAAAATGTATTTTGAAAATATTGGTATCAGGACAACACTACCACATACTACAACCTCGACAAGCAGCCATTATTGTCTAAATAGCTGACAATTAGGGGCGTGCCGAGATCATGCGTCACCAAATACAGTGAGATTAAAACGTGACCATATTTCTTGTTTAAGGAAAATATGTACTGCGGGCAGAAGTTTGAGACTTTTTTTTTTTTTAAATAGTCAGAAGCTTGCAGTGCATCCGGGAAGTATTTGCAACACTTCACTTTTTCTACATTTTCTTATGTTACTGCCTTATTCCAAAATGTAATAACTTCTTCTTTGTCCTCAAAATGCTATTAAAGGCCGACTGAAACCCACTACTACCGACCACGCAGTCTGATAGTTTATATATCACTGATGAAATCTTAACATTGCAACACATGCCAATACGGCCGGGTTAACTTATAAAGTGCAATTTTAAATTTCCCGCTAAACTTCCGGTTGAAAACGTCTATGTATGATGACGTATGCGCGTGACGTCAATCGTTGAAACGGAAGTATTTGGACACATTGAATCCAATACAAAAAGCTCGGTTTTCATCTCAAAATTCCACAGTATTCTGGACATCTGTGTTGGTGAATCTTTTGCAATTTGTTTAATGAACAATGAAGACTGCACAGAAGAAAGCTGTAGGTGGGATCGGTGTATTAGCGGCTGGCTGCAGCAACACAACCAGGAGAATTTGACTTGGATAGCAGACGCGCTATCCGATGCTAGCTGACGACCGCATCTATGATCGGGTGAAGTCCTTCGTCGCTCCGTCGATCGCTGGAACGCAGGTGAGCACGGGTGTTGATGAGCAGATGAGGGCTGGCTGGCGTAGGTGGATAGCTAATGTTTTTGTATTGTTGATTTTCTGTCTATCCTACCAGTCAGGGGTTTATTTCTTTTGTTTCTATCTGCAGTTAAGCCCGATGCTATCACGTTAGCTCCGTAGCTAAAGTGCTTCGCCGATGTATTGCCGTGGAGATAAAAGTCACTGTGAATGTCCATTTTGCGTTCTCGACTCTCATTTTCAAGAGGATATAGTATCCGAGGTGGTTTGAAATACAAATCCGTGATCCACAATAGAAAAAGGAGAAAGTGTGGTATCCACTGAGCCAGCTTGTACCTAAGTTACGGTCAGAGCGAAAAAAGATGCGTCCTGCACTGCACTATAGTCCTTCACTCTGACGTTCCTCATCCACAAATCTTTCATCCTGGCTCAAATTAATGGGGTAATCGTCACTTTCTCGGTCCGAATCGCTCTCGCTGCTGGTGTAAACAATGGGGAAATGTGAGGACCCTTTCAACCTGTGACGTCACGCTACTTCCGGTACAGGCAAGGCTTTTTTTATCAGCGACCAAAAGTTGCGAACTTTATCGTCGATGTTCTCTACTAAATCCTTTCAGCAAAAATATGGCAATATCGCGAAATGATCAAGTATGACACACAGAATGGATCTGCTATCCCCGTTTAAATAAAAAATAATCATTTCAGTAGGCCTTTAAAACCCCATAATGACAATGTGAAAAAGTTTTTTTTAAGAAATCACATGTACATAAGTATTCACAGCTTTTGCTCAATAGTTGGTTGACAGACTTTTGGCAGCAATTACAAGTATTTTTGAATACGATGCCATAAGCTCGGCACACCTATCTTTGGGCAGTTTCGCCCATTCCTCTAAGCAGCACCTATCAAGCTCCATCCGGTTGGATGAGAAGCGTTGGTTTTCATCCAGCATATCTGTACATTGATGTGTTCATCTTTCCCTCTATCCTGAATAGTCTATTACAGGGTTGTCAAACTCATTTTCATTGAGGGCCACATTGTAGTTATGTAACAACAAATTATATATGAATTTGCCTATGCATTTGATAATAATATATGTTTTTTACGTACACTGTATAATAAATCTGTATTTTTTACAGTAAAAAAACTAGCAACTCAATCCCCAGAATTTTACTATAAAATGTAGTGTTTTTTGCAACATATTACGGTAAATGGAAAAACTTTACCATCATTTTTATTTTATTCTGGAAACTGAGCTGCAGATTTTTACCGTTAAAAAACTGTGATACTGGGGACCGGGTGCAAGGTTAAGGGGGGAGGAGTATATTTATAGCTAGAATTCACTGAAATTAAAGTATTTCTTATATATACTGTATACAGTATATATAGTACAGTACACAGTAATGAAAATACACAGTAATGAAAACAGTTGTTCTACTAACTGTACTGTACTTGCTGCTTACTTTAAAAAAAAATAACACTTACCTTTCACTATTTGAGTAGCCTTTGTTCTGCCATTTGAGAACTGGCGAGCGATCTCTGAATCCGGGAACATATCCTTCACGGATTTGTTGAAAACATCCACAAATGAGAACGGGATGTTACTTGCAAGGTGGCCCATAATACTGCGTGCTTAGCTTCTCTGACCGTTCATGAGTGACTATATCCATTTGGCCACCGTGTTATGGGTTATAGATAAACCTATGGATAACGGAGACATATACAAACCCCGTTTCCATATGAGTTGGGAAATTGTGTTAGATGTAAATATAAACGGAATACAAGGATTTGCAAATCCTTTTCAACCCATATTCAGTTGAATGCACTACAAAGACAACATATTTGAAGTTCAAACTCATAAACTTTTTTTTTTTTTTTGCAAATAATAATTAACTTAGAATTTCATGGCTGCAACACGTGCCAAAGTAGTTAGGAAAGGGCATGTTCACCACTGTGTTACACGGCCTTTCCTTTTAACAACACTCAGTAAACGTTTGGGAACTGAGGAGACACATTTTTTAAGCTTCTCAGGTGGAATTCTTTCCCATTCTTGCTTGATGTACAGCTTAAGTTGTTCAACAGTCCGGGGGTCTCCGTTGTGGTATTTTAGGCTTCATAATGCGCCACACATTTTCAATGGGAGACAGGTCTGGACTACAGGCAGGCCAGTCTAGTACCCGCACTCTTTTACTATGAAGCCACGTTGATGTAACACGTGGCTTGGCATTGTCTTGCTGAAATAAGCAGGGGCGTCCATGGTAACGTTGCTTGGATGGCAACATATGTTGCTCCAAAACCTGTATGTACCTTTCAGCATTAATGGCGCCTTCACAGATGTGTAAGTTACCCATGTCTTGGGCACTAATACACCCCCATACCATCACAGATGCTGGCTTTTCAACTTTGCGCCTAGAACAATCCGGATGGTTCTTTTCCTCTTTGGTCCGGAGGACACGACGTCCACAGTTTCCAAAAACAATTTGAAATGTGGACTCGTCAGACCACAGAACACTTTTCCACTTTGTATCAGTCCATCTTAGATGAGCTCAGGCCCAGCGAAGCCGACGGCGTTTCTGGGTGTTGTTGATAAACGGTTTTCGCCTTGCATAGGAGAGTTTTAACTTGCACTTACAGATGTAGCGACCAACTGTAGTTACAGACAGTGGGTTTCTGAAGTGTTCCTGAGCCCATGTGGTGATATCCTTTACACACTGATGTCGCTTGTTGATGCAGTACAGCCTGAGGGATCGAAGGTCACGGGCTTAGCTGCTTACGTGCAGTGATTTCTCCAGATTCTCTGAACCCTTTGATGATATTACGGACCGTAGATGGTGAAATTCCTAAATTCCTTGCAATAGCTGGTTGAGAAAGGTTTTTCTTAAACTGTTCAACAATTTGCTCACGCATTTGTTAACAAAGTGGTGACCCTCGCCCCATCCTTGTTTGTGAATGACTGAGCATTTCATGGAATCTACTTTTATACCCAATCATGGCACCCACCTGTTCCCAATTAGCCTGCACACCTGTGGGATGTTCTAAATAAGTGTTTGATGAGCATTCCTCAACTTTATCAGTATTTATTGCCACCTTTCCCAACTTCTTTGTCACGTGTTGCTGGCATCAAATTTTAAAGTTAATGATTATTTGCAAAAAAATATTTTTTTATCAGTTTGAACATCAATTATGTTGTCTTTGTAGCATATTCAACTGAATATGGGTTGAAAATGATTTGCAAATCATTGTATTCCGTTTATATTTACATCTAACACAATTTCCCAACTCATATGGAAAAAGGGTTTGTATAATAGTCTCCTTTTCAGGTGAGAGGACGCTAAAGGCAGTGCCTTTAAGGCACGCCCCCAATATTGTTTGTCAGGCTGGAAATTTTGGACATTACTACTTGCCGTAGTTTTGAAGCAATGCATGATGGGAATCCGGATGTTGTGTGTCAGTGTATTAACGTGCCGGCCGGAATAAACACACGCTGAGAAATAGCTCCGTGCCTGCCTACTTTATGGGTTATAGATAAACCTATGGATAACGGAGACATATATAATAGTCTCCTTTTCAGGTGAGAGAGGACGCTAAAGGCAGTGCCTTTAAAGGCCTACTGAAAGCCACTACTACCGACCACGCAGTCTGATAGTTTATATATCAATGATGGAATCTTAACATTGCAACACATGCCAATACGGCCGGGTTAACTTATAAAGTGCAATTTTAAATTTCCCGCGAAACTTCCGGTTGAAAACGTCTATGTATGATGACGTATGCGCGTGACGTCAATGGTTGAAACGGAAGTATTGGGACACATTGTATCCAATACAAACAGCTCTGTTTTCATTGCAAAATTCCACAGTATTCTGGACATCTGTGTTGGTGAATCTTTTGCAATTTGTTTAATGAACAATGGAGACTGCAAAGAAGAAAGCTGTAGGTGGGATCGGTGTATTAGTGGCGGACTACAGCAACACAACCAGGAGGACTTTGACTTGGATAGCAGACGCGCTATCCGACGCTAGCCGCCGACCGCATCGATGATCGGGTGAAGTCCTTCGTCGCGCCGTCGATCGCTGGAACGCAGGTGAGCACGGGTGTTGATGAGCAGATGAGGGCTGGCGTAGGTGGAGCGCTAATGTTTTTATCATAACTCTGACGAGGTCCCGTAGCTAAGTTAGCTTCAATGGCGTCATTAGCAACAGCATTGCTAGGCTTCGACAGGCGGCACAGCATTAACCGTGTGGTTACAGGTCCAGTGTTTGGTTCGGTGTCTCCTGATAGTAGTATTGTTGATCTGCTGTCTATCCTTCCAGTCAGGGGCTCATTTATTTTGTTTCTATCTGCATTTAAGCACGATGCTATCACATTAGCTCCGTAGCTAAAGTGTTTCACCGATGTATTGTCGTGGGGATAAAAGTCACTGTGAATGTCCATTTCGCGTTCTCGACTCTCATTTTCAAGAGGATATAGTATCCGAGGTGGTTTAAAATACAAATCCGTGATCCACAATAGAAAAAGGAGAAAGTGTGGAATCCAATGAGCCCTTTTACCTAAGTTACGGTCAGAGCGAAAAAAGATACGTCCTGCACTGCACTCTAGTCCTTCACTGCACTCTAGTCCTTCACTCTCACGTTCCTCATCCACAAAATGAATGGGGTAATCGTCGCTTTCTCGGTCCGAATCGCTCTCGCTGCTGGTGTAAACAATGGGGAAATGTGAGGAGCCCTTCAACCTGCGACGTCACGCTACTTCCGGTACAGGCAAGGCTTTTTTTTATCAGCGACCAAAAGTTGCGAACTTTATCGTCAATGTTCTCTGCTAAATCCTTTCAGCAAAAATATGGCAATATCGCGAGATGATCAAGTATGACACATAGAATGGATCTGCTATCCCCGTTTAAATTTAAAAAATGCATTTCAGTAGGCCTTTAAGGCACGCCCCCAATATAGTTGTCCGGCTGGAAATCGGGAGAAATTCGGGAGAAGGCACTGAAATTCGGGAGTCTCCCGGAAAATTTGGGAGGGTTGGCAAGTATGCCTGAACCCCACTGAGCAACCGTGGGGAATCATCAAACTCAAGGAGGCGCAGCTTCGTAAAGAGGATTCCAGTAATAACCTTCTCTGGTAAATTCCATGCCCAACGGGATTAAAGCAGTGAGTGTTAGGCTGACACTAAATATTGACAGGACAGTCAATTTATACTGCTACCTTTAAGTTATATCCAAGTTTCATTCACTGTCCCTTGATAAAATCTAAGAATATTGATGCAGAGATGATCACTTTTGTGACTAAAAAAACGAAGGTTTGTAGCAAAGCTTCTGTAAGAGTCGTATACAATTCCTGCTTAGTCTGCAGGGATTTCCTTTCCTTAAGAGGGATGCTTATAGATCCTTTTACTTAGAATTAGCATTTCTGTTTTGCTGAGCTCTTTTCCTGCCTCATGCTTATGGTTTCAGTAGGTTTCAGTCAAGGAGCACTGACCATGGTCTTCAAACCTAAGGGGGGGCACCAGCTGGCTTTGGATAAACCCCACATACTGTATACACAAGAGAAAGGCTGCCAGAAGGAAGTCTATACTGTAAGCCAGTTAGAAACGTAACACTTTTTGACAGGCAGATGAATACAGAGCCAGCGTCATCAAAGGTGCACATGAAGAGAAGCCGTCGCTTCATGGGAACAGCGGAAGACACACTTTAAAGCTTGGGTGAAAAGCAGTGCCGTGTTTTTCATAGCGAGCAAATTTCCTGTTTTCTTTATCAAAGTCGCTCGTCTCTCACTTCCCTTTTTCATGGACAGTGGAGGAGATGCCGCCGCTCGCGTTTCCTTGCTCCTCTGTAGTTCGGTCCCCGAGCTGTCTCATGGCAGGGACAAGACAAGAACGACGTTACGTAAACAAACGGGAAGGATGCACCGTGGGAGGGATTAAAATAATTTTCGCATTACACTACAAAAACTGAAATCTAAGTAATATCAAATATCTCAAATAAGGGTGATATTTGCTTATTTTCTGTCGGATAAGATAATTCTTCTCACTAAGCAGATTTCATGTTAGAGTGTTTACTTGTTTTAAGGGTTTTGGTCCTAAATGATCTCAGTAAGATATTACAGCTTGTTGCTGAGATTTGATGACCTATATTGAGTAAAACATGCTTGAAACTAGAATATCAACTGTTGCAAAGCTGTGTCATCAACACTCACAAGTAGGGATGTCTGATAATGGCTTTTTGCCGATATCCGATATTCCGATATTGTCCAACTCTTTAATTACCGATACCGATATCAACCGATACCGATATCAACCGATATATGCAGTCGTGGAATTAACACATTATTATGCCTAATTTGAACAACCAGGTATGGCAGACCTGGGCATTCTGCGGCCCGCGGGCCGCATCCGGCCCTTTGTGCGTCCCTGTCCGGCCCGCGTGAGGCCAATTATAAATTACAAAATACATTTTAAAAAGTATCTATGTCGAGTGTGCAATACAACGGTGCTGCTTTTGTTTTGAAAATCGTTATTTGTATTACTTCCGTGTGGACGTATGCGTGATTGTGAGTGAATGTGAACAACTGCAATTACAAAATAAAGTTGAAAAAACATCTATGTCCTGCGCGCAATACAACTGTGCTGCTTTTATTTTGAAAAGTATTATTTATGGGCGTGTGTCCGTGTGTAACCTGCGAGTGAAGGTGCACATGCAGCGACAAGTGATGCACGGTTTACACCCGAGACGCCAAAAAGAGAAAAGTTGATGAGGAATGGCGTGTTTTCAACAACATATGAACTGCAAAGCAACGTCCCCTCACCTAAGGTGCGTGCCTGCGCAATTGCGCACTGCTCAAGCGTCTGCTGCGCGCAGCAAATATATGCCGCGCACCAAATCAAATCCCATCTGAATTCTAAACAAAATAAACATATTTATTCTATGTAATTTTGCAATGCAACTTTGAGTGACAGTGACAACAAGCGGCCCTAACGGTGTTCGTCAACACCGTTCAATTGAACACCGTTCAATTATTGTAACGTCTATCGAGATGCTTCGAGGACAGGAATTATATCGATCACTTTATTGAACAAAACTGTTTATATTCGGACATAACCACACCAAAAACATGAGTAAAACAATTCTATCTCGAAAAACTAGTCATTTTCTGCCGTACAAACCAGGCCAAAACCAACTTGTCATCTGTCACCAACACGCATAGCACTAAACCACTGGTGCGTTTATGGCCACACAAAAAGTCGGACAACTCAAACACCACACAAAGTTACACTATGACTCCTCAGTCATATGTGTGCTTATTTTACTGTCATTTATTATTAATGTTAATTTATATATATTAGTCATGGAATGCTGTTACACACACTATGTTGAAGTATTACTATTATTATTATTATTATTATTATTATTTATCTTACGGTATATATCAAAAATAATATTGAGCAAAATGTAATTGAAATATTGTCGATGTGGCCCTCCAGCAGTGCTCGGGTAGCTCATGCGGCCCCCGGTAAAAATTAATTGCCCACCCCTGAGGTATGGTGAAGATAAGGTACTTTTTAAAAAAATCAGTAAAATAAGATGAATAAATTAAAAACATTTTCTTGAATAAAAAAGAAAGTACAACAATATAAAATCAGTTACATAGAAACTAGTAATGAATGAAAATTAGTAAAATTAACTGTTAAAGGTTAGTACTATTAGTGGACCAGCAGCACGCACAATCATGTGTGCTTACGGACTGTATCCCTTGCAGACTGTATTGATATATATTGATATATAATGTAGGAACCAGAATATTAATAACAGAAAGAAACAACCCTTTTGTGTGAATGAGTGTAAATGGGGGAGGGAGGTTTTTTGGGTTGGTGCACTAATTGTAAGTGTATCTTGTGTTTTTTATGTTGATTTAATAAAAAAAAAACACAAAAAAAAACCGATACCGATAATAAAAAACCCGATACCGATAATTTCCGATATTACATTTTACCGCATATATCGGCCGATAATATCGGCAGGCCGATATTATCGGACATCTCTACTCACAAGTATAAAACTACTTTTTTAAAGTAATAATTTCTTATTTCAAGCATGAAAAAAAAAATCATGACTTTGACACAATTGTGTCTCATAATTAAAACAGATGACAGCCAAATGGACTTTGCTGTTTTATTTTCAATGAAACAATAGAAAACACGTACTCGTATAGTAGTACAGTTGGCACAGTACAGTAAACTGACAGTTAATATTTAAACATTTAACATGTGACATTTCTAACAATTGTGAACAGAAATAGTTCATACACAGTCAGATAAATTCTTCAAAATTACAATAACATTTTTTTTGGCCAGGGGCCGGGCTGTACATATGCGCACTAATTGACTGAAAGAGCACGCACTTGGTGCGATGATGTCATGTTATCGATGGAAAAATGCCTTTTTAGACAATATGATTTGCCTGAGCAGCTACGAGACCCCGAGAGTAACAAGCGGTTGCCTTGTTGCTTTTCCATTAAGAACAATAATTAAATTTTTAGTATAAGTTTGCTGGTTTCAAGAAATGTAATGCCGAGCGCATATCATTATGTCAAGATAATGGCACGAGTATTTACTTAATTTAAGAATATTTTTCAACATATTGAGCAAAAAGGTCTCTTTTTTTTTTTTTTTTTCTACCAAGAAAAGTGCACTTGTTATTAGTGAGAATATACTTATTTTAAAGTATTTTGGGGTTTATTGAATTTAGCTAATTTTACTTGTTTTGGAAAGTCTTGACAAGCCAAATTTACTTGTTCTATTAGCAGATAATTTTGCTTAGTTCAAATAAAATACCCCTCATTTTTGTCTTTTTTTTCTTGTTTTTGAACACTGACTTTTTGCAGTGTAATTGAAGGTTAATTTATCCGGCCCGGGAATTACACCATACTGGCCCCCAAATCAGTTTAAAACTTGGGAGAGAAACATTTTTGCAGCAAATTCTTGTTGTATAGAGCAGTGTTTTTCAACTGAGATACAGTCTCGTGTGCCTTTGGAGATTATGTAGTTTCACCTATTTGGGTTAAAAATATTTTTTGCAAACCAGTAATTATAATCCACAAATAATGTGCCGAGTGTCGGTGCTGTCTAGAGCTCGGCAGAGTAACCATGTTATTCTCTTCCATATCAGTAGGTGGCAGCCGGTAGCTAATTGCTTTGTAGATGTCGGGAACACGTCGTGTGAGACGACGATGGTTTGTCGTGATCACAATATGCAGGCGACAATACGCACAACGTGAAGGTAAAAAGGTATCTAATGCTTAAACCAAAAATAGACAAAAAGTGAGTGCCCCTAAGAAAAGGCATTGAAGCTTAGGGAAGGCTATGCAGAACGAAACTAAAACTGAACTGGCTACAAAGTAAACAAAAACAGAATGCTGGACGACAGCAAAGACTTACAGCGTGTGGAGCAAAGACGGCGTCCACAAAGTACGTCCGTACATGACATGACAATCAACAATGTCCCCACAAATATTCTTGATTGCTAAAACAAAGCAGGTGCGGGGAATAGCGCTCAAAGGAAGACATGAAACTGCAACAGGAAAATACCAACAAAACAGGAAAAGTCACCAAAATAGGAGCGCAAGACAAGGACTAAAACACTACACACAGGAAAACACCAAAGAAACTCCAAATAAGTCACGGCGTGATGTGACAGGTCGTGACAGTAGACCTACTTTGAGACACGAGCTATAGTGATGCATGGTTGGTTATGGTTTGAATTTTTGACTTTTTATTGTCTACTAAGTTTCATTTTTTTATGCTTTCTTCTGGTGCTGTGCCTCCGAATGTGCCTCGGCTCAAAAAAGGTTGAAAAACACTGGTATAGAGGAACTGGGCCACTGTAAACACATCCTTGCATTGGCATTTAAATCTTGCGAGCAATCGTAGAACACTGGGGTCCAAACTTGTGATTCACATAACTGAGGCGTTCCTCAAGGCACCCATTTTTTTGGCAGTTACACATTTTTTTGCAATGTGATTTATGTAACTACAGGGTTTCTTTGCCCTTAATGGAAATTAATCATGGTGCTCCGCCACGCCAAAAATGTAGCCGCCACACCTTAAAAATAAGGGTTTTTACTTGAAAAGAAATGAAAGTAAAGAAGTCACTCAAATTACGACGCTATTTTTAACTTTTATTGCCAATCTTATGCTAACAACCGGCCCAATTCTAACAGTATTCCCTCCCATGCAAACACCTGTTTCTTCGTGCTTCCCCAGACACACAACAACACTTCCTCTCGTGGTTAGAGTGTCCGCCCTGAGATCGGTAGGTCGTGAGTTCAAACCCCGGCCGAGTCACCCAAAGACTATAAAAATGGGACCTGTTACCTCCCTGCTGGGCACTCAGCATCAAGGGTTTGGGTTAAATCACCAAAATGATTCCCGAGCGCGGCTCACTGTTCCCCTCACCTCCCAGAGGATGGAACAAGGGGATGGGTCAAATGCAGAGAATAATTTCACCACACCTAGTGTGTGTGTGTGTGTGTGTGTGTGTGTGTGTGTGTGTGTGTGTGTGTGTGTGTGTGTGTGTGTGTGTGTGTGTGTGTGTGTGATTATCAGTGGTACTTTAACTTTAACTTTATTAAGAGCTGGAGCAGCAGCACAATGCAAGTGTGACGTCATGCTCGCTGCGGCTCGCCTCTTTCGTCGCGTACATCGAGTAACAGAAATAAAAGAGTCTCTAAACACGAGTGCCGTCTAAAATAACACCAGAAACAGACGCCAGATGTGTTGCTAGTTGTTTCTGATCAAGAAAAAGTCACCAAAAGTCTCTAGACACTTCAAAAATGCTCAACAAAGTACTTTGTACAATAAGCAGCAACAATTAAAAATAGAGCAAAACAATATAATGTGAACATTCATATTTGTTAATACTAATTAATAACACATTTGTTTGTATACACTACCGTTCAAAAGTTTGGGGTCACATTGAAATGTCCTTATTTTTGAAGGAAAAGCACTGTACTTTTCAATGAAGATAACTTTAAACTAGTCTTAACTTTAAAGAAATACACTCTATACATTGCTAATGTGGTAAATGACTATTCTAGCTGCAAATGTCTGGTTTTTGGTGCAATATCTACATAGGTGTATAGAGGCCCATTTCCAGCAACTATCACTCCAGTGTTCTAATGGTACAATGTGTTTGCTCATTGGCTCAGAAGGCTAATTGATGATTAGAAAACCCTTGTGCAGTCATGTTCACACATCTGAAAACAGTTTAGCTCGTTACAGAAGCTACAAAACTGACCTTCCTTTGAGCAGATTGAGTTTCTGGAGCATCACATTTGTGGGGTCAATTAAACGCTCAAAATGGCCAGAAAAAGAGAACTTTCATCTGAAACTCGACAGTCTATTTTTGTTTTTAGAAATGAAGGCTATTCCACAAAATTGTTTGGGTGACCCCAAACTTTTGAACGGTAGTGTATATGTATTAGTGTTGTCACGATACCAATATTTTGGTACCGGTACCGGTAAAATTATTTTGATACTTTTCGGTACTTTTCTAAATAAAAGGGACCACACAAAATGGCATTATTGGCTTTATTTTGACAACAAATCTTAGGGTACATTAAACATGTGTTTCTTATTGCAAGTTTGTCCTTAAATAAAATAGTGAACATACAAGACAACTTGTCTTTTAGTAGTAAGTAAGCAAACAAAGGCTCCTAATTTAGCTGATGACATATGCAGTATTGTGTCATTTTCCGTTCTACTATTTTGTCAAAATTATTAAGGACAAGTGGTAGAAAATTAATTATTGGTCTACTTGTTCATTTACTGTTAATAGCTGGTTATTTTCTATTTCAACATGTTCTATCTACACTTCTGTTAAAATGTAATAATCACTTATTTTTCTGTTGTTTGATATTTGGATGATACCACAAATTTGGGTATCAATCCGATACCAAGTAGTTACAGGATCATACATTGGTACTTTTCAGAGGCGGTATAGTACCGAATATGATTCATTAGTATCGTGGTACTCTACTGATATCGGTATACCGTACAACCCTAGTTTGTATACATTTTTTAGCCTTTTTAAAGAAAATCATATCATCATAGCAAATGATGCAAATTAGATGATGATGTCATGATAACCACACCCATTATCACTTCTCCACCGCCACAGGTATTTTCTATCTAATCTGAGGCATACAAGTAGTGTGCCTCATGGTTAAATTTGAGGTCCTCTCTTTTTTCATCTTTAGTTGAATAAAATTACTAGTCACATTTTTGCAGCGGATTCTTAAAAACACAAGAGTGCTGTCATAGAGACCATCTTGGACTACCGTATTATTCGGACTATAAGTGGCTCCGGAGTATAAATCGTACCGGCCGAAAATCCATAATAAAGAAGGAAAAAAACATATATAAGTCACATTTTTGGGGGAAATTTATTTGATAAAACCCAACACCAACAATAGACATTTGAAAGGCAATTTAAAATAAATAAAGAATAGTGAACAACAGGCTGAATAAGTGTACGTTAAATGACGCATAAATAACCAACTGAGAACGTGCCTGGTATGTTAACGTAACATATTATGGTAAGAGTCATTCAAATAACTATAACATATAGAACATGCTATACGTTTACCAAACAATCTGTCACTCCTAATCGCTAAATCCCATGAAATCTTATACGTCTAGTCTCTTACGTGAATGAGCTAAATAATATGATTTGATATTTTACGGTAATGTGTTAATAATTTCACACATAAGTCGCTCCTGAGTATGAGTTGCACCCCCGGCCAAACTATGAAAAAAACTGCGACTTATAGTCCGAAAAATACGGTAGTTTTTTTTTTTGCAGAACATCTTTATAAACAGCAGAGTGCTCCTGTAACTCTGACAAAATAAATTCACCAAAATCATAAGTCAACTGTAGAGGACGATGGTTCTCCAGAATATACAAAATAAGACTAATAGGGAAGGGAGAAGTCTGCCTCACCGGTCCTTAGCATTCTGGAAATGAAGCCCACAAAACATTTTAGTTGAAAATCTCTGGTTGAGCGTATTGTTGTACAAAATTAAATTTCACCCTGTCGCTCATGTCCCTGGCAGAACGAGGCGGCAAACGCATCGACTGCAATCAAACCACGTTCCCAGGATGCAGGCGCAAAGGTAACAGGACTGGCAAAGAGCCAAGACTGGGGCAAGCTTCATGTCCGGTGACGGACAGGAGGCCATGTAGGGCACGGAGCAGACCTGCTATGTGGATGTGGAGTCAGCCAGACACGGGCTATAACATACTCTCTCTCCCCTTTCCACTTCCTGTGTCATGTGGACACAAGGCCAAGCGACGGCCTGACTGGCAGCTCGGCTTTGATTTCATTGTTCTTGTGAAGGGGGATGACATCCACCGCATCCCTGTCCCCCTCCACATTTGGGGCAGTTTGGTCTTTCCAACATCCTGCCAGGGGACTGCCAAATTAAGAATGTGAATGGAGACAAACCATCTGGGCCAGCTTCCTATGTGTAAATCCTCTGTCCCCAACTAAATCGTCCTCTACCCGGCTTGCACTCCATCCATTTTTGTACGCCAGCATTTTTAGCGCTGTTCTCCCGCTGAGTCCTCATCCATTGTGTGAGCGATGACATTTCAATGATGAGGCCGTTAAAATTTCACTCTGAGTACAAAAGGCACTAAATTGAGGGCTCCTGCGATGTTTCAAAAAGTCCTAAAACTGTCAAAGTGCCTCAACTGCCCAAAAGTCTGACTTTTAAGCGTGCTTGTTACCTGATTCCTGCTGCTGCAAACTAAATCACTGCAGCGACTTAGGCCGGAGTGGAGGACAAGGGCTAAAGTGTGCGATGCCAACTCATTTTCATTGATTGCTTTTAATAGTGAATAATATATAAATATAAATGTATAAGGATTCACCTTAGACTTGGACTAAGACTTAGAAAAAAAAATCCTCAGTGCTGAACTCCTTAGTATTTGCACCTGGCTTGCTGACAATAAACTATCCATACACTTAGGTAATATGGAATCCATCCTATTTGGGTCCCAAATCAACCTCAAGAAAGTCAGTGACTTCACTATAAAAGTGGGCGACATTGTTATCACCAGGAAAGATGAGGTCACCTACCTAGGTTCCATTCTAGAGGCTAATCTTTCCTGTGACAAAATGGCAACCAAGGTAATCAGAAAGGTGAACCAACGTATGAGATTTCTCTACAGAATCTCCTCTCTGGTCAACAAAAGCACCTTGAAGATTCTAGCGGGAACTCTCGTTCAACCCTTTTTCGATTACGCATGCACCTCCAAAACCCTGAAATCTAGACTCCAAACATCCCAGAACAAGCTAGTCAGGTTACTTTTAGACCTCCACCCCAGATCACACCTCACTCCAACCCACTTCTCCAAAGTGGGCTGGCTCGGGGTGGAGGACAGAATAAAACAACTTGCACTGAGCCTAGTCTATAAAATCCGCTACACCTCCCTGATACCGAAGTACATGTCAAACTACTTCCTTAACGTAAATGACCGCCATAACCACAACACCAGGGGGAGCTCCACTAACCATGTTAAACCCAGATTCCTGTCTAACAAAGGTCTTAACTCATTCTCTTTCTATGCCACATCAATGTGGAATGCACTCCCAACAGGTGTTAAACAAAGTGCATCTCTATCGTCCTTCAAAACCGCACTAAATCAACACCTCCAGGCAACTTCAACCCTTGACTAACACCCTCCCCCTTCCAAATCCCACCTCCCCGGATTGTAAATAACCAAATGTAAATAATCAAATGTATTTCTAAATGTATATACTTGTTCTTATGCTATCTGAACTCACTATGTTCTCTGCTCGCTGTGCATATCCTACCAAGTCAGACCTACACTGTTTCAATGCCCATTTCTCTGATGATGCAATTGTTGATGACTGAAGTGCTGATATCAACCAAACCCTCCTCATCCCACCCCCCGGATTGTAAATAATGTAAATAATTCAATGTATATACTCTGATGATTAACTTATGTGATGACTGTATTATGATGATAGTATATATTTGTACCATGAATTGATTTACGTGGACCCCGACTTAAACGAGTTGAAAAACGTATTCGGGTGTTACCATTTAGTGGTCAATAGTACGGAATATGTACTGAACTGTACAACCTACTAATTCAATCAATCAATCAAAGACTTAGACAAACTTTAATGATCCGCAAGGGAAATTGTTCCACATGGTAACATCTATGGTTGTTGTTTTACTGTGTACAACTGTAAATGAAAAAACGGTAACACGGTTTTTTAGTTTTTTACAGTAAAATATTAGCAACTGAGCTACCAATTTTTTTGCATAAATAAATAAATGATAAATACTTGTATAGCGCTTTTCTACCTTCAAGGTACTCAAAGCGCTTTGACAGTATTTCCACATTCACCCATTCACACACACATTCACACACTGATGGCGGGAGCTGCCATGCAAGGCGCTAACCAGCAGCCATCAGGAGCAAGGGTGAAGTGTATTGCCCAAGGACACAACGGACGTGACTAGGATGGTAGAAGGTGGGGATTGAACCCCAGTAACCAGCAACACTCCGATTGCTGGCACAGCCACTCTACCAACTTCGCCACGCCGTCCACGCATGAAATCTATTGTAATTTTTACATACAAAAATTTGATGGATTACTTGCTTTTGAAATCATAGGTCAAGGAAATATTTAAGTATCTATTTTATTCTAACAAAAGTGCTTGGAATGTATGATAATATGGCATTGGTTGAATTATCAGATAATATTAAAGTTGAAAATATATACAATTGCATGGAATATCGCAGTAATGTCTTTTTTTTCTGTCAAATTGGAAAGAACGAATACATTTAGTCAGAAAATATAAAGTGTTTTATTGATGCATAGTATTTCCAGGCTTTCGGGGACTGCATACAATGAGGCGGCAGGCAATATCCGGCCCCCGGGCCTTGAGTTTGACACCTGTGGCCTATGGGAAGCTATTTATTTCCCCAGCTTCTGCCAGGCACCCTTTACTTGTGAGTCCCAAGCACCTTTGAGACAAGAGGTATGACAGGTCAATTGTGCCTGAGCAGCCAAATGACAACAGCCAACTGTCTGACACTGCAAGCAATTTGAACATAATTGCAACGGTGGCCCTTGTTAAGCTTTGCGCATTTAAACGTTGCTTGTTGCTAAGCAACATTGCACTCTGGAGTGTTGTAATTTTCATGTAACAGTCACACACGTTCCATGATCCACTTCCCATTAGAACAAGTGTGAAATGAGTTAGCAGACTAACCACAGTGCTCCTGAGTGTTCTTCATAGTACTCGGACTCAACTATTTTCCCTGGCTGGATGTGCAAAAAAGTGCAACACAAAGATTACTGATATTTAAAAAACTTTGCAAAATCCTCTCAAACTTTGGACTCAGTGGTTTGTTGATAAAACTAGGAATGGGTACCGCATGTTACTTCTGTCGCTACTACCGGGTATCAATTCACGTGAAATCAAATCGTACCATATTTCGGCCGGTTGCAGACTCGGCCGGCTCAAACACTTGGCGGGGGAACAAGCTGTCAAGCAGCACTCCAAAGCAGACTCAAGTGATAATGTTGCAAATTTCCATGCCAACAAAGCAAATATGCCTTATAGAAAACACTCAAACGTGCAGTAAGGCTTCACCTTTCAAAATGCTAATGCTAATTTACATTGGACGGAAAACTAATAAGCATCAGCGATTTGACATAGCAAATTCAAACACCTCCAAATTTGGTAGAAAAAACTACGGCTAAGATTTATGTTCAAATCAAACAGCCGGTGTGTTAAACACTTTTAAGGATGCAACAAAAGAGAAGACTGGCACATTCAGCCTAATGGCAAAGACTACTTCCTGACCAAGCAACATACCGTAGGCCAGGCCTAGGCAATTATTTTGACTCAAGGGGGCCAAATTTAGAGAGAAAATATGTCTGGGGGCCGGTATGTCTATATATATATATATATATATATATATATATATATATATATATATATATATATATATATATATATATATTAGGGCTGTGAATCTTTGGGTGTCCCACGATTCGATTCAAAATCGATTCTTGGGGTCACGATTCGATTCAAAATCGATTTTTTTTCAATTCAACATGATTCTCGATTAACGATTTTTATTTTATTTTATTTTATTTATTTATTTATTTTTAAATGAAAAAATTACACAACAATACCATAATAATGCAATACAATTTCAAAACCAAACCCGACCCAGCAACATTCAGAATAGCAATAAACAGAGCAATTGAGAGCAATTTGCAGAAAAGGCCAAAAATGTCTCCTCATTGGTGGAAGATAGGTAATGGGAACCATCTGGGGGTATTTTTTCTTTCATTTGTCGGACCTCTGCATGTTTCTGAAAGCAAGCATGTCACGTTTTTCATGAGGGGTTTCCCTCAATCATCAGGATGATTGAGGGAAACCCCTCATGAAACAGGCCTGTAGAGATGAAATAGTCTTGTGATTTTTCCCACACATACATATATATATATATATATATATATATATATATATATATATATATATATATATATATATATATATATATATATATATATATATATATATATATATATATATATATATATATATATATATATATATATATATATACACACACACACACACACACACACACATATATACATATATATATACATATATATAAATATGTATATATATATATATCTGTGAGGATTGCAACATTCATATTTTGTCAATTTTCAGTGTTTTATCATTCATAGGTAATATTGTAAATCCTACATTCTTTATTTCCATGTACATTCTGGGTGTCTCATTCAGTAAAAAAATTTAAAATACCATTCCGTTTTTTAAGGCGGTCTGTCATAAAGTTTTTAGCGTTCAATCAGACGTTATTGGGAGGTTTGGTATTAGTCTTCCTAAAAATAGGACACATACTGTACAGCAGATTTTCACAGCTTATATATATATATATATATATATATATATATATATATATATATATATATATATATATATATATATATATATGTATATATATATATATATATATATATATATATATATATATATTAGTCACATATATATATATATATTAGTCACATATATATATATATATTAGTCACATATATATATATATTAGTCACATATATGTGTCCTATTTTTAGGAAGACTAATATATATATATATATATATATATATATATATATATATATATATATATATATATATATATATATATATATATATATATATATAAGCTGTGAAAATCTGCTGTACAGTATGTGTCCTATTTTTAGGAAGACTAATACAAAACCTCACAATAACGTCTGATTGAATGCTAAAAACGTTATGACAGACCGCCTTAAAAAACGGAATGGAATTTTATATTTTTTTACTGAATGAGGCACCCAGAAAATGTACATGAAAATAAAGAATGTGGGATTTACAATATTACCTATCAATGATAAAACACTGAATATTGACAACATATGAATGTCGCAATACTCGCAATGTGAAAACATCATAATGGCAGCAACAGTTTCCATCTTAAAAAACTAAAAAAATTATTTGGGAATGTCCGGTGGGCCAGATTGAAAAGCTTAACAGGCCGAATGCGGCCCTCAGGCACAGTCTACTATATAAAACTTGCAACTAAGACTCAGAACTTGTGTAAGAAAACACGATTTAACAACTTGACAGCACAGTTAGCATCATCAGCTCACTGTTAAATGTTGAAAAATGAAGATGTTATTAATAAATACATTAACATTTATTCAACAGACAGACACACACAGAAGTACAGAAAATTGGTACCGTCCGATCGGTTTCCAGGTACCGGGAATGGGTATCGTATCAATCCAAACATTAAATGTACCCATCTTTTAAAAAACCTCTCATCAGGTAAGCAAGAAAGGCAGACGGGAAAAAGGGAGCCCGGATGAGAATAGATGGATAGAAGATAGGAAAAAATTATTCATGAGGCATGTATTCATAATGTATTCAAAACAGTATTCATGTACGGAAGAAAGAAGAAGAAGAAGGAAGGAAAAAGTCACATTTTGCTGACAAGAATGGTTGTTGTTGTCAAAAATATAAATTATTCTATTCAAAAGTGACATGCTTCCCTTCAGAAACATGCAGTGGTCCGACAAATGAAAGCAAAAATACCCCAGATGGTTTCCATTACCTATCTTCCACCAATGAGGAGACATTGTTGGCCTTTTCTGAAAATTCCTGCAGTTGAAAGAGCTTATCTCTCAGCTGTGGTCATGTTTGGGCTGTTGCTGCGCTAACCTGACATGAAAGTGAGTGACCAGACGTCAATATGGCCAAAGAGGCCACACTGGTGATGAATGAAGCGCCACTCTCCATTTATTTGTTCTGCAGATACAGCTTCTTACGTGGAACGGAACTCCTCCCGCATACGTGTTGCTCTGGAACACAATATGCCCTCGGGGTTGACCGCTTGGAGTCCTGAGCTTGAATCATGAGATCAGGGAGTAGTTGGCTTTTGTTGCCTCAAACAAGTCGACCATACGATTAGACACCAAGAAGTCCGATTTTGGTAAATGTTCTGATCAAGTGAGGTATTGCCTACATAAAACATCTTTGCCCATCATTCACAATCATTATTAAAGTACGGAGCCCCTAAAGCAGTGGTGTCAAACATACGGCCCGGGGGCCGGATCAGGCCCGCGAACAGGTTTTATCCGGCCCGCGGGGTGAGTTTGCTAAGTATAAAAATGAGCCGGAATTTTTAAATGAAAGAAACTGTTGTTCTAAATGTGTCCACTAGATGTCGCAATAGCAATTATTTGTATCTTTGTAGATGATGCTACATATGTTCAAAATAAACCACATGATGTTAGTGCATCAGTCGAGGAATATGAGCAAACTACATAAATAACATCCTGTAATTTGATTTTGATATTATTTTTTATCTTGATAGATTGAAAATTAACACCTATGAGTTGACTGATGAACATTATCACATCATTTCTTCAGAAAATATAAATAACGACAAATAAAGATAGAATACTACTAACCGCAACATGTAAGTGTAAAAAAAAACAACCCAACAACATTATGATTTGTACAATTTCAGAATGTGCTTGTTTTTTTTTTTAAACAAAGAAAACAATCTGAAGTTGTCTTTATTTTTAAGTTATCGTGCCGTGATTTTACCATTCCGGCCCACTTGGGAGTAGATTTTTCTCCAGGTGGCCCCTGATCTAAAATGAGTTTGACACCCCTGCCCTAAAGGGACATGGGGGAATTTTAATTTTTTAATTATTTTTTTATTTATTTATTTTTTTTTAGACATGTATCTTGTGCGCACAATATAGTTTCTCGGGCACACGAGATACATGTCTAAAAAAATAAAAATAAATTATAATTGTATTTTTTTTTTTTTTTTTTTTTTTTTTATAACTTTATAAAAACTTTCTCGTGCGCACGAGATACATGTCTAAAAAAACAAACACACAAAAAAAAACATTAAAAAAATAAATTCCCCCATGTCCCTTTAGGGGTTCCGTATTAAAGACATGATGATGGATGTTATTTTTTTTAAAATTCTAAATATTAAATAAATGCGATCAAAATTCCGCTTACAATGGAGCCAATTGGAGCCGCTCTATAATGCCTATAAAGACCTTAAAAAACATCCAAACACCTCCATTGAGGTTTTATATACATGATGTAAGTATATATATAATGTAGTAACATGCACATTTATAGTAACATTTAATATTTACGCATTTTAATTTCAAAAACGCATAACAACGTTTGCTTTTTTTTGTCTTCATCACTGATTTTTACTCACTGCAGACTTCATGAGAGCCAACAACCAAATAATAAAACATCACTTACTGTGCACTGTCTGCTGTCATTAGGATGCCGACTGCTGGGATGTTCATATATTCCCACTCATAATCCTCAAAAAGAAAGGTCGTAAGGATGCGGGGGTTTTTTTCAAGCGTCTTTTTGTGTCGTTCTCGCCCTTCCAGGGTTCTAAATGGCTGTCAAAGTGTACCAACTTGCTTCCAGGGAGCAAGGAAGCAAGGAAACACCTCACCAGTCGGTCATGTCGAAATTGTCCACAGGCTTGTGATCACAGCGCCGCTATAAATAGTTGGTCTGTGTTAACGCTTGTAATAACAATATCACTAATACTTGGTTAATATTCAAGTCACGAAATGTAAATGGAGTTTTGTTGGGGGGTTTTGAACGGTTATTTATTGGATTTTATGGGCGAAATAGAGGACCTCCCATTGACTCCGCTGTAAGCAGACTTTTATTTACGAGTTAGAATGCATAGAAATTTGCATAGAATGCATCATTTTTTTGTCCAAAAAAAGTGCAGTTCCCTTTTAAAGTGCCAGTAGAGTGGAAAAACGAGTTGCCTCTATATTGAAGCGATCATCATATATATCTGCTTTATGACACCAAAAGCCTTCCAAAGTTTGCAGATAAATAGATATGATCAAAATAGTATAAATCTCACGGAGATTCCCGAGCCATTTTGAGAGACATTGAGAAAACCAGTCGGGGGCGGTATAGCTCGGTTGGTACAGTGGCCGTGCCAGCAACTTGAGGGTTCCAGGTTCGATCCCCGCTTTCGCCATCCTAGTCACTGCCGTTGTGTCCTTGGGCAAGATACTTTACCAACCTGCTCCCAGTGCCACCCACACTGGTTTAAATGTAACTTAGATATTGGGTTTCACTATGTAAAGGCGCTTTGAGTCACTAGAGAAGAGCGCTATATAAATATAATTCACTTCACACTTCAATTCACTTCACCAGTCGCGTGATCTCGTGATGTTGGAACCACAGAGCCCTTTCCCATCAACAACAATGCTAACCAACCAGACTTTGTGAGAGCCAAAAACGATTACTTTTGAAAAATTGTGATCCAGGACTCTATATTTTTGAGGCCGAACACGAAGAGGATGAGCAATAAGTTTTAGAAGCCGAGTGATGGATACAGTTTCATTGTGACACTATAGCATCCATAGCATTGCTAGGTGCTAAACATACAAACTAACCATAACAAACCAAAATAAAACAAACACTTACTGAAATATTTAAACTCTCGCTGGGATGCCGACCGACGGGACGCTTACATAACTCTGTTTTGGTGAAGAATCAAAACACCAGGGTCTCTGCAGGTTTCAACGAGCCAAATTTAAGACTTTTTAAGATTTTTTGAAGACCACAATGAATACAATATAAGACCCATTTCACATCGATACAGGCAAAAAAGTACAAAAGACTTGAAAAATTGGAAAATTGGAGGCCCGGTATTACTTGCAAAGTATTTGAATTTATTCACAGCTCTTTCACATTGGAATACAAAACGCTTAACCTAACTAAAAACACCAGAAACCTCTCTGTTGTGAACCAAGATTTGTTTGGAAGTCAGAATAAAAAAATTGCCAAACTATAACTTCTGACCGAGCAACGGGGTTTGTATGATCATATCACACCAACTCTCAAATCCCTTCACTGGCTTCCTGTTTCACTCAGGATTGAATTCAAAGTCTCCCTATTAACCCACCAGTGCCTCCATGGAAATGCCCCCCTCTACCTCAAAGAACTACTCACCCCCAAATCCTCCACACGACACCTCCGCTCCGGACAGGCTAACCTCCTCCAACCTCCGAGGACAAAGCTACGAACAATGGGAGACCGGGCTTTCTGCTCCGCCGCTCCCAGTCTGTGGAACGCTCTCCCTGACCACCTGAGGGCACCACAGACTGTGGATGCTTTAAAAGAAGGCTTAAAAACCCTTCTTTTTAAAAAAAGCCTTCTTTTTTTGATATATGAATACTAGTTTTAGCCATTTGGCTGTTCTAGTTTTTATTTTCTTATTTTTTTTATTTTTTTTATTTTATTTTATCTATTTTTTTAATACACTGTAGCACTTTGAGGTTGTTTACTCAATGTAAACAACCCTTTTGTGTGAATGAGTGTGAATGGGGGAGGGAGGTTTTTTGGGTTGGTGCACTAATTGTAAGTGTATCTTGTGTTTTTAATGTTGATTCAATAAAAAAATAAAAAAACGATACCGATAATAAAAAAAAACGATACCGATAATTTCCGATATTACATTTTAACGCATTTATCGGCCGATAATATCGGCAGGCCCATATTATCGGACATCTCTAATTATTATTATTATTTTGTTCTTATCTGTACTGCAAAGTTCAAATTCGAATGACAATAAAAGGAAGTCTAAGTCATAATGATTGTGGACGATGGGCAAAATAAAAAAATAGAAAGTGCAGTTCCCCTTTAAAAGGGGTAAAGACAGGCTGGCAACCTCCGAGGACAAAGCTACGAACAATGGGAGACCAAGCTTTCTGCTCCGCCGCTCCCAGTCTGTGGAACGCTCTCCCTGACCACCTGAGGGCACCACAGACTGTGGATGCTTTAAAAGAAGGCTTAAAAACCCTTCTTTTTAAAAAAAGCCTTTTTTTTTTTTTGATATATGAATACTAGTTTTAGCCATTTGGCTGTTCTAGTTTTTATTTTCTTATTTTTTTAATTTTTTTTATTTTATTTTATCTATTTTTTTAATACACTGTAGCACTTTGAGGTTGTTTACTCAATGTAAACAACCCTTTTGTGTGAATGAGTGTGAATGGGGGAGGGAGGTTTTTTGGGTTGGTGCACTAATTGTAAGTGTATCTTGTGTTTTTAATGTTGATTCAATAAAAAAAAAAAACGATACCGATAATAAAAAAAAAACGATACCGATAATTTCCGATATTACATTTTAACGCATTTATCGGCCGATAATATCGGCAGGCCCATATTATCGGACATCTCTAATTATTATTATTATTTTGTTCTTATCTGCACTGCAAAGTTCAAATTTGAATGACAATAAAAGGAAGTCTAAGTCATAATGATTGTGGACGATGGGCAAAATAAAAAAATAAAAAGTGCAGTTCCCCTTTTAAAAGGGGTAAAGACAGGCTGGCACGTTTGATTAAAGCAGGACATGGATGTCAAAACCAAAGGCAGCGCATGAAAAGAAGACACAACATGAGAAAAAAATACTTGAGCTTGCAGCGTCAGAAATGAAACGATGCTTCCCTCGTCAAACCTCCATCCTTCTCCCTCACATGACAAGGACTTGTGGGCCCGCGGGTTGAACGTGCAAACCACCCACCCACACTCTCGCTCTCTCTCCCTCTGATCATAACGTGCAAAGGCCAGTGGGTATACGAATCACACATCAGCTGTTCTTTTCATGTCTGGCATGTATTTGCTTAGAAGAACATGGAAGTGTTAAGAGAGTTAGGGGAAGCCCAGCAGCGCATCTTTGCGTTTACTGTGTATGTTGTAAACGCATCAACATCATGCTTATCCCACACACCGATGCTTCTATTGCCACCTATAATTTCAATACAACAACAATAAAGTACACTATATTGCCAAATGTATTTGGCCACCCATCCAAATGATGAGAATCAGGTGTCCTAAACACTTGTGTATAAAGTGCATTGTGCTAAATGTGAAATTTGCTGGAGGAGGAATTATGAAATGGGGTTGTTTTTCAGAAATTGGGTTGGCCCTTTAGTTCCAGTGAAAGGAACTTGGAATCCTCCAGGATACCAAAACATGTTGGACAATTCCATGCTCCCAACCTTGTGGGAACCGTTTGGAGCGGGCCCCTTCCTCATCCAACATGACTGTGCAGCAGTGCACAAAGCAAGGTCCATAAAGACATGGATGACAGAGTCTGGTGCGGGTGAACTTGACTGGCCTGCACAGAGTCCTGACCTGAACCCGATAGAACAACTTTGGGATGAATTAGACCAGAGACTGAGAGCCAGGCCTTCTCGACCAACATCAGTGTGTGACCTCACCAATGCGCTTTTGGAAGAATGGTAGAAAATTCCTACAAACACACTCCACAACCTTGTGGACAGCCTTCCGGGAAGTGTAAAAAGCTGTAATATCTGCAAAAGGTGGACTGACACAACCCTATGGGCCAGGAATGGGATGGCACTTCAAGTTCATGTTATGTTATGTTATGTTATTTTCATTTATTATGCGCCCCCCAACCAACTGTTACATCAGCCCGGGGCGCAGCCCGACTGGAGAAACAAAAAAACAGAAACAGAGACTGAGACACACAAAGGAATCTAAATTAAACATTTAAGACTCACAATGAAAACATAGATTAAAAGTCATCTGCGGTAAAAAGGTGAGTTTTAAGACGTGCTCTAAAAGAGTCCAGAGTGGTGGCGGACTTAATACTCAGGGGGAGCTTATTCCACAACCTAGGTGCCATCACTGAGAAAGCACGGTCTCCCCTTGTCACTAGGTTTGACCGTGGGACCTTCAGGGTCATCTGGTTGTCTGATCTAAGGCAACGACCCAGCCTGGAGCTGGTGGGTTGGTCCAGGAGATCTTTAATATAAGCTGGGGCGAGACCATTGAGCGCTTTGAAGACGAACATGACGATCTTAAATTTCACTCTACACTTCACTGGGAGCCAGTGAAGGGAGGAGAGGATGGGAGAAATATGTTCCCTCATTTTTGCGCCTGTCACCAGCCTGGCAGCCGCATTTTGTACTAGCTGCATGCTATGGATGGTCTTGTTGGTGACCCCAGCATAAAGGGCATTGCAATGTTATGTCATATGTTAGTCAAGGCAGGTGGGCAAATTCTTTTGGCAATATACCGTATTTTTTCGGACTATAAGTCGCTACGGAGTGTAAGTCGCACCGGCCGAAAATGCATAATAAAGAAGGAAAAAAACATATATAAGTCGCACTGGAGTATAAGTCGCATTTTTTGGGGAAATTTATTTGATAAAACCCAACATCAAGAATATACATTTGAAAGGCAATTTAAAATAAATAAAGAATAGTGAACAACAGGCTGAATAAGTGTACGTTATATGAGGCATAAATAACCAACTGAGAACGTGCCTGGTATGTTAACGTAACATATTATGGTAAGAGTCATTCAAATAACTATAACATATAGAACATGCTATACGTTTACCAAACAATCTGTCACTCCTAATCGCTAAATCCCATGAAATCTTATACGTCTAGTCTCTTACGTGAATGAGCTAAATAATATTATTTGATATTTTACGGTAATGTGTTTATAATTTCACACATAAGTCGCTCCTGAGTATAAGTCGCACCAGGCCCGGCCCTAACCAATCTGGCGCCCTAGGCAAGATTTTAGGTGGCGCCCCCCCCCCCCCCCCACATCGGCAGTGAAGTGTATATACTCACAAGAAACCGAATAGCTTTGTCTTTGACCTTCTTTTTTACTTAAAGAAAGCAAATTAACAATCAGAATAGTTAACAAGATAAAAAAAAATATGGATAAAAAAATTAATACAAAAAATAAAAAATGAATATATGAAATACAATATTTTTTACATACATAAACACAAAATAAAACGTGTCAACAAGTTGCATAAAATAAATTAAAAATACAATATAAATAAGGCACTGCACAAAACAAGATATCAAACCAGTATGACTTTAACAACTGTATTACAAAAAAAGGGGATCCTACAGAGTTCTCTATTTGTGCTTTTTAATATTGCATTAACTAGAATGACTTACAAATTACTGTACACCAGGGAGTACTGTAATTACCTAACATTACATTATTATTTTCCATAACAATTCAGCCCCCTCCACAATATTAACCCGACGTTAAAACACAACTAGCCATTTATTGATTAGCAATTGCCGAATCATGTAACATTAGCTTAATGCTAAAAAGACAGGTTACTATCACATTCTGTAACAGACAAATAATTTCATGTAGGCTAACGTTACCCACCTGCTACCTCTGTCTTTTTCTCGTTTCTCCCCTTCTTTTCTCCCCTGGGCACCTGACAGTTTTGGCCGTTTTGACATCTTGTGTTGATTTTTTTTATGTGGTGACGTCCAAAAAGAGTCATGATACGGGAAGGGAGGGGGCGCACCGTGCCGGGGGAGGAGAGGCGTAATGTTGCAACAAATAATATTTCTATTGAATAGGCTTTACTTTGCATTTTAATTAATGTGGGATTATTTTATGTATTTAGAAATAACTTTTTTTTTTTTTTTTTTTTTTTTTTTTTTTCCTCCAACATTTGTGGCACTGGCGTGGCGCCCCCTGATGGACGGCGCCCTTAGCGTTTGCCTATACGGCCTATGCCACGGGCCGGCCCTGAGTCGCACCCCCGGCCAAACTATGAAAAAAACTAAGACTTATAGTCCGAAAAATACGGTAGTGTAGCTACGGATTGTGCACTACACGTCTCGTCAGTACATCACAGCATACCAACCTCGGAATGTCGTGCATATGATTGAAACAGCTCCAGGAGATAAGCATGTCTTTAGCCAGCCAATGTTGGGACCTTTTAACAGTTTGCGTGCTCTGTGCATGTTAAATGTCATACAGTATGTTCATATAGGTCTTTAAAATATTCAAAGATATGGAATGAAAAGTAAAAAGTCGCTAACATGCTGCACAGTTGAGTAACAATGCTATCAAAGGCCTTTTTTTCCCCCCACAAATTGGCACCAGTGTGAATGACTGTAGGCTGTAATCATGCAACTAAACGTCCATCAGTCCTTACGGCCATGACTCACCGCTGATATGACATTTTGATGACTGCCTCCAAGTTTTTGGCACAGGGCATTGCAGGTTGAAATTATAGACCTGTTTATTTAACTTTCCACCACAATGTGGGAGTAGGCACAGGTGTTTTTAGAAAAAAAAAACAGACCGTCTGTAGTCAGACCGTGAGCTCGCTAGCCGAACACGCTCTCGTTCTGTCCTTCGACCTCTTATTCATTCGTTCTTTACTGAAATTAAGTTGGTACGTTCCAGAGTCAAGCTGTCGCCAAACGTAAAAACCCACAAACTGTACAGGCGATGTTTACGTAACATTATTTGGCCTTCTAAGTTAGTTTAATATCAGTTAAAGAGGACCTATGATGATTTCAATCTACATTTGTAACACTTCCTTGTGGCCTCAAACTGCGGTACATGGGCTCAATGTAGTTGTTACGCCAAATAATCACTTAATTAAATATTCAGACACGGTGTTACTGTTCAAACTGCGTGTGAAAATATTAAATATACTTGTTGAATAAAACCTCTGCCTTGTTTTAAATGAATATTTATGCCTACTGTATTTTAATTGACTTAGACTTCCTTTTATTGTCATTCAAATATTAACTTTACAGTATAGATAAGAACGAAATTTCGTAGCATTAGCTCGTTGTAGTGCAGGATAAAAGAGCAATAAGGTGCAGATATAAAGCAATAGATTACTGTACAGATAAATATATTGCACTTTTGCATATGCATCCACGTTTATGGATGGATGTTATATTGTCTTTATATTCCAGCGAGTTAATCCGTTTTTGGGGGGAATACTGTTACTGTTATTGTACTACTTGCACAATAATGTTGTTCATTATGTTAGTATGGGGCAGTATAGCTCGGTTGGTAGATGGGCCGTACCAGCAACTTGAGGGTTCCAGGTTCGATCCCCGCTTCTGCCAACATAGTCACTGCCGTTGTGTCCTTGGGCAAGACACTTTACCCACCTGCTCCCAGTGCCACCCGCACTGGTTTAAAAATGTAACTTAGATATTGGGTTTCACAATGTAAAGCGCTTTAGAGAAACTTTACTAGAGAAAAGTGCTATATAAATATAATTCACTTCACTAATTCACTACTGGGAGAGCCAAGTGTTGCCTGAGGTGGTCCATAGTGAAAAAAGTTTGGGAGCCACTGGCGTAATGGATATTACTTCCTTAGACTTAGTTCCTCCAGTTCCTATTGGAACATTGGGCGACGAGCAACGTTCCCTCTAAGGTGCGCGCCTGTGCAATTGCTCTCTGCTCAAGCGTCCTCTGCGCATGGCAAATCTATGCCACGCACAAAATCAAATAAAAAAATAAGCGCATAACAATTTTCGACACACGGACACAACAGAGAAAACAGTTTTCGTCATCATTGTTCAAATATTGTAACGTCTGTCGAGACGCTTTGAGGACATGAATTCCATCCATCACTTTACTGAGCAAAACTCTTTATTGTCGGCCATAAACACATCACCAAAACATTAGTAAAAAAAAATATATCTAGCAAAAGTGGTCATTTTCTGCAGTACAAACCAGACCAAAAGCAACTTTGTTATATCAACAGCAGCCGCTCGCTCTTTCTCACTTGCGCCAACACATGCACATATGGCACTTAGCCAGCGATGCGTTTACAGCCACACAAAAAGTCGGACAACTCCACCACACATAAAGTGTAATTCCAGGTCGTTACTCTATGATTTACCAATCAAATGTGTGCTTATTCTAGTGTCATTTATTAGGAATCTTAATTTATAAATATTAATCATGAAATGCTGTTAGTACATTAAATAAATACTAATAAAAATCTATTTTTACAAACATGAAGTTGCAGGAATCAACACATGATCCCCTGCTTACATCTCATTGTGCAACATGTGAATGTTTTAATGGGAACTAAATGCAATGTCTGAAAGGGGTACAAATTATTTCCAAAGCAGGACCTCCACCCAGACAAACAATACAAGTACACAGTTCATGAAAAACAATATTTTTTGTTATTGTCATTGTAAGTGGGCCTAAACACTTATATTAGAAAATAACCTCATGGAAATGACTTCTGTCATTTGATTATAATAATAAGAGAATGTTGTCTGTCTATCTGTGTTGGCCCTGCGATGAGGTGGGGACTTGTCCAGGTGTACACCGCCTTCCGCTCGAATGCACCTGAGATAGGCTCCAGCGACCCCGAAAGGGACAAGCGGTAGAAAATGGATGGATGGATGGAGATTGAACTTGTTATTTAGTCAGGTTTGGGACAGGTGTGCTGCTGGTGTAGCCACAGTGTACACGTCTGATGTTGCTCACATGGGCTCCACTGAATGCTCAGGGAGTTGTTGTGTTTGCTCACACACATGAAAAATTAGAGGGAGCATTGGTGACGAGTCCCCTCCATTTTCTCCGGTCTCTGGCGGCTCTTCTCGCTCCGTGCCAGCTGACACCCATCTCCCTTAGGTCTTCCTTGGCTGTCTGTCTCCACCTCTTCTTCGGCTTCCCTCTCTCTTCCTTATTCCACCTTCTGGCATCCAGTCCATTGCCACACTTGCCGGTCTCTCTCTTGTCAGTCGGGAGTACGTGCCCCGTCATTCTCCTTCTCCTTTCGGAGACAATGTCCGACAGTGCTGCTACACCTGCCCTTCTCATCACCTCCTCGTTGGAGATGTGGTCTCTTCAGGATGGATCTGAAGCATCGTCGGTGGAAGACATCCAGATTGTTGGTGATACCGGCTGTCTTCATCCACGTCTCACAGGTGTAGGTTGCTGTTGGTAGGACCACTGACATGTAGAGGCGTAGCTTGATGGCCGTTGTGATGGCTTTGGACGACTAGATCTTTCGGAACCGTTGGAACACTCCTGCAGCTTTGCCAATTCTGTTATTGACATCTTTCTCCACGTCTCCTGTAGTTGAGATGTTACTTCCAAGTCAGGTGAAGTCGTCAACATATTCTATGTCACGTTCGTCTATAGTGAGTGGTGGAAAGTGTTGTGATTGTCCAAGGGCCATGGCCTTGGTCTTGGCTTATCTGTAGTCCGACTTTTTCTCTGTGCTCATGGAAATTGTTGGTCATCTCTTGGAGTGCACGCTGAGTATGGCTAACCGGAGCCAGGTCATCCGCAAAGTCTAGGTCGGTTAATCTGCCCCCTCCTCACTTGATGCCAAAGTTTGCCCCGGTGACGGACTTCTTCATCACAAAGTCAATGACAATTATCAACAGCAATGGCGACAGGATGCAACCCTGCCTCACACCAGTCCCAATGTCGAAGTCATTGGTTGTGCCATTCATACTTGCCAACCTTGAGACCTCTGAATTCGGGAAATGGGTTGGGGGAGTGCGGGGGGTGTATGTTGTAGCGTCCCGGAAGAGTTAGTCCTGCAAGGGGTTCTGGGTATTTGTTCTGTTGTGTTTATGTTGTGTTACGGTGCGGATGTTCTCCCGAAATGTGTTTGTCATTCTTGTTTGGTGTGGGTTCACTGTGTGGCGCATATTTGTAACAGTGTTAAAGTTGTTTATACGGCTACCCTCAGTGTGACCTGTATGCCTGTTGATCAAGTATGCATTCACTTATGTGTGTGTTAAAGCTGCATACATAATGTGACTGGGAAAAGCGGACGTGATGACAGGTTGTAGCTGACGCTAAAGGCAGTGCCTTTAAGGCTACGTCCCCAATATTGTTGTCCGGGTGGAAATCAGGAGAAATTCAGGAGAATGGTTGCCCCGGCAGACTTTCGGGAGGGGTACTGAAATTCGTGAGTCTCCCGGGAAAATCGGGAGGGTTGGCAAGTATGGTGCCGTTTGTTAGTTTTGACTCTGCAAGACTGCTTGCAGTAATGGATATGCTTTGGGGTAAAATTTGCGTAAATCTTTATAAGCCGTTTCTGCAAGCTGTCCATTGCGGAGGGGTTCCCGGATTGCAAATGAAACCACACCCCACCCTCTCCAAATGTATCATAATTTATCTTCTGAAAATGTACATTGTTTAAATATATACCTTAAAGTCGTAACCGCCATTCTTTTTTCAGACATGGTCAAAAATAAACGACATGAACAATATATTGTGTATGTATTGTCTTGTTATCGATTGTAATGGTTAATGTAAATGTGCGTGAGCAGGTGTGATGTGGGGTGCTGTGGACGTGGTAGAGCAGTGTGTTTTTGTGTTGGATTTTGTTCTGTTGGAATGTGTGTTTTAGGTTTTACTGTATTTGTGTGAGGTCCCCCTTGAAATGATGACACATCTCAAGGGGTTATCCTGAAAAAATTGAATATATGTGTACAGTTCCACTAATGGACATTGGAGTGTTACTTTTAAAGGCAAAATTAAAGTATTGCTAGAAACATAATTTTATATGGGACTTTATTGTATTACGGTATATGTATAGTACATGTTCCAAAAAGAAAAAAGCTTAAAACACAGTATATTTAAATATACTAAATGTAAAAAAGGGAATAAATATTCAAAATAATCTAGTTTGGTTACGCCATCATGAGCGCAACACAAGGTTGTAAAAGTTTCAACTACAATTCTAAATAAGATGTCAAAAGCAAACTGAAATCAAATACACACAGCTTAAAGATTGATCAATACCTATTTAAATTTAGTAATACATAAATATGATGATTTATCAAAATATAAAAGAAATATACCTGAACAGAACGCTCATGATGGTTACACCAAAAAGTAGCGCTATGAATCGCGTTTTTCCAAGTTTTTGTAGCATTTTTATGCTATTTCCAAGCATCTCCTTTTTATTATCCTTGATTTTAAATGGTCAAACTAATGCAGGGGTCACCAACGCGGTGCCCGCGGGCACCAGGTCGCCCGTAAGGACCAGATGAGTAGCCCGCTGGCCTGTTCTAAAAATAGCTCAAATAGCAGCACTTACCAGTGAGCTGCCTCTATTTTTTAAATTGTATTTATTTACTAGCAAGCTGGTCTCGCTTTGCCTGACATTTTTAATTCTAAGAGAGACAAAACTCAAATAGAATTTGAAAATCCAAGAAAATATTTTAAAGACTTGGTCTTTACTTGTTTAAATAAATTCATTATTTTTTTTACTTTGCTTCTTATAACTTTCAAAAAGACAATTTTAGAGAAAAAATACAACCTTAAAAATGATTTTAGGATTTTTAAACACATATACCTTTTTACCTTTTAAATTCCTCCCTTTTCTTTCCTGACAATTTAAATCAATTTTCAAGTAATTTTTTTTTTTATTGTAAAGAATAATAAATACATTTTAATTTAATTTTTTCATTTTAGCTTCTGTTTTTTCGACGAAGAATATTTGTGAAATATTTCTTTAAACTTATTATGATTAAAATTCAAAAAAAATATTCTGGCAAATCTAGAAAATCTGTAAAATCAAATTTAAATTTTATTTCAAAGTCTTTTGAATTTCTTTTAAAATTTGTGTTCTGGAAAATCTAGAAGAAATAATGATTTGTCTTTGTTAGAAATATAGCTTGGTCCAATTTGTTATATATTCTAACAAAGTGTAAATTGGTTTTTAACCTACATGTCATCAAAATTCTAAAATTAAACTTAATCAGGAAAAATTACTAATGATGTTCCATAAATTATTTTTTTTATTTTTTCAAAAAGATTCGAATTAGCTAGTTTTTCTCTTCTTTTTTTCGGTTGAATTTTGAATTTTAAAGAGTCGAAATTGAAGATAAACTCTGTTTCAAAATTTAATTGTCAATTTTTTCGTGTTTTCTCCTCTTTTAAACCGTTCAATTAAGTGTAAATATCATTAATTATTAATAATAACATAGAGTTAAAGGTAAATTGAGCAAATTGGCTATTTCTGGCAATTTATTTAAGTGTGTATCAAACTGGTAGCCCTTCGCATTAATCAGTACCCAAGAAGTAGCTCTTGGTTTCAAAAAGGTTGGTGACCCCTGAACTAATGCATATTATATATGCATGCCCTAGTAAACAAAAAAATGTCATATTTATTTTGATTGTTACATTTTGAAGTGCATTTGTGCAGGTGGGTGTGAATGTACCCATTACCAGAGCTGTACACATAGAGATTCACCCGGTCACAACACTGGGGACACCTGGCCACTGGCCGATCGATTCAGACGCTCCTTTACAAAAAGCTGCTTTTCGCAGCATTTATGTCACGCTTGCCACAATTAAATGGAAACAACTTAAAATACTTTATCCTACCTTTTTTTGTGTTTTCTCGTAGCCTAAAGCTGATGGGAAGGAACACTAACTGCAATAATGGTGCAAACAAACAAATGACAGATGGACAACACAAAATGCAACTTATTTATAATGAATTCAAGTGCCCAAAATATACAGAGTTTACATTTATAATGACTTAAAGGGACTGTTTGCTACTTTAAAAAAACAACACTGCCTAGCTTATTTTATATTTAGTCGTTTAACAGAACATTTTTTTTTTTTAAATGTCTATATCTTTTTACAATCACTAGTACAGTTGGAGGAAATAATCGATTTTTAGATACATGGCAATTTGGACATGGACGATTATAAAATAGATTAATAAATGTCAATAATCGATAATAGATTTATTTATCGATGCGGAAATTAATTTAACTGGGTTTTTTTTTAATTAAAAATGCACTGTTTTTTAAAGTTGCAAGTGATAAACACTTATTCAGTGAAACGGAAAAAAAAAAGTAAAACCACATCAATATACATAAATTAAAGATGTTTCAATAATGGATTTTTAATCGAATCGCAGCTCGTAATCAAATCGTGAGGTGGCCTAAGATTCCCACCTCTAATTACTAATTATATTGAATAAGAATTGGTCGTCCGTCCAAGCAAATAGTTTGGCTGTCACTCACTGCTGTCTCATACACATTTTGTTTACTAAGTTCAAAACTTCTAATTGTGACAAACATAGACAGGTATTTTTTATATCAGTTTTTCCAAATCACTGTTGGTAACATTCACTATATAGTAGTCATTGGTTGTGTATTTTGCTTTAAAAAAGACGTAACAAAAATGTTATCGCCGAGTTTGCTGTTTGCTTCCCTTATAAAAGGTAACCTAACATAAAACATATACCGTGGGGCCCCAACTTATGACTGTTTTGAGATAAGAGCTTTGAGTTGCAAGCAAAAATTTGCTTTACAAGCATTAGCATTAGCAATAATTGGCACGGCAAATATCCCAGATGATATTATTGTTGATGACTGAAGTGCTGATATGAACCAAACCTAACCCCTCCCCCACCGCCCCAACCCCCTCCACATACCACCCCTCGGATTGTAAATAATGTAAATAATTCAATGTATATACTCTGATGATGATTAACTTGTGTGATGACTGTATTATGCTGATAGTATATATTTATACCATGATTTGTTTAACGTGGACCCGACTTGAACAAGTTGAAAAACGTATTCGGGTGTTACCATTTAGTGGTCAATTGTACGGAATATGTACTGTACTGTGCAATCTACTAATAAAAGTCTCAATCATCCATCCATCCATTTTCTACCGCTTATTCCCTTCGGGATCGCGGGGGGCGCTGGAGCCTATCTCAGCTACAATCGGGCGGAAGGCGGGGTACACCCTGGACAAGTCGCCACCTCATCGCAGGGCCAACACAGATAGACAGACAACATTCACACTCACATTCACACACTAGGGCCAATTTAGTGTTGCCAATCAACCCATCCCCAGGTGCATGTCTTTGTGCATGTCTCAATCAATCAATCAAAAACCAGGGAACCCCATAAAACCCAACCAAAACATTGAGTCATGCTCGCTAGCATTGGTTTATAGCTCACGATCGACATAACTTTGTTTTCCAACCAGAAGAAATGGATGATATTCATTGAATTCAAAAAAAAGAAATCATCAAAAACATGAGTGTGTCGCCAACTTGGTGAAGCAATTCAAGCATGGCACTGCTACTCTGCCCCAAACTGAAGCAGAATGAGTCTAATGCCAGCTAAGTGTGTTAAATAATACCTAAATGCCGGACATTCATCCATGAAAATATGGAAAAGCTGCTGATGGTCTGTTTGATGGAGAAGCAGGTAAATACTGGTATCACGTTACTAGGGATGATACTCGAAACCGGTTTTCCCGGTTGTTCGACAAGAAAAGAACCGAGTCCTCGGACTCGAATCCCTTTTTGAGAACCGGTACCCGTTATCGAGACCACTATAGTAAAGAAAAAGAGTTGGTTCTTTATTCGAATCCCTGGGACCAATCCCGTCCCGACCAGAAATGCCCCGTGAGACATCACAAGAAAGGACGTCACGTAGCTCAGTCATTAGGCGCAGACAGGGAAAGCAGGAAAACAATGGACGGGAAAAAGCGCTCCAAGGTGTAATAAAGTTTAAAAAAAAGGGTATAATCCAATGAATAACTTTACTGAGAGATTTGAGCAGGGTACAAACACATGACCAACACTTTTACGACCACCCGGAAACATAGCAACCAGGCTAGCAACGCACCTCCTTTACGGCAGCTGTCGCAACGTTCTTAAAGCAACCGCAGCACATACATATATATACAACACATCTCCCTTTTTTAACTTTTGTTTTTCTTTCCTTGTAAACAAAACAAAATCACACTGTATATGTGTTGTCTGTCTAATTATAAATAATGCAGCGTGTTCATTACCTCATTCTTAGCTGCCGGGTGACGACATGCAACAACACTTTTCGGGGCTACCGCGCATGCTCGTCGCTCCCGTTGCATGCTGGGTAGTGTAGTTGTTATATTCCTAGCTCATAACATCACATCTTTCCCCCTATAAAGAAATAATGTTAACTCAATAAAGTGCATGTCTTTTTTTAGCTTTAACTTTTCATTTTTTAGCATTGTAACCACATTTGCAAACAACATTTCTCTTCATAGAATGTTCTTTCAATAAAGAAATAAAGTGCAAAAATGTCAAAGCATCATAACAAACAGTTATGTCAAATAGCAGCAGAAGAAGCACTTTTTGTAGAGCCGTATTATTTTCAGTTTTGTGCCCAAGGGACTGATTTTATTTAACACTATATTATTATTTATACACCTACAGTGATCACAGAGACAGGTTGTTTTTGTGTTACTGTATATATTTGTTTTTCTTAAAAATACCACTTAGTCAATATTTATTTATTTTATTTTATTTTTTTAGGGGGGTAACAGTCAATATTTATTTATTTATTAGATTTTATTTTGTTCTTATATAATAAAAGTGAGCTTTTGTTAAACCAAATATTGTGTGTTTTTTTCCATGTACAACAACCTATCTGGACACGATAAGAGGATTCGATAATAGGCTCGAACTCGATAATTTCTTATCAAACATCATCCCTACACGTTACTCCATAAAACTACTGTGATTGATCGTAGGACATTCTATTATATAATTTTTATACAACATTTCTTAGCAAAAAGTTAATTTTTCTTTTTAAAAGGCAAGGTACATGTTAAAGTCGTACTGTTTTTTTGGAGGCCAAGCACCAATTGAATTGATTGTAATTAGGGATGTCCGATAATGGCTTTTTGCCGATATCCGATATTCCGATATTGTCCAACTCTTTAATTACCGATACCGATATCAACCGATACCGATATCAACCGATATATGCAGTCGTGGAATTAACACATTATTATGCCTAATTTGGACAACCATGTATGGTGAAGATAAGGTACTTTAAAAAAAATAATAATAAAATAAGATAACTAAATAAAAAACATTTTCTTGATTAAAAAAGAAAGTAAAACAATATAAAACAGTTACATGGAAACTAGTAATTAATGAAAATGAGTAAAATTAACTGTTAAAGGTTAGTACTATTAGTGGACCAGCAGCACGCACAATCATGTGTGCTTACAGACTGTATCCCTTGCAGACTGTATTGATATATATCAGGGGTCACCAACGCGGTGCCCGCGGGCACCAGGTCGCCCGTAAGGACCAGATGAGTAGCCCGCTGGCCTGTTCTCAAAAATAGCTCAAATAGCAGCACTTACCAGTGAGCTGCCTCTATTTTTTACATTTTATTTATTTACTAGCAAGCTGGTCTCGCTTTGCCCGACATTTTTAATTCTAAGAGAGACAAAACTCAAATAGAATTTGAAAATCCAAGAAAATATTTTAAAGACTTGGTCTTCACTTATTTAAATAAATTCATTATTTTTTTTACTTTGCTTCTTATAACTTTCAAAAAGACAATTTTAGAGAAAAAATACAACCTTAAAAATGATTTTAGGATTTTTAAACACATATACCTTTTTACCTTTTAAATTCCTCCCTTTTCTTTCCTGACAATTTAAATCAATTTTCAAGTAATTTTTTTTTTATTGTAAAGAATAATAAATACATTTTAATTTAATTTTTCATTTTAGCTTCTGTTTTTTCGACGAAGAATATTTGTGAAATATTTCTTTAAACTTATTATGATTAAAATTAAAAAAAAATATTCTGGCAAATCTAGAAAATCTGTAAAATCAAATTTAAATTGTATTTCAAAGTCTTTTGAATTTCTTTTAAAATTTGTGTTCTGGAAAATCTAGAAGAAATAATGATTTGTCTTTGTTAGAAATATAGCTTGGTCCAATTGGTTATATATTCTAACAAAGTGTAAATTGATTTTTAACCTACATGTCATCAAAATTCTAAAATTAAACTTAATCAGGAAAAATTACTAATGATGTTCCATAAATTATTTTTTTTATTTTTTCAAAAAGATTCGAATTAGCTAGTTTTTCTCTTCTTTTTTTCGGTTGAATTTTGAATTTTAAAGAGTCGAAATTGAAGATAAACTATGTTTAAAAATTTAATTGTCAATTTTTTCGTGTTTTCTCCTCTTTTAAACCGTTCAATTAAGTGTAAATATCATTAATTATTAATAATAACATAGAGTTAAAGGTAAATTGAGCAAATTGGCTATTTCTGGCAATTTATTTAAGTGTGTATCAAACTGGTAGCCCTTCGCATTAATCACTACCCAAGAAGTAGCTCTTGGTTTCAAAAAGGTTGGTGACCCCTGATATATATTGATATATAATGTAGCAACCAGCATATTGATAACAGAAATAAATGGGGGGAGGGAGGCTTTTTGGGTTGGTGCACTAATTGTAAGTGTATCATGTGTTTTTTATGTTGATTTAATAAAAAAAACCAAAAAAACAAAAAAACGATACAGATAATAAAAAAAACGATACCAATAATTTCCGATATTACATTTTAACGCATTTATCGGCCGATAATATCGGCAGGCCGATATTATCGGACATCCCTAATTGTAATTCATTTCAATGGGAGACTTGAGATACAAATGGTTTGAGTTTAGCACAACAACAACAACAACAGAGCCAGCTTATAAATTGAGGTACTGGTCATCAATACAACACTCATCTCATGTGATGGTTCAACCTCCAAGGTTTTATGCAATCCTTAAGGCATATTTGTACCAACCCATTTTGGTCAAATTCCAACTCATACAACCTTTTTTCCCCGATTTGTACAAAGTGCAATGCAAATCAGTTGTTGCTTCCTTTTTGTGTGCAAGATGTCATCATTAAGAGTAGCCTTCTTTTTTTTTCTTTTTTTTTAAGGAATTATGTCTCTGGATTATGATTTGTGAAGCCATCTGGTGAAATTGCCTTCTTTTTCCTCTGAAACCACTGAGTGATGAACAAATTGAACATGCACATGAGGTGCGCCTCTGAGGAAGATTGCAAACACTCAGCTGCGCTCCCACGTCACACACGGTCGGTCGCAGGGCACACGCTTTCTGCCACTTACGTTTCTGCTTCACTTCGCAGCCAAATCACATGCAATAACAAAACAGGTTGGTGACATTCCTTGCACCAAAATAAGACACGTTTTGACCCCAAGTGCCTCCTCCGACCTACATCAGTCAGCTCATCTTCCCACGCTGCATCCACAGCCTGACTCTCATGATAGTTGTGATGTAAAGTCAGGTCACTTCATTAACATGACAACAACATACATGACTCCCCCTAGTGCCTCGTTGCATGCTTGGACATGAAGGGGACACCTTATTGATTTGAAAAAAAACAAAAAAAAACAAACACATTAATAAACACGGATGCAGCCTCGTTCCGTTCACACGGTGTCGCTAAATAGCAGTCCAATTATGATATTACACATTTGACTTTACATCTACTCGAGGTGGGAATTTTCGGGCGCCTCGCGGTTCGATCAGATTCCGTTTCCTGGGACGACAATTGGATTCAGAATCGATTCCCGATTCAAACTAATTCTCACAATGTATTTTTCAGTATAATAAATATACCGTAATTTCCAGACCATAGGGCGCACCGGATTATAAGGCGCACTACTGATGAATGGTCTATTTTTTTATATATATTTTTTATATATAATCGGATCATAGGGCACATTAAAGGAGTCATAATATTATTAGGGATGTCCGATAATGGCTTTTTGCCGATATCCGATATTGTCCAACTCTTAATTACCAATACCGATATCAACCGATACTGATATATGCAGTCGTGGAATTAACACATTATTATGCCTAATTTGGACAACCAGGTATAGTGAAGATAAGGTCCTTTTTTTAAAAATTAATTAAAATAAAACAAGATAAATACATTAAAAACATTTTCTTGAATAAAAAAGAAAGTAAAACAATATAAAAACAGTTACATAGAAACTAGTAATGAATGAAAATGAGTAAAATTAACTGTTAAAGGTTAGTACTATTAGTAGACCAGCAGCACGCACAATCATGTGTGCTTACGGACTGTATACCTTGCAGACTGTATTGATATATATTGATATATAATGTAGGACCCAGAATATTAATAACAGAAAGAAACAACCCTTTTGTGTGAATGAGTGTAAAAGGGGGAGGGAGGTTTTTTGGGGTTGGTGCACTAATTGTAAGTGTATCTTGTGTTTTTTATGTTGATTTAATAAAAAATTTAAAAAAAATAAATAAATGAAAAACGCTACCGATAATACAAAAACTGATACCGATAATATCGGAAGGCCGATATTATCGGACATCTCTAATTATTATTATATTTTCCTAAACTGAAAACACTTCCTTGTGGTCTACATAACATGTAATGGTGGTTCTTTGGTCAAAATGTTGCATAGGTTATGTTTTGCAGATCATCTTCAAGCCGCTTTCTGACAGTCGCTTCCGGATGCGCCATTTTGTGGACGGTCTTATGTACGTGGCTCACCTTCGGCAGCGTCTTCTCCCCGTCATCTTTGTTGTAGCGGTGTAGCGTGCAAGGACGGGAGTGGAAGAAGTGTCAAAAGATGGAGCTAACTGTTTTAATAACATTCAGACTTTACTTAAGTCAATAACGGAGCAGCATCTCCTCATCCGGAAACAACCACACCGGAAATGTGTCCCGTGAAAAAACGTCCGACCGGAACTCTCTAATAACTAAAGTTTCTTGGGTGAATAATATAAACTCACTACACCGGTATGTTTTAGCGCTTTCATGGCAAGTTTACTGATAGATATAAGTATGAACTTTACACTACTTTATATTAGAAATGGCAACAGCGGAAGATGAATGTCACATAACAAGAAGATATAGAAAAATGAGAATCTTATCGACTACGGTGTTGGTACGGACTACAAAGGCGGATGTGCGCAATTTTTCAGGATTCATGCAGATCCCAAATACAGATCAGCAGGTACCAGAAGGCAAGAAAAGTTGATTTTGCATAATATTGCGAAACAAAACGCCAGATAATATGTATTACCTTCTAAACAGACCACAATAATACTCGTATGTTGAAGCACAGTACATCCATCAAGCGGTGTGGCTTCATCGCTTACCAGAGTCATACTAAAACAATTTGATATATTTTTGAGCACCGTGCGTAATGTTCTATATTTTCAATGGAACATATAAGTACAATGTTGGTGTTGTTTACTTGAGTCATATTCCCATCATAGTGCATCTCTTATGTTTGACTGCCATCTACTGGTCATACTTATCATTGCACCATGTACCAAATAAAATAGCTTTGAGGTGGGTAAGCTCAATGAAACTTATTCCTTACATAAAAGGCGCACTGTTGAGTTTTGAGAAAAAAAAAAAGATTTTAAGTGCACCTTATAGTCCGGACCGCTTTTCCCTTTTGGGGTCGCGGGTGGGTGCTGGAGCCTACCTCAGCTGCATTTGGGCGGAAGGCGGTGTACACCCTGGACATCCATTTTCTACCGCTTGTCACTTTGGAGGGTCGCGGGGGGTTGCTGGAGCCTATCTTAGCTACATTTGGGCGGAAGGCAGGGGTACACCCTGGACAAGTTGCCACTTATTTAGGATAATTAAAAGATATTGACACATGAAAAATCTGCATTTACTGAATAGAAAATGCTGGTAGAAAATGGATGGATGGATGCATGGATATTTTTTTATGATTTATAAAAATACACAGTATATATTACTCATGTCTGTGTATTTCTCCAAGACAAATTATTGTCTACAACACATTGTCTTACATTTTTATTGTTTGTTTACTTTATTATTTTTATTGTTTGTTTACTCCCATCCATCCATTTGCTACCACTTGTCCCTTTCGGGGTCGCGCGGGGGGAGGATGCTGGAGCCTATCTCAGCTGCATGCGGGGTACACCCTGGACAAGTCGCCACTTATTTAGGATAATTAAAAGATATTGGGACATATAAAATCAACGTTTATTGAGTTTGAATGGAATAAATTACAATAATAGCCCTAAATCGCAAGTGTCTCAAAGGGCTGCACAAGCCACAACGACATCCTCGGTGATTGATATGATTGATTGATTGATATTACTCACGTCTGTGCATTATTGTCTACATTACATTGTCTTACATTGTTATTGTTTGTTTACTTTACACTATTGTTCAAAAGTATGGGGTCACATAGAAATGTCCTTATTGTTGAAGGAAAAGCACTGTACTTTTCAATGAAGATAACTTTAAACTAGTCTTAACTTTAAAGAAATACACTCTATACATTGCTAATGTGGTAAATGACTATTCTAGCTGCAAATGTCTGGTTTTTGGTGCAATATCTACATAGGTGTATAGAGGCCCATTTCCAGCAACTATCACTCCAGTGTTCTAATGGTATAATGTGTTTGCTCAATGGCTCAGAAGGCTAATTGATGATTAGAAAACCCTTGTGCAATCATGTTCACACATCTGAAAACAGTTTAGCTCGTTACAGAAGCTACAAAACTGACCTTCCTTTGAGCAGATTGAGTTTCTGGAGCATCACATTTGTGGGGTCAATTAAACGCTCAAAATGGCCAGAAAAAGATAACTTTCACCTGAAACTCGACAGTCTATTCTTGTTCTTAGAAATGAAGGCTATTCCACAAAATTGTTTGGGTGACCCCAAACTTTTGAACGGTAGTGTATATATTTTTTTTAATCGTTCGTTTACTTCCATCCATCCATTTACCACTGCTTGTCCCTTCCGGGGGTAAAAATCCACAGTATATATTACTCATCCAAGACAAATTAGGTAAAAGATTGAAATATGCACCTTTATCCAGATCTGCATCTCAAAGGAATTTAAATTGGATTTTGAACTGTAAACAATATGCATACATTCAATTTAAATACTGAGAAATGGCGGGGATGCAGAATCAGCACCTTTACCTGGATCTGCACCAAAAGTGGATTACACATGGATGTGACAAGCAATCCCCAAAATGACGACCAATTAAGTCTATTTATCCATCCAATGACGAAATAGCAGACCATTTGACGCACTTGTGCTAAATGCTGCATCACCACGTCAAACTTTCTCTAGCGCGCTAAACTTTCAGCGTAAAAGTTCTCCTCACCTGAAGCGTAAGCAATTCCAATCCAAGTCCGGCAGAAAAAGTTCAAATGTGTCTTCATCTCCAACAACTCCTGCTCCACTGAATTCCACGTATTTTTTGTATTTATTTATTTTTATTTTGGAGCCTGCAGAACTGCGTGGCTTGAACTGAGAGTGCCCACGGAGTTAAGCTCGGCCAGTCGACGCGTGCGTAAAAGTTGTGGATTCAGGATCCCGAAAGCTGCGTGGTTTAAAAAAACCAAAAAAAAAACCAAGGTGGTGCGTGGAAAAGGATGCATAGGAAGTGAAGGGGAATTACAATGAGTTCCACTTCCTTGGCTCGTGACTGAAGCGCGTCCACACCCACGAAGGCAACTCTCCACAGCTGTCTGTGTGGCGTGCGTGTGCGCGACCGTCCTGGCGTGTGCATCCTTGGACTCATCATCCTTAATGCAGACTATAAACAAAATGATCATCTAATTTGGAGCACGGTTGATGCAGGTGCCAGATTTGTATTTTTTTCCCTTCAGAAATGACTTTTTTATTTCCGTGGAAATCATTTAGGCCAGGGGTCACCAACGCGGTGCCCGCGGGCACCAGGTCGCCCGTAAGGAACAGATGAGTAGCCCGCTGGCATGTTCTAAAAATAGCTCAAATAGCAGCACTTACCAGTGAGCTGCCTCTATTTTTTACATTTGATTTATTTACTAGCAAGCTGGTCTCGCTTTGCCCGACATTTTTAATTCTAAGAGAGACAAAACTCAAATAGAATTTGAAAATCCAAGAAAATATTTTAAAGACTTGGTCTTCACTTGTTTAAATAAATTCATAATTTTTTTTTACTTTGCTTCTTATAACTTTCAAAAAGACAATTTTAGAGAAAAAATACAACCTTAAAAATGATTTTAGGATTTTTAAACACATATACCTTTTTACTTTTTAAATTCCTTCCTCTTCTTTCCTGACAATTTAAATCAATGTTCAAGTAAATATATATTTTTTATTTTAAAGAATAATAAATACATTTTAATTTAATTCTTCATTTTAGCTTCTGTTTTTTCGACGAAGAATATTTGTGAAATATTTCTTCAAACTTATTATGATTAAAATTTTAAAAAATTATTCTGGAAAATCTAGAAAATCTGTAGAATCAAATTTAAATCTTATTTCAAAGTCTTTTGAATTTCTTTTAAAATTTTTGTTCTGGAAAATCTAGAAGAAATAATGATTTGTCTTTGTTAGAAATATAGCTTGGTCCAATTTGTTATAAATTCTAACAAAGTGTAGATTGGATTTTAACCTATTTAAAACATGTCATCAAAATTCTAAAATTAATCTTAATCAGGAAAAATTACTAATGATGTTCCATAAATTATTTTTTAAAGTTTTTCTCTTCTTTATTTTGGTTGAATTTTGAATTTTAAAGAGTCGAAATTGAAGATAAACTATGTTTCAAAATGTAATTGTCATTTTTTGTGTGTTTTCTCCTCTTTTAAACCGTTCAATTAAGTGTAAATATCATTAATTATTAATAATAACATAAAGTTAAAGGTAAATTGAGCAAATTGGCTATTTCTGGCAATTTATTTAAGTGTGTATCAAACTGGTAGCCCTTCGCATTGATCACTACCCAAGAAGTAGCTCTTGGTTTCAAAAAGGTTGGTGAGCCCTGATGTAGACTATAAAACATAATGCAGACTATAAACAAAATGATCATCTAATTTGGAGCACGGTTGATGCAGGTGCCAGATTTGTATTTTTTTCCCTTCAGAAATGACTTTTTATTTCCGTAGAAATCATTTAGGCCAGGGGTCACCAACGCGGTGCCCGCGGGCACCAGGTCGCCCGTAAGGACCAGATGAGTAGCCCGCTGGCCTGTTCTAAAAATAGCTCAAATAGCAGCACTTACCAGTGAGCTGATTTTTAAACACATATACCTTTTTACTTTTTAAATTCCTTCCTCTTCTTTCCTGACAATGTAAATCAATGTTCAAGTATTTTTTTTTTTTATTGTAAAGAATAATAAATACATTTTAATTTAATTCTTCATTTTAGCTTCTGTTTTTTCGACGAAGAATATTTGTGAAATATTTATTTAAACTTATTATGATTAAAATTCAAAAAAAATATTCTGGCAAATCTAGAAAATCTGTTAAATCAAATTTAAATTGTATTTCAAAGTCTTTTGAATTTCTTTTAAAATTTGTGTTCTGGAAAATCTAGAAGAAATAATGATTTGTCTTTGTTAGAAATATAGCTTGGTCCAATTTGTTATATATTCTAATAAAGTGTAAATTGTTTTTTAACCTATTTAAAACATGTCATCAAAATTCTAGAATTAATCTTAATCAGGAAAAATTACTAATGATGTTCCATAAATTCTTTTTTTAATTTTTTCAAAAAGATTCGAATTAGCTAGTTTTTCTCTTCTTTTTTTTCGGTTGAATTTTGAATTTTAAAGAGTCGAAATTGAAGATAAACTCTGTTTAAAAATGTAATTGTCAATTTTTTCGTGTTTTCTCCTCTTTTAAACCGTTCAATTAAGTGTAAATATCATTAATTATTAATAATAACATAGAGTTAAAGGTAAATTGAGCAAATTGGCTATTTCTGGCAATTTATTTAAGTGTGTATCAAACTGGTAGCCCTTCGTATTAATCAATACCCAAGAAGTAGCTCTTGGTTTCAAAAAGGTTGGTGACCCCTGCTTTAGGCAATCTTGTTTGCAGCTGCAGAAACATCAAATATTCAATGCATGCGCAGTGGATTCATGCAGGGCCTGCTCTAGTTTATAGATAGATAGATAGATAGATAGATAGATAGATAGATAGATAGATAGATAGATAGATAGATAGATAGATAGATAGATAGATAGATAGATAGATAGATAGATAGATAGATAGATAGATAGATAGATAGATAGATGGATAGATAGATAGATAGAGAGATACAAACCCTGTTTCCATATGAGTTTGGAAATCGTGTTAGATGTAAATATAAACGGTATACAATGATTTGCAAATCATTTTCAACCCATATTCAGTTGAATGCACTACAAAGACAAGATATTTGATGTTCAAACTCATAAACTTTATTTGTTTTTTGCAAGTAATAATTAACTTAGAATTTCATGGCTGCAACACGTGCCAAAGTAGTTGGGAAAGGGCATGTTCACCACTGTGTTACATCACCTTTTCTTTTAACACCACTCAATAAACGATTGGGAACTGAGGAAACTAATTGTTGAAGCTTTGAAAGTGGAATTATTTCCCATGCTTGTTTTATGTAGAGCTTCAGTCGTTCAACAGTCCGGGGTCTCCGCTGTCGTATTTTACGCTTCATAATGCGCCACACATTTTCGATGGGAGACAGGTCTGGACTGCAGGCGGGCCAGGCAAGTACCCGCACTCTTTTTTTACGAAGCCACGCTGTTGTTGCTGTTGTGGCTTGGCATTGTCTTGCTGAAATAAGCAGGGGCGTCCATGAAAAAGACGGCGCTTGGATGGCAGCATATGTTGTTCCAAAACCTGTATGTACCTTTCAGCATTAATGGTGCCTTCACAGATGTGTAAGTTACCCATGCCTTGGGCACTAATGCTCCCCCATACCATCACAGATGCTGGCTTTTCAACTTTGCGTCGATAACAGTCTGGATGGTTCGCTTCCCCTTTGGTCCGGATGACACGATGTCAAATATTTCCAAAAACAATTTGAAATGTGGACTCGTCAGACCACAGAACACTTTTCCACTTTGCATGAGTCCATCTTAGATGATCTCGGGCCCAGAGAAGCCGGTGGCGTTTCTGGATGTCGTTGATAAATGGCTTTCACTTTGTATAGTAGAGCTTTAACTTGCACTTACAGATGTAGCGACCATCTGTATTTAGTGACAGTGGTTTTCTGAAGTGTTCCTGAGCCCATGTGGTGATATCCTTTAGAGATTGATGTCGGTTTTTGATACAGTGCCGTCTGAGGGATCGAAGGTCACGGTCATTCAATGTTGGTTTCCGGCCATGCCGCTTACGTGGAGTGATTTCTCCAGATTCTCTGAACCTTTTGATGATGTTATGGACCCTAGATGTTGAAATCCCTAAATTTCTTGCAATTGCACTTTGAGAAACGTTGTTCTTAAACTGTTTGACTATTTGCTCACACAGTTGTGGACAAAGGGGTGTACCTCGCCCCATCCTTTCTTGTGAAAGACTGAGCATTTTTTGGGAATCTGTTTTTATACCCAATCATGGCACCCACCTGTTCCCAATTAGTCTGCACACCTGTGGGATGTTCCAAATAAGTGTTTGATGAGCATTCCTCAACTTTATCAGTATTTATTGCCACCTTTCCCAACTTCTTTGTCACGTGTTGCTGGCATCAAATTCTAAAGTTAATGATTATTTGCAACAAAAAAAATGTTTATCAGTTTGAACACCAAATATGTTGTTTTTGTAGCATATTCAACTGAATATGGGTTGAAAATTATTTGCAAATCATTGTATTCCGTTTATATTTACATCTAACACAATTTCCCAACTCATATGGAAACGGGGTTTGTACATATATATATATATATATATATATATATATATATATATATATATATATATATATATATATATATATATATATATATATATATATATATATATATATATATATATATATATATATATATATATATATTTATTTATTCCTAACAACAAACAAATGGTAAGGACTAGATACTCTTCTTGGCTGAAGTAACTTTTCTGTACGTCCTTGCACTTTGTTTTCCCCCAAAGTATTTTGGAGGAATTTCTAATTGCTCTGCATGCCTCAAGTCAGAAGAAATCCTTGCAAAGCTACCACAGGCATTCAGAAGAGGCATTTAAGAGAAAAATACATGCAGAATAAATCACATTCTGCGAGTATTCTGTACTGTATATTTTCTCCCTCGGCATGCTGTTATTTATCCAGGTGATAAATCCATAGAATATCCTGCCAGTTTTATCTGCGCCGGTCAAATGTCTGCTATTCATTTTTGGAAACATCTTTTTGTATTTTATTCTATACTGTATGCATTCCTTACAAAATAAACTTGATACATTGTCTGTAAATAAGAGTTTGATATATAGGGAAAAAAAACAGAATAGGTGATGACAATTCTAAGAGCCGATTCTAATGCTAGGGCCCACGCTGCCACACACACAGGCAATGAATGGGGTAAAGGAGCCCACACCGATATTCTTTCAGGGGGCCCAGAATTCCTAGCAACTGCCCTGCGCTGCAGACAAGACCCTTAAATGTGATTGTGTAAAACAGTGGTTCCCAAACCTTTTCCACCAACTTCAACCTTAGACTGACACCCTCCCCCCACCACATCCCACCCACCCGGATTGTAAATACCATATTTTTCCGAGTATAAGTCGCTCCGGAGTATAAGTCGCACCGGCCGAAAATGCATAATAAAGAAGGAAAAAAACATTTATAAGTCGCACTGGAGTATAAGTCGCATTTTTTGGGGAAATTTATTTGATAAAACCCAACACCAAGAATAGACATTTTAAAGGCAATTTAAAATAAATCAAGAATAGTGAACAACAGGCTGAATAAGTGTGCGTTATATGACGCATAAATAACCAACTGAGAATGTGCCTGTTATGTTAACGTAACATATTATGGTAAGAGTCCTTCAAATAACTAACATATAGAACATGCTATACGTTTACCAAACAATCTGTCACTCCTAATCGCTAAATCCCATGAAATCTTATACGTCTAGTCTCTTACGTGAATGAGCTAAATAATATGATTTGATATTTTACGGTAATGTGTTAATAATTTCAAAAAAATAAGTCGCACATGAGTATAAGTCGCACCCCCGGCCAAACTATGAAAAAAACTGTGACTTATCAAATGTAAATAATCAAATGTATATACTTGTTCTTATGCTTTCTGAGCTCACTATGTCCACTACTTGCTGTACATATCCTACCAAGTCAGACCTACACTGTTTCAATGTCCATTTCTCAGATGATATAATTGTTGATGACTGAAGTGCTGATATCAACCCCCCCCCCCTTCCCCCACCATAACCCCCTCCACATCCCACCTCCCGGATTGTAAATAATGTAAATAATTCAATGTATATACTCTGATGATTAACCTGTGTGATGACTGTATTATGCTGATAGTATATATTTATACCATGAATTGATTAACGTGGACCCCGACTTAAACAAGTTGAAAAACTTATCCGGGTGTTACCATTTAGTGGTCAATTGTACGGAATATGTACTGTACTGTGCAGTCTACTAATAAAAGTCTCAATCAATCAAACCAAGTACCACCTCAGAAAACACTTGGCTCTCCAAGTATCAACATGATGACCAACATTCAAATACAGTAGCGTAGTAGGCCTAAATGTTCTTGAAAATCAAGGCAGAGGTAGTATATTTAATGTTTTTGGCAACTGTAACATTACACACAGTTTGAACAGTAACACTGTGTTTGAATATGTAATCAAGTGATTATTTGGCGTACCACTAGTTAAAAGTTAAAGTTAAAGTACCAATGATTGTCACACACACACTAGGTGTGGCGAAATTATCCTCTGCATTTGACCCATCACCCTTAATCCGCCCCCTGGGAGGTGAGGGGAGCAGTGAGCAGCAGCGGTGGCCGCGCCCGGGAATCATTTTTGGTGATTTAACCCCCAATTCCAACCCTTGATGCTGAGTGTCAGTATCCAATAGTAATAGTGCAGTTTGAGAATCCAAAGGAAAGCCCTCCCAACAAGAGTAATACATGCTAGACACACATGTTCACGATACAGCTGTGTGATTCGCTTATCATTTCTGCAAGCTGGAGCCAAATGAAGCAGCAGCAAAATGATATATTATTTCCACCCAGTAACATAAATGAGCTCGGAGAAAATCTGTGCAATCGTCTTTTTCCTCATTTCGTAAAAAAAAACAGCGGCCTTTACCATGCCTATCACCCAAAACACCGTTTATGCCTGATGATGAAGTTGATTTCATTGTTCCTTGTCCAGGGTGTACCCCGCCTTCCGCCCGAGTGCAGCTGCGATAGGCTCCAGCACCCCCCGCCACCCCGAGAGGGACAAGCGGTAGACAATGGATGGATGGATGGAGATCCTGCTTCCGTGCATCTGTGCATTTCGCACAAACCTAAAATCACGTGTACACCACAGCACCCCAGAATCCTGCTATCAGTTAATTAGATGTCCGCACTCGTGTCTGGTGTGACCTTTTGAATACTTGTTTGACAGTGCGATAACAGGGCGATAGAAGTATGTCTTAGATAATATTACCGTATTTTCCGGACTATAAGGCGCACTTACATTTTTATTTTTTTTCTCAAAACTCGACAGTGCGCCTTATAACCCGGTGCGCCTAATGTAAGGAATAAGTTTGGTTGAGCTTACTCACCTCGAAGCTATGTTATTTGTTATATGGTGACCAGTAGATGGTAGTCAAACATAAGAAATCCGTGTAGACTGCAGTATGATTGCAATATGATTCAAGTAAACAACACCAACATTTTAAATGTTCCATTAAAGATATAGAACATTACACACGGCGCTCAAAAATATATCAAAATGTTTTAGTACGACTTTGGTAAGCTATGAAGCCGCACCGCTTGAAGGATTGTCGGCTCATTAAACATATGAGTATTATATATGTGTATAATTTAAGACATCTGGCGTTTTGTTTCGCAATGTTATGCAAAAGCAACTTTTCTCTGGGCCCCTCGGTGCAGGACGTCCCTTCGTCCCTGCCTGCGTGGGGGGTGTTCTCTCGCTGGCCTTGGCGGCTGGTTGTCTCCTGCTTCTCCCGTGCCTTGTCCTCGGCTGGGCACATATGTCTACAGCCTGCCGCCGGCCCGGTTCTGCGGGTCCTGTCACTGGTCGGCCTGCCTGCCTGCGGGTGGTCGGGGGTCCCTTGTTCCCTGGTACCCCACCTGCTGTTTTGGGTTGGGCTCTCTGGGTGGCTGGGGCCGTACATTGGGTCCCGCACATACTGGGAGACAAATATATTGTACATGCAAACTTACATACATACGCACGTACACGTGTACATTCATACATACATAGGCACATATGCATGCACATACAAGTTTGTACATCAACACTCACATTCATTGTACAAACATATGTACCGTATTTTTCGGAGTATAAGTCGCTCCGGAGTATAAGTCGCACTGGCCGAAAATGCTTAATAAAGAAGGAAAAAAACATAAATAAGTCGCATTTTTGGGGGAAATTTATTTGATAAAACCCAACACCAAGAATAGACATTTGAAAGGCAATTTAAAATAAATAAAGAATAGTGAACAACAGGCTGAATAAGTGTACGTTATATGAGGCATAAATAACCAACTGAGAACGTGCCTGGTATGTTAACGTAACATATTATGGTAAGAGTCATTCAGATAACTATAACATATAGAACATGCTATACGTTTACCAAACAATCTGTCACTCCTAATCGCTAAATCCCATGAAATCTTATACGTCTAGTCTCTTACGTGAATGAGCTAAATAATATTATTTGATATTTGACGGTAATGTGTTAATCATTTCACACATAAGTCGCTCCTGAGTATAAGTCGCACCCCCGGCCAAACTATGAAAAAAACTGTGATTTATAGTCCGAAAAATACGGTACCAATCCCATGCTTCGTCAACATTAGGAAGATATAAGAACCCATTTCACCTCCATGATGCATCAGACTGTTGTGGTGTAGCAATGTATGACTTAGACTTGACAGCAGTATGGAGCACGTGGGGGGAAGAAAACAAAATACCGTGTTTTCCCGACCTTAGGGCGCACCGGATTATAAGGCGCACTGCCGATGAATGGTCTATTTTCGATTTTTTTGTTCATACATAAAGCGCACCGGATTATGGGTCGTATTAAAGGAGTCATCTTATTATTATTTTTTTTGTAAATTGAAAACACTTCCTTGTGGTCTACATCAGTGGTCCCCAACATTTTTGTAGCTGCGGACCGGTCGACGCTTGAAAATTTGTCCCACGGACCGTGGGGGTGGGGGTGGGGGGTGGGGGGTGGGGGGGGGGTTGTTTTTATTTATTTATTTTAATTTTTTATTTTTTTATTTTTCATAAAGAAATACAATAATGTGTGCTTACGGACTGTATCCCTGCAGACTGTATTGATATATATTGATATATAATCTATATATTGTGTTTTTTATGTTGATTTAATGAAAAAATAAATAAAAAAATTCTTAATTATTATTATTTATTTTATTTCTTGTGCGGCCCGGTACCAATCGGTGGTTGGGGACCACTGGTCTACATAACATGGTGGTTCTTTGGTCAAAATGTTGTATAGATATGTTGTACAGATCATCTTCAAGCCGCTTTCTGACAGTCGGATGCGCCGTTTTGTGGGCGGTCTTATCTACGTGGCTCACCTTTGACAGCTTCTTCTCCCCGTCATCTTTGTTGTAGCGGTGTAGCGTGCAAGGACGGGTGTGGAAGAAGTGTCAAAAGATGGAGCGAACTGTTTTAATGACATTCAGACTTTACTTCAATCAATAACGGAGCAGCATCTCTTCATCCGGAAGCAACAACAAGGAAATGTGTCCCGTGAAAAACCGTCCGACCCGAACTCTCTAATAACTAAAGTTACTCGGGTGAATAATGTAAACTCACGACACCGGTATGTTTTAACACTTTCATGGCGAGTTTACTGACAGATATAAGTAAGAACTTTACACTACTTTATATTAGAAATGGCAACAGCGGAGGATGAATGTCCCATAACAAGAAGATAGAGAAAAAGAAGAAGCTTATCGACTACAGTGTCGACACGGACTACAAAGGCGGAGGCGCACAATTTTTCACCTGCAGATCCCAAATACAGATCAGCAGGTACCAAAAGGTAAGAAAAGTTGCTTTTGCACAATATTGCGAAATAAAACGGCAGCTAATATGTCATACCTTATACACACACCATAATAATACTCCTATGTTTAACGCGCCAGCAATCTATCAATCGGTGCGGCAACATAGCTTACCAAAGTCGTACTAAAACATTTTGATAGATTTTTGAGCGCCGTGTGTAATGTTCTATATTCTCAAAGGAACATATAAAATGTTGCTGTTGTTTACTTGAGTCATATTGCCATCATATTGCAGTCTACACTTATCTCTTATGCTTGACTGCCATCTACCGGTCACACTTATCATTACACCATGTACCAAATAAAATTGCTTCGAGGTCGGTAAGCAAAACCAGAATTATTCCGTACATTAGGCGCACCGGGTTATAAGGCGCACTGTCAAGTTCTGAGGGGAAAAAAATGATTTTAAGTGTGCCTTATAGTCCGGAAAATACGGTAGTTCACTTTACTGTTAATTTGGTCACAAAATAAATAACTTTACATGTTTGTATATGCACAATGACAATCTTCTTGCTCCTTAACAAGCTTTCTCTCTTACTTATGAAATGGAAGCTGCACCCCACATAGGAAAAATCTAAACAGGCTTGGATAATAATAATTTTAATATACGAATGTAATCCAGTAATTATAGTCTGCTTCAAAGTGGGCTGAATTTCAAATTTGAGATGCCATATTAGAAAAAATAAAATAAAAATCCAAATGCTAAAGAATCCATCACTCTTCTGCACTGCAAAAACTGAAATCTAAGTAAGATTAAATATCTCAAATAAGGGTGATATTTGTTTATTTTCTGTCTGATAAGATAATTCTTCTCACTAAGCAGGTTTTATGTTAGAGTGTTTTACTTGTTTTAAGGGTTTTGGTCCTAAATGATCTCAGTAAGATATTACAGCTTGTTGCTGATATTTTATGACCTATATTGAGTAAAACATGCTTGAAACTAGAATATCAACTGTTGCAAAGCTGTGTCATTAACACTCTCAAGTATAAAATTACTTTTTTAAAGTAATAATTTCTTACTTCAAGCATGAAAAAAAAAAATCATGATGCCGAGCGCATATCATTATGTCAAGATAACGGCACTAGCATTTACTTAATTTAAGAATATTTTTCAACACATTGCGCAAAAAGGTCTCATTTGTTTTTCTACCAAGAAAAGTGCACTTATTATTAGTGAGAATATACTTATTTTAAGGTATTTTTGGGTTCATTGAGGTTAGCTAATTAGGGACCGCAATGTCCCTTTGGGACAGAGGACCCTATTGTAGTTTTAAGGTTTTATTATTATTATACCGGCCGCCTCTTTGAGCTGTAATTTGACTCCCTTAACATGCTTCAAAACTCACCAAATTGGACACACACTTCAGGACTGGCGAAAATTGCCATGTAATAAAAAAATTAAAAAAAATAAAAACTCAAAATTGCGCTCTAGCGCCCCCTAGGAAGAACTGCCAATAACTTCCAGTAGGAATGTCGTAGAGACATGAAACAAAAACCTCTATCATCATAAATTAACAACCCCCAGCAAAAATCAACAGAAAGTTTGCAATTCCCCCTTCAAAACAAAAGTTTTGTAAACACCGGTCACCTTTTTTCAAACATTATCTCCTCTGAGCGCGTTTGTCGTGTCGGCTTCAAACTAGCACAGGAGAGAGATTGAACCCTTCTGATTAATTGTTGACAAAAGAGTTTTAATTACTGCTCCGGTTTGGATTTTATGTGCCGTCAAAGTCGGTCCCGTCCATTGCTGCTTGCAGCTTTAATTTTACTTGTTTTAGAAAGTCTTGACAAGCCGAATTTTCTTGTTCTATTGGCAGATAATTTTGCTTAGTTCAAATAAAATACTCCTAATTTTTGTATTTTTTGTTTTTGTTTTTGAACACTGCCTTTTTGCAGTGTGAGGTATCTTCTTCAATCCTAAATCTGCCCTTGCCACCTCCCACACAAATAAGTCCGGGTTTCACTAGCATTATGAAATGTGCTATAGTGAGGACACTCAGAAACTAATATCAGGATGTTGTGGAATAACTGGCCTTCTTGAGATCGTTGTGTGTGGTTTGCGCTCGGTTCCCTCACGGCAATCCCCCTCAGCGACCTTTAAGCACAATGTTGAGATTAAATGGCTGTAATTAAAATGTTCCCCTGCTCTTCCAACACCACCGCCCGCCCCTCCACAGCTTCAGAGAAAGATAAACACACTAAATCACGTTGATAGTTTAGCAAAACGTCATGCGGGGAGTTCCCAAATCTCATCCCAAATATAAAACCAAATAATGTCATAAACTTGAGAAAACACTCAAGTGCCCAATATAACATTGCATTGTGCACGTCAGCATTTAGAAGGTGCAAAAAAAAGTGATAAACAACAGAACAGATGTCTCTGCGGTGCCATTTCACATCTTTCACAAAAGATGGGAGTTTATAATGCCGGGGGGTCCCGAGAGACAGCTTAAAGAGTCAAGGACCCGTCCTTGAGGTGCCAACACTTCATCCGGCCCATCTTCAGGCCAGGAAACACACAAGTTGCAGCATAGGAAGGATGTAGATCATGCCTGAAAGTGGCTCCCTCTCCCACTGAGGTGCATGCCAGTGGGCTGGTCCTGCATTATGAGCCATGCCAGGCGTGTCAAAGACACAACATTCATCTTTTTCTGCTTGGATTGTGGCTGCAAACATCTCATTTGTCATGCAGCACCTTTGGCAAGATTACTTTCTCGGGGAGAAAACTTTTGCCGTATAACCTCCACCAAGCTGGGGAAGAAATTGTGTTATGATAACATTTGCTTGATGTGCAAAAAGAGTCATTTCCGTGAAACTTTGTAGCGCGGTGGCCTTTTGCAGAGCAATAACCGTTTCAAAAATGATACATTTCCTGCTGCTTGTGACACAATTCAACCTAAGGTGCAGAATCTCATCTGACTTTTGCTAAGTGTTTATGTAACCCAGTGGTAAAATATGATTTAAAAATGGGAATACTCACATCACTGCGATTAAAACCCTTAATTTCCTGATGGGAATAAATATTGGTAAAAAGTACCATATTTTTCTGAGTATAAGTCGCTCCTGAGTATAAGTCGCACCGGCTGAAAATGCATAATAAAGAAGGAAAAAAACATATATAAGTCGCACTGGAGTATAAGTCGCATTTTTGGGGGAAATGTATTTGATAAAACCCAACACCAAGAATAGACATTTGAAAGGCAATTTAAAATAAAGAATAGTGAACAACAGGCTGAATAAGTGTACGTTAAATGACGCATAAATAACCAACTGAGAACGTACCTGGTATGTTAACGTAACATATTATGGTAAGAGTCATTCAAATAACTATAACATATAGAACATGCTATACGTTTACCAAACAATCTGTCACTCCTAATCGCTAAATCCCATGAAATCTTATACGTCTAGTCTATTACGTGAATGAGCTAAATAATATTATTTGATATTTTACGGTAATGTGTAAATAATTTCACACATAAGTCGCTCCTGTGTATAAGTCGCACCCCCGGCCAAACTATGAAAAAAACTGCGACTTATAGTCCGAAAAATACGGTATATACCGTATTTTTAAACTGCGACTTATAGTCAGAAAAATACGGTATATAGTTTGGCCAGGGGGTGTGACTTATACTCAGGAGCGACTTATGTGTGAAATTATTAACACATTACCGTAAAATATCAAATCATATTATTTAGCTCATTCACGTAAGAGACTAGACGTATAAGATTTCATGTGATTTAGCGATTAGGAGTGACAGATTGTTTGGTAAACGTATAGCATGTTCTATATGTTATAGTTATTTGAATGACTCTTACCATAATATGTTACGTTAACATACCAGGCACATTCTCAGTTGGTTATTTATGCGTCATATAACATACACTTATTCAGCCTGTTGTTCACTATTCTTTATTTATTTTAAATTGCCTTTCAAATGTCTATTCTTGGTGTTGGGTTTTATCAAATAAATTTCCCCAAAAAATGCAACTTATACTCCAGTGCGACTTATATGTGTTTTTTTTTCTTTATTATGCATTTTCGGCCGGTGCGACTTATACCCCGGAGCGACTTATACTCTGAAAAATACTCTACTTGTTAATTTCCTGTTAACTGCTTCCTTTCTTTACTTTACTAAGCACTTATGTCATGGTGTTGTTTAAAGCTGGCCAAGTGGTTAGCTTAGCTATTAGCATGCCTGCTCCTGGCTTGCCTTTGGTGTGTAACATGTTTAGCCTGGTCATCCAGTGATAGCTTTTTTTTCTGCAATGGAGGTGATTATTTCTAACTGTGTATGGAAACACATCATTTTCTGCTAGCTGCTCGTCAGCCGGGGGACTGAAAATAATGAAAATATAGTGTCAGTCAGACCGCTGTTTGTGATGGGCAATAAAAGGCATTAATTGGCAAAGGCAATCATGTACTTTTTTTTACAAAAATCAGACAATACTGACCGGTGGCTGATTCCTAGTAGTTTTACTGTCATTAAAAGCTGAGAGAAACATACAGGACACCTACAATTTTCAAACACCATGTGAAATCATCACACCAAGTATTCTTGATGTTGGGTTTTATCATATACATTTCCCCAAAAAATGCTACTTATACACCAGTGCGACTTATATATGTTTTGTTCCTTCTTTATTATGCATTTTCGGCCGGTGCGACTTATACTCCGGAGCGACTTATACGCAGAAAAATATGGTACCGTATTTTTCGGACCATAGGGCGCACCGGATTATAAAGCGCACTGCTGATGAATGGCTTATTTTCGATCTTTTTTTCATATATAAGGCGCACCGGATTATAGGGTGCATTAAAGGAGTCTTTTTTTTTTTTTTTTTCCAAATGGAAAACACTTCCTTGTGGTCTACATCAGTGGTCCTCAACCTTTTTGACAATTTTACCACGGACCGGGGGGTGGGGGGACGAGTTATAGTTTGCGACGGGGGGGGGCCTTGATTGTTATGAAATAATAATAAATGTGAATCCTCTGTGTACTCAACCCATTACATACATAAAAAATCACGTGGAAAAATATATACATGACAAGAACCAGCAATTCCACACTACTTAAAACATTAAAAAGGAATATAAAGTGCACAAGAAGTTTAAGTCACCGTAACGCTAAATCAATGGGAGCCCTGAGCTTGTTTCTCTGCAACGAGACGGTCCCAACTGGGGGTAATGGGAGACAAAGTGTGTTGCTTAAGTCCAGTCTGCTCCGTTGTTTGTTTGAGAGCCGGTCGCCACATATTATGCTGAGCGGGCTCGTTCAATCCATATTTCAAGTATGGCTCCTGGTATTGTCTATCAAAAGCTTTCTTTTTGTTGGAAGTCGTAGGATGTTCTTCTCTCTCTTTGCTGTGCCTTTTCCCCTTCGCAAAGAAACTTTCCAAAGACGTCTGTTTTTTACTCATTTTGCGAGCCGGGCGCTCAAGTGACCAAGATATAACCGAGAGAATCTGGTCATTTTTCAAAATAAAAAAGACTTTTCAAAATAAAAGATCGTTCGGGCTCAGATAATAAATAAAACGGAAATAACTAATTATTTCTTGTGCGGCCCGGTGCCAATCGATCCACGGACCGGTACCGGGCCGCGGCCCGGTGGTTGGGGACCACTGGTCTACATAACATGTAATGGTGTTTCTTTGGTCAAAATGTTGCATAGATTATGTTTTACAGAACATCTTCAAGCCGCTTTCTGACAGCCGTTTCAGGATGCACCGTTTTGTGGGCGGTCTTATTTACGTGGCTCACTTTCGGCAGCGTCTTCGCCCCGGAGTGGAAGAAGTGTCAAAAAAGGGAGCTAACTGTTTTTAATGACATTCAGACTTTACTTAAATCAATAACGGAGCAGCATCTCCTCATCCGTGGCTCTCCAGTGCAATAACAATGCCGGAAAAAAATGTCAGAGCGGAACTCTCTAATAACTAAAGTTCCTTGGGTGAATAATGCAAACTCACTACACCGGTATGTTTTAGCGCTTTCATGGCGAGTTTTAGATATACACCACCGTTCAAAAGTTTGGGGTCACCCAAACAATTTTGTGGAATAGCCTTCATTTCTAAGAACAAGAATAGACTGTCGAGTTTCAGATGAAAGTTCTCTTTTTCTGGCCATTTTGAGCGTTTAATTGACCCCACAAATGTGATGCTCCAGAAACTCAATCTGCTCAAAGGAAGGTCAGTTTTGTAGCTTCTGTAACGAGCTAAACTGTTTTCAGATGTGTGAACATGATTGCACAAGGGTTTTCTAATCATCAATTAGCCTTCTGAGCCAATGAGCAAACACATTGTACCATTAGAACACTGGAGTGATAGTTGCTGGAAATGGGCCTCTATACACCTATGTAGATATTGCACCAAAAACCAGACATTTGCAGCTAGAATAGTCATTTACCACATTAGCAATGTATAGAGTGTATTTCTTTCAAGTTAAGACTAGTTTAAAGTTATCTTCATTGAAAAGTACAGTGCTTTTCCTTCAAAAATAAGGACATTTCAATGTGACCCCAAACTTTTGAACGGTAGTGTAAGTAAGAACTTTACACTACTTTATATTAAAAATGGCAACAGCGGAGGATGAATGTCACATAACTAGAAGATAGAGAAAAAGAATAAGCTTATCGACTTGTATATCTATGTCAATAAAACAGAAGAAATATGGTTCAACACCCCCTCACCTCAGCACCCCATCATCATAAAAACACAAACAGTTAAAACAGTTGACACTTTTAAATACCTGTGCGTAACCTTGGACTATAAACTCACCTTTGATCAGCACACCACAGACATTCAAAAAAGAAGTCAACAAAGACTGTCAGCCATCCGTAAACTTAAAGGACTATACGTTGCACCTCACCTCCTGTTATTACTTTACCAAAGCATCGTTCAACCATCCTTCTGTATTGTTCCACATGTTTTTTCACTATGCTTTCCGTAACCAACCGGACCAAACTCACACGCATTACAAACATAGCAGCTAAAATCATCGGCCTACCCACACCCAACATCTCAGATCTAAACCACAGGTCCATCATTCGACTGGGAAACACAATAGTCCAGGATATGACTCACCCACTACACCAATACATCATCCCACTACCATCAGGGCGCAGGTACAGATCTATCAAATTCCTGAGGGCCCGCCTCTGGAAAAGCCTTATCCCAGCATCTATAGCCGCCCTAAACAGCAGGCCCGGCCGACCTGTCTGACAAGCCTGTAAATGTGTTGGTCATGTATGATGTCTTTTTGTTATTTATGTTTGTGATGTGTAACGTCTATTGTTCAAATGTACGGCAGTGAAAATGAATGTCCTCAACGGCGACCGATAAATCAAAATCAAAATCAATCAATCACGGACTACAAAGGCGAAAGGGCGCACATTTTCAGCTTATGCAGATCCCAAATACAGATCAGCAGGTACCAGAAAGTAAGAAAAGCTGCTTTTGCATAATATTGCGAAACAAAACACCAGATAATATGTCTTACCTTATACAAACACCATAATAATACTCGTATGTTGAAGCACAGTACAATCCATCAAGCGGTGCGGCTTCATAGCTTACCAAAGTCGTACTAAAACATTTTGATATATTTTTGAGCGCCGTGTGTAATGTTCTATATTTTCAATGGAACATATAATATGTTGGTATTGTTTACTTAAATCATATTGCCATCATATTGCAGTCTACACGTATCTCTTATGTTTGACCGCCACCTACTGGTCACACTTGTCATTACACCATGTAGCACATAAAATAGATTCGAATCGGTAAGCAAAACCAGAATTATTCCGTACATTAGGCGCACCGGGTTATAAGGCGCACTGTCAAGTTTTGAGGGGGAAAAAATTATTTTAAGTGCGCCTTATAGTCCGGAAAATACGGTAAATAAGAGTTCAGCAATATACTCTTAAATATTGCTGGGAATTTTTTAAAGACGTAATTCAGGAAGTGTTTTTGTTTGGCACCTTGAACATTGGGATCAGTGTTGGCCAATAAGGTCAAGTGTCTCCTTCCATGTCTGGGCGTGGCCCGTGTTTGTTGACGCAAGCAGTTAATGTTAATGAAAGCTAGCGCTAGCTAGTGGCCTTTGTGACGGAAAATACACAGAGATTGGTAAATAAACACCAACTCTGACTTAGTGACAACTTGTTTATTAATTCAAGTTCAAAGGCTGTAAAACCACACAAGCCGAGAGGCCCTGTGTTGCATCTGGGCCGACCGCACGGTGAGTGCTGTTTCCTTGTGTGTGAGACCCAGTGCCATGCTAATCTCCGTTCATGAAGAAAATACACTTTTTCAAAGCGAATGTAAATAAACAGTGGTTCCATTTCGATTGGTACCAAATGTAAATTTAAAATACATATTGCAAACCATTTGTGAAATGTTTTATAATGTTGTTTTCCGTGTAAGATTGTTGATGTAGCACATGCTAACCCTTGACCTGGTGGGGCTAATTTAGTGTAGCCCCTGTAACATTAGCAGGGTAATGTGTCCTCACCTGCACGTTTCCAATACAATACTTTATGATGTTTTAAGCACTTAAAACTACAGATGTCCGATAATGGCTTTTTTGCCGATATCCGATATTCCGATATTGTCCAACTCTTAAATACCGATACCGATATCAACCAATACCGATATATACAGTCGTGGAATTAACACATTATTATGCCTAATTTGGTTGTGATGCCCCGCTGGATGCATTAAACCAGAGGTCACCAACGCGGTGCCCGCGGGCACCAGGTAGCCCGTAAGGACCAGATAAGTAGCCCGCTGGCCTGTTCTAAAAATAGCTCAAATAGCAGCACTTACCAGTGAGCTGCCTCTATTTTTTAAATGTTATTTATTTACTAGCAAGCTGGTCTCGCTTTGCCCGACATTTTTAATTCTAAGAGAGACAAAACTCAAAAAGAATTTGAAAATCCAAGAAAATATTTTAAAGACTTGGTCTTCACTTCTTTAAATAAATTCATTAATTTTTTTACTTTGCTTCTTATAACTTTCAGAAAGACAATTTTAGACAATTTTTCAAGTAATTTTTTTTTTTTTTAATTGTAAAGAATAATAAATAAATTTTTATTTAATTCTTCATTTTAGCTTCTGTTTTTTCGACGAAGAGTATTTGTGAAATATTTCTTCAAACTTATTATGATTAAAATTCAAAAAAAATATTCTGGCAAATCTAGAAAATCTGTAGAATCAAATTTAAATCTTATTTCAAAGTATTTTGAATTTATTTTAAAAATTTTGTTCTGGAAAATCTAGAATAAATAATGATTTGTCTTTGTTAGAAATATAGCTTGGTCCAATTTGTTATATATTCTAACAAAGTGTAGACTGGATTTTAACCTATTTAAAACATGTCATCAAAATTCTAAAATTAATCTTAATCAGGAAAAATTACTAATGATGTTCCATAAATTATTTTTTTAAGTTTTTCTCTTCTTTTTTAGGTTTAATTTTGAATTTTAAAGAGTTAAATTGAAGATAAACTATGTTTCAAAATGTAATTGTCATTTTTTTCCCGTGTTTTCTCCTCTTTTAAACTGTTCAATTAAGTGTAAATAGGGTAGGGGGTAGCGGGGGGTGTATATTGTAGCGTCCCGGAAGAGTTAGTGCTGCAAGGGGTTCTGGGTATTTGTTCTGTTGTGTTTATGTTGTGTTACGGTGCGGATGTTCTCCCGAAATGTGTTTGTCATTCTTGTTTGGTGTGGGTTTACAGTGTGGCGCATATTTCTAACAGTGTTAAAGTTGTTTATACGGCCACCCTCAGTGTGACCTGTATGGCTGTTGATCAAGTAGGCCTTGCATTCACTAGTGCGTGTGAAAAGCCGTAGATATTATGTGACTGGTCCGGCACGCAAAGAAAGTGCCTTTAAGATGTATTGGCGCTCTGTACTTCTCTCTATTTCCGTGTACACAGCGGCGTTTTAAAAAGTCATACATGTTACTTTTTGAAACCGATACCGATAATTTTGAAACCAATACCAATAATTTCCGATATTACATTTTAAAGCATTTATCGCCCGATAATATCGGCAGTCCGATATTATCGGACATCCCTACTTAAAACTGCTTAAGTGTATTTTGAGCAGGAGTATTTACTGTACAATGTGTTGAATAATTATTACTGTTGCCAAATGTAATATATTGTACATTAATTAGTAATTTGGTAATGACTTTAGATTTATATCATTAGAAATTATTGTGAAAGCTTTACTAGTAGCCATTATAGTTACTATGTGACATAGTTTATGCTGGATCGTTCTGAACTACCGTATTTTTCGCACGACAAAGCGCCTTACATTTTCAAAAAAATCGACAGTGCACCTTTTAACCCGGTAATATATTATACGGAATAATTCTGGTTGTGTTTACCGATCTCGAATCTCTTTTATTTGGTACATGGTGTAATAATGTAAGTGTGACCAATAGATGGTAGTCACACTTAAGAGATATGTGTAGACTGCAAGATGACGCCAGTAAACAACACCAAAACGTTAATTGTTCCAGTAAGAATACATAACATTACACACGGCGGTCAAAAATATGTCAAAATGTTTTAGTACGACTTTGGTAGGCTATGAAGCCGCACCGCTTGGTTGATTGTTGGCACATTACAGCTAAGGTAGTCAGACGTACTGTGCTTCAACATACGAGTATTATTATGGTGTGTGTCAGTGGCGTGCAGTCACTAGAGGCAGGGAAGGCGGGGCCTCACCTGCCATCATGGAAAGAAAAAAAATGTAAAAAGAAAAAAAAATTAATTAAATTGTTATATGTATCCAGTGATTATACTAAAGTTATTTTCCATTTAACTTCACCAGTTTTAGATTATTTTTATTTTTATTTTCACATTTGCCGTTCAAATACAGAGAAGAGACGGTGCGGTGATCAGCAGCCAGTTGAGGCACGTCACTGATTTGTGCCTCAACATGGATTGTGCTCAATGACTCGGCTAACTGCTGAGCTGCTGTGCAGTGAGACTGTATTGCTATATGAATTATATCAGCTAACTAAACTATAGCATAGTTTAGTTAGCTGAGGTATATAATGTATAGTGTATTTTGTCAAAAACTGTATGTGTGTAACGTATTTCTTGTGCTGAGCATTCATAAATCTGCTGCAAAAGACGTAGTGGTTGAGGCTCGCAGTAATCCGGCCTCCTGGTGGTAGAGGGCGGTAGTGATCCCAGAGATCATTCCTCGGCCGCAGAAGAAGAAAAAAAAAAGTTTGCAAGCGATTGTTTATTTCCTCTCGCCTGGACTTTTATTAAAAACATGGAGGATTACATATGTAAAATAAAACAGTTTTCTAAACTGGACTTTCAATCGAAGCAGGAGGTAATAATTAAAGGTAGACCAACGCCGGAGCTAAAAGGTTTGCTTTTGACTTCGGGACAGAAGACCCGTTCTTTTCAAACGGCGTGGTACACACGCAAAGGCTGGCTGTGTGGATGTCCAGCAAGAAAGGTAAGACCATAATAACGTTTTTTTTATTAAATGTGCTTTTTTGTGTGCTACAGTTGTGTAAAGAATGCTGGTATGAGCTTTTAAAAATAACCCGTTAACTGCTGCCAATCACATGGTGAATAAGATACTATTTAGGGTTCATGTGTTTGTAGGTGGGATAGGCTCCAGCTACCCCCGCAACCCCGAAGAGAATAAGCGGTAGAAAATGGATGGATGGATGTTTGTAAATCTGACTGTGATGATGCAGTGCCTCACCAGACATTAACCTCACCGCACGCCACTGGTGTGTGTATAAGGACCGCAAAATGGCACTAATTAGCAGTAATTATCTGGTGTTTTGTTTCGCAATATTATATGAAACCAACATTTCTTACCTTCTGGTACCTGCTGATGTGTATTTGGGATCTGTATAAGTAGTGAAAATGTGCTTCACTGTTTCCATTTGTAATATAAAGTAGTGTAAAGTTCTAACTTGTATCTGTCAGTAGACTGGCTATGGAAGCGCTAAAAACTACCGGTGAAGTGGGTTCACATAATTCACCCAAGGAACTTCAGTTATTAGAGAGTTCCGGTCGGACGTTTTTTCACGGGACACATTTCCGTTGTTGTTGTTGCACGAGTGAGCCACGGATGAGGAGATGCTGCTCCGTTATTGATTTAAGTAAAGTCATTAAAACCGTTAGCTCCATCTTTCGATACCCGTTCTTGCACACTACACCGCTACAACAAAGATGACGGGGAGAAGACGCTGTCGAAGTGGAGCCACGAAAATAAGACCGCCCACAAAACAGCGCATCCTTAAGCGACGGTCAGAAAGCGAACTTGAAGATGATCTGTAAAACATAATCTATGCAACATTTTGACAAAGAACCTCCATTACATGTTATGTAGACCACAAAGAAGTGTTTTCAATTTAGAAAACAATCATAATATGACCCCTTTAATGCGCCCTATGGTCTGAAAAATACGGTAATCCTAGATTAGGTCAGGTTTTCTTTCCGGCATTGGATTATTTTTGGACTAGATTCCTTCGTTGACTGGATCCCAGAAGACCACGGATTTGGTACATATGTCATTCATGAACCAGAAAGTATCAAACACAAATACACAATTATTTCCGCTTTGGGTTATAAAAGGTCGCGACAAAGCTAACTTCATACACTTCACTCAACACAGACGTCATAACGTCATCAAAGCTCACATTTAAGCATTCACACACAGCACCACCAACAGTTTCAAACAAGGATGAAGTGACAGAAGAAAGGTAAAAATATAAGAACTATCTGTGGCAGCATAGGAGAAAGTTATGTACAAATGTCACTTGTGCATGTCATTGCACATAACTGTGGTGTGTTCAAGGACCATTGGTTAAAGTTAGAAACAAAAAACATCACTCGTTTTTAAAGACTTGACTCCCAGAATCATTACAATAATCCTGTATTATGATTTGTATTATCCACTGATGATGATTATGTGTGTCAGGTAATCTCTTCTTAACACAAACTTGACAGATTTGTAATCGCAATTATTGAAATTATTTTTCTGGCAATTTCATATTGAGTTTGTTGGCACTGAACTTTTGTATTTTTTGAAAAACAAATGATATAGCCGGGTTTATGTAAATATGTTTTTGAAAATGTAATCCCATTTTTTAATTAAGGTTTTAAAAAGATGGTTTCAATCAAATCAATGCAATAATTAGTTTTTTAGTGCATGTAAACATACCGAGGGCCTGATCTACTAAAGGTTTGTGTTCATTAAAACTCGTGCAAACTTGATAGCGCATGCAAAGCTGATCTACTAAGCTTGTGCGCAGAGGTTTGCTTCTCTTTGGTGAGCGGAATAAGGAGCGCAATCCATTTAGTGTGTTTGTCTTCATGAATATTCAGAATATTTGCTGATCATCAGAACGGCCACAATACTGGGGGGAGAAGATGCAAGTATAATTATTTAGAAAGGGCGTGCAATCTAGCAGTTGCGCAGAAATAGCTGTGGGAAATGAGGCAATTGCGCTGCAGATCCGTCTTATGTATACTTGACAATATACAGTCGAGGTCAAAAGTTTACATTTACTTGTAAAGAACATAATGTCATGGCTGTCTTGAGATTCCAATCATTTCTACAACTCTTATTTTTTTGTGATAGAGTGATTGGAGCACATACTTGTTGGTCACAAAAAACATTCATGAAGTTTGGTTCTTTTATGAATTTATTATGGGTCTACTGAAAACGTGACCAAATCTGCTGGATCAAAAGTATACATACAGCAATGTTAATATTTGCTTACATGTCCCTTGGCAAGTTTCACTGCAATAAGGTGCTTTTGGTAGCCATCCACAAGCTTCTGGTTGAATTTTTGACCACTCCTCTTGACAAAATTGGTGCAGTTCAGCTAAATTTGGTGGTTTTCTGACATGGACTTGTTTCTTCAGCATTGTCCACACGTTTAAGTCAGGACTTTGGGAAGGCCAATCCAAAACCTTAATTCTAGCCTGATTTAGCCATTCCTTTACCACTTTTGACGTGTGTTTGGGGTCATTGTCTTGTTGGAACACCCAACTGCACCCAAGACCCAACCTCCGGGCTGATGATTTTAGGTTGTCCTGAAGAATTTGGAGGTAATCCTCCTTTTTCATTGTCCCATTTACTCTCTGTAAAGCACCAGTTCCATTGGCAGCAAAACAGGCCCAGAGTATAATACTACTACCACCACCATGCTTGACGGTAGGTGCGGTGTTCCTGGGATTAAAGGCCTCACCTTTTCTCCTCCAAACATATTGCTGGGTATTGTGGCCAAACAGCTAAATTTTTGTTTCATCTGACCACAGAACTTTCCTCCAGAAGGTCTTATCTTTGTCCATGTGATGTCAGATGAAACAAAAATTGAGCTGTTTGGCCACAAGCCTGCTATGTATAATATCCCCTGAAGAGCAGGGAAACCGGCGAAACAGGCTCGTACGGATGAAATAGCCTCCATGTTTTTTCCTGACCTAACGTATATATATATATATATATATATATATATATATATATATATATATATATATATATATATATATATATATATATATATATATATATATATATATATATATATATATATATATATATATATATATGCATGCATGCATGCTTTGGAGCCCCTGCCTCGAAAGAAAATAATCTTTGCATTGGTCCCCTTCTAACTTGCCTTAGTGCACTAAAATATGAGCCCTCCTTTAAGGCAACACTTGCCTTGACCTCAAAAAGTTTAAATTCGAGGCCTGACACCCCAAAACCTCATTTAAATAAGGTGGTCTGCACCAGTTATAAATTGTACACAGTATTAGTAGATCACATGCTGTCATGACATTATTAGGGACAGTTTGCACATGCTGTTTATTGCATTGAATTTGGATGATAGATAAACCCAACGACATTGGGTTGAGGATGGGAATGGGGGGACCTTTAGGAGTCTTGTGTATGAGGGCCCAGAATTTGGTGTTACACCCCTGCTTATGAGAGACAAAAACAACTGCTGCTCACTCATTTGTTGAGTAGATGTGTCATTGTAAGATGAGGAAACAAGGTGAGAAATTACCAAAGAAATGGAAAATAAATGAAAAACTTGCTAGTATTGGTTCATCTGTTGACATAGATAGATAGTACTTTATTGATTCCTTCAGGAGAGTTCCTTCAGGAAAAAAAAAAAAAAATGTTGTATGGACATGTTAAATATTATTACACTAAACACATTGCTGCAGTGGTCTGTTTTGTCATTTATTTTTTCTAAGGAGAATTGTCAACGTTTTCACTGCCTCCGGCAATTAGTTGGGGTCATAATTAATTTTTAAAATAACCCTTTTAGAGTTAGATTTGCCTTGGGGATGTAAATACGTTGCACAGGTGTGCTGGCAACCTGCTTGCCACTGTAAAGTCGTAGACATTCCCAGCACAATTAATTACTTTCCTATTCTATTAATGCTCGTTAGTCTTCTGTCCATTCTCACTTTGCACTTGACAATCAATTTGAACCTATACACTGTGGCCCTCGATGAACATATCTGCATTAATGTGTCGTAAGAATATATTATGGCAAGCCTGTCCAATATTCACACAATTCTGCTCAATGGCTCCTCAGGGAGGTCTTTGGCTCCTTGCCGCAAAATTCTCTACTATTTCACAATGTTATGCGGTGTGTGTGTGTGTGTGTGTGTGTGTGTGTGTGTGTGTGTGTGTCTGTGTGTGTGTGTGTGTGTGGTTATCTGGGTGATGTAATCTAATTGGACAAGGCTAGAGCCTCAGGATATCAAATACTGGACATATAGCACTATGATTAGGGCATGTGATACAGCAGATACCAAGAACTGATTTTTTTTCTTAAATGACATTTATATGATATTTTTTTAGGGGTGAAATCAGCACAATCTCATCATAAAAACTTAACAAGACAGGAGTGGTTAAAAAGTGTGTTTTTAAAATTATGCTGTAGAATTTTGCAAAGATTTCACAGCATTTATCAGAATTATTTCACGAGAAATTACTGTAAATGTTATTGTGACAGTAATGCAATTATTAGCTTGAAGTTACTTGTATATAATAAAAGATTTAACACTGCGCTGAACGCATGACTGGAATAACATGTGACTCATTGTCCACTGTATTTAATTTAAGACAATATAAGAGGTTTTCTTGAGGAATTCCCATGGAAAATAAGCAGCTGAAGGCCAACAGAAATGAATCTGTTAGCAGGGATGTCACCACATTGTCCTACATCTGCCAGTCCAATGGACAAAATATCATGTTGTAATTGTATGCATGTTCGAAATAAACTCCAACCATAAAGTTGATTGTCAACGATTCAAAGCAGTTCAAACTTTTTCCACGGAGGGCCACACACTCAAAACTCAAAGGATGCAGGGCCATTTTGAGGATTTTTTTTTTTAAACCCTCTTCCTCAAGTTTGGTGACTATTCAAAGTCCGGGGGACCTGAAATGGTCTCAGTCATAAAAGTGTTCAATAAGTCATATATAAATATGTATTTATATTTTCAATTTTTTTTTTTTTTTTTTACTTAAACTTCAACTTAAATATCTAGATCAACTTCGTATTTTTCCACTGATATTTTCTTGTCAAAGAAAACCCATTTTTTTAATGGCAAACACAAAATATGCAATATTGTCCCCCATAGAAATGTCAAAGCGGAATATTTGATATGAAGTAATTGGACCCTAAATCGGCCAATAATTCATAACATCATTGATTTTTGATTCATTATTTATTTTTTTTAGCATTGACAGTTTAAAAAATTACTTTAAAAGGTCTCAGGGATCTAAAAGGGCCCTATTCATAAGCGTGTTACAAATAAGTCATGAATTTTTTCCTCACATTTAATGCTTAAATCTCTAGATCAAGTTCAAGTCTATCCGCCGATTTTGTTATTGTATTTTTCTTATGTTTAATGCCTTTTTTGTCAAAGAAAATCCTGGTTTTTCTATGGCAAACACACAAATTTTGCAATATATTACAGTAAAAATATTTCAAAGTGTAATATTTGTTGTGAAGTAATTGGAGGTTTGTATCGGTATCGATGATGTTGGTTCATTTAAATGTTTTGAGTAATAATAGTTTAAAAGGAAAACAACAGCTTGCATGGCAGCTTTGTTATTAGTGCAGTGGTTCTTAACCTTGTTGGAGGTACCGAACCCCACCAGTTTCATATGCGCATTCACCAAACCCTTCTTTAGTGAAAAAATAAATAAAATACAATTCCAATTCAAGGCAAAGTTATATGTTTTTTTACTGGTGCACAAAATGAACCGGGCATGAACATCACCTTGTTCCAAGAACAAAACCAACACAGTGCATGAACTCACAACGAATTACACACCTGCAACTCAGTGTGACTTCTGCTGTTTCCTTTGTGAGACCAGTTCAGACATGCGTGGCTTCACCTTGGCGAGTGCCACTCTCATGTCATTTTAATTGATATATGATAAAATAAAGTAATTTATTTATTTTCACAGCAAAGTCTGTTCCTGTTCTTCGTTTTCCACCCAGACATACAATACTAGTACACAGCTCATGAAAAACAACATTTTTTGTTATTGTCATTGTAAGTGGGCCAAAACACTTATATTACAAAATAATCTCATGGAAATGACAGCTGTCATTTGATCATAATAATAAGACATTTAATTTGTTATTTAGTCAGGTTTGGGACAGGTGTGCTCACATGTGCTCCACTGAATGCTCAAGGAATTTTTGCGTTTGCTCACGCATATGGAAAATTAGAGGGAACATTGTTTGAGGGTATCCATAATACGCCGATAGGGAGAAGTTTTTATTTACACAATGAGTCGGGTGTGTCTTGACCTCCGCGGTGGAGGCTCCGCCGAACCCCTGAAGCAGACTCACCGAACCCCTAGGGTTCGATCGAACCCAGGTTAAGAACCAGTGTATTAGTGTCAACATTTCAACTTTTTCTCATTACATTACACCTGTTAGCTCTTTATTCCACGTTTTATGTCTTTTTTGTATTATTACTTTTAGAATGTGCGGTGAATCGTTAAAAAATTAGCTGCAGGCTGCACTTTGGACACCCTTGATCTATTTGGACAGAAGTGTTGCCGAGAGAAGACATTGATGGGAGAAATGGGTTGAGTTGTTGCAGTTCCAATAATGTTTGGCATACAGTGCATCGGGAAAGGATTCACAGCGCTTCACTTTTCCACATTTTGCTTAGTTACAGTTTATTCCAGAATGAAATAATAACATTTTAGTCCTCAAAATTCTACACGGCATACCGGATGGTTAATGAAGGTAACCGTGGTTCTATGAATAAAGAGCCTATAAACACAGGAGTGTGATCACCTGTTCAGTCTCTTTTCTCCTACTGAGGCCATACCCGCCTTATGAATGACACTGGAAGCTGCCGTGTTGACCTTTATTCATAGAACCACAGTTACTGTACCTATGGTAAACCACCCGTTCTATCAACATGTCACCGAAAATACACAGAGGCCTGATACACTGCCTCCAGTTCGAGTAGGTGGATGTAAGCCCCCCTACAAAAGGGACCACATCAGTCCCGGTTTGGATAATGCTCTCATAGAGCCCCCCAGCCGGCTTCTGAGGCGTCCGTAGTGACGGTCGCCCTTGACCACACTAGGCACACTGGAACTCCTTTCTTGAAGCCAAGGCAGTGGTCCACCATGCAATTGCTAGGAGGAAAATGATAAAACCATAGACACAGGGATAGCCCTCAGTCCATCCGCGTGGGGGCTCACCTTGTGCCCAGCAAGCCATCGCTGCATCGGCCGTGTATGAAGCAACCCCAGGGGCACCCCCTGGGAGGCTGCCGCCATTAGGCCCAACAGCCTACAGCCATGCTTCCCTATTGTGTTTTCCCACAGTTAAATGCGACAAGCTGTCCATTAGCACCGCGGTCCTCTTCAAGGCCAGGACAGCTGTCATTGAGGTTTAATCTATAACCAACCCAGATATTTTACCGTCCTGGATGGAACATGTGGAGGGAGAGTGTGATCAGCGCGCTGCAGGAGCAAAGGTCACCGCCTCTGTCAATGGTGTTGAGTGCGGAGCACCATCGACTAGGGGCAGGGCATGTGCGGGACGGCGAGACACAGCTGGCAGGTGATTAGATTTCACAGGTGGTACGTGTTAATCTAATCATCTGTTGTCTTTAAGAGTGAGCGGCCGGGTGCAGGAGAGGAAAGGAAGTTGGGAGAGAGACTTGGAGAGCATGAGACAAAGGAGGACTGAAGAGTCGTGTGTCATGCAAGTGCTTGATGGAAAAATAAAACCAGTTGTTACATCAGAACACCGGTATCCAGCTGACGTGAGTAATTCACCCACCCCACGAGAAGGAGACTTCTACAGAACAAAGCAACTCTTCTCCCTGTTCAAGGCCAGTCACAGGTCCTTGAGGTGTTCCAACACTTTCAAGGTGTCAAGCCGGGCTTGTTGTTCTGTTAGGTAGCAAACCAACCAATCGTCTAGGTCAGGGGTCGGCAACCCGCGGCTCTAGAGCCGCATGTGGCTCTTTAGCGCCGCCCTAGTGGCTCTCTGAAACTTTTTTAAAAATGTATGAAAAATGGAAAAAGATGAGGGGAAAAAAAATTATTTTTTGTTTTAATATGGTTTCTGTAGGAGGACAAACATGACACAAACCTCCCTAATTGTTATAAATCACACTGTTTGTATTAAACATGCGAGTATTTGGCAAGCGCCGTTTTGTCCTACTAATTTTGGCGGTCCTTGAACTCACCTTAGTTGTTACATGTATAACTTTCTCCGACTTTCTAGGACGTGTTTTATGCCACTTCTTTTTCTGTCTCATTTTGTCCACCACACTTTTAACGTTGTGCGTGAATGCACAAAGGTGAGTTTTGTTGATGTTATTGACTTGTGTGGAGTGCTAATCAGACATATTTGGTCACGGCATGACTACAAGCTAATCGATGCTAACATGCTATTTAGGCTAGCTATAGGCTAGCTATATGTACATATTGCATCATTATGCCTCATTTGTAGCTATATTTGAGCATTTAGTTTCCTTTAAGTCATCTCAATTCTATGTATATCTCATGACACACTATTTGTATGTAATATGGCTTTTAATTTGTTGCGGCTCCAGACAAATTTGTTTTTGTATTTTTGCTCCAATATGGCTCTTTCAACATTTTGGGTTGCCGACCCCTGGTCTAGGTAGTTCAAGATATGAATTACGGGGCTGCTGAAGACACATCCTGCAGAAGGCCCTCCAAATAAAGCAGCAAGGAGGAATTGGTGCACGCCAGTCTGGCTGCTAAAGCTGAGGCATGATAAGCTCAGCTGAACTGGTTATCCATTGCCTTGCAGCGCCTGGTAGGGTGACTTGATCCCTGCCAGCTCTTGGCACAGCTCCTGCTAGCACAGCAAAGGTATGCCTTACTTGGGGGGCCAGCAGGATGATGAGGAGGGCTGTGGAACTAGAAGCCTCCCCTCTTTTCTGTCTTTTTTTTTTATGTTTATGCAACATACTTTATGTGAAGCTTCCCTCCCTGAAAAGGAATATTAATTTCATATAGTCAAACAAACCCATCTTTTTCTTTTAGTAGTCTTGAAATGGCAAAACGCAAGACTCCTCCAGCAGCGTACAGGAAGCCTGTCCGACCTATGTCGGCGTGAGCCCCTGTCAAACATTGAAGCCGGAGGGGAAAATCTCGGCAGACCAGCTGGAAGCGGGCTGCTGCTCTCACAACTACAGCCCTATGAAAAGGGTCCGTCGGCTTAGGCTCCAAAGCTGAGGTGGAAGTGAGGGAGTGGGAAAATGTCACCATCGCCGTCCTGTTACATTGTCTGGCATGCCAAGACAGTCACTCGGCGAAAAAAACAGGTGCGGATAAGGCCTCGGGGAGCATACGACCTCCTGGCTGCAGCAGCTCCTCTCAGCTCAAAAAGTTTAGTTTTTTTCTTTTACTACTCACATTGTCCAAGACCACAACAAACAATTTCAGCCAAAAAAGGTAGCGTTTTCCCCTTACGGCAGGGGTGTCCAAACTTTTTCCACTGAGGGCCGCACACGGAAAAATTAAAGCCTGCGGGGGCCATTTTGATAGTTTTCATTTTCAAATCATAACAAAATATATGGATTTTGTTGTTTTTTTCACCCTTTAGGGCTCCCGGGGACCATAAAGGGTCTAAGTCATTAAAATGTTAAAAACAAGTCCAATTTTTTAATTTTTTTTATTTAACGCTTACAGTAAATCTCTACAGTATGTCAACTTCAGGTTGATATAAAATGTTAAAAAACAAAAAGGTTGTATGCCTTTTCTGTCAAGACAACTTTGTTTTTTATAATAAAACTGAAATATGCAGTATTTCCCCCACTGCCCAAAACATTCAGAAAGCAATGTTTGATGTGAAGTAATTAGAGCCTTAAAAACATCAATAATGCAGGACACCATTGATATTAATTCATTATTATTTTTGAGTAATCACAGGGAAAAGATAAATACAATATATTTAGGATACAAAAGGTGCCCCAGTCATAAAGTTATACATTTGTATTAGGTTTTTTTTTACTTTCAACACTTAAGTTACCAGATCAACTTCAGATATATCTGTCGATTTTATGTTTAAACTATTATTTTGTTTGTTTTATGCTCTTTTGTCAAAGAAAACTTTGATGTTTTTGTATGGCAACCACACAATATATGCAATATTTTCCACATAAATTTTTTTAAAGTGAAATATTTTAGCCTTGAATAGGTCAATAATTCATTATAACATTTATTTTTATTTTTTTTTAAGCAATGGCAAAAAAAAGAAAAATAAAGATAGACAAAAGAAAAAAAACATTGCAACTTTTTCTAGTCAGATTTCACCTCATTCCACTTTTTTTAATGTTTTCTTTTATCTTTGCAATAGCATTTCCAGAATGTGTGGCGGGCCGGTAAACATATAGCTGCGGGCCGCAAATGGCCCCCGGGCCGCACTTTGGACACCCCTGCCTTATGGTAAAAGAGGCTCCCCGCAGCACCACACAATAATTATAACTCTAAAAACGATCCAATAATCCGCGCATCTTCTGATGAAAGAAGGCCTATACCTATACTAGTTATCATGTTTAAATCTGAAAACCATACTCACAAGCTCCAAGGAGGAAAAAAACAGACTGAACAGACGATCGCACAGCTGTATTTATGGGCTCTGATTGTGCCTGCAGGACGAAGGTGTTAATGTGATTGATTTGCTACATTGTCTCCTAAGCAACTCACCCTCAGAGAGAGTGACCTGATATGGAATACAACCCATTATGACAAGAAAGGTGAAAGGGTTTTTTAAAAAATGTTTGCAAATATATAAAAAAATAAACCAAAAAAAACACCCCATGTACTGTACACAAGTAATCACAGCCTTTGCTCAATGCTTTGTTGATGCACCTATGGCAGCAATTACAGCCTCAAGTATTTTTGAATACGATTCCACAAGCTTGGCACACCAATCTTTGGGAAGTTTTGCCCATTCCTCTTTGCAGCACCTCGCATACTCCATCAGGTTTCATCCAGGATATCTCTTCACTGCAAAAAGTCAGTGTTCAAAAACAAGAAAAAAACAAACAAAAATTAGGGGTATTTTATTTGAACTAAGCAAAATTATCTGCCAATAGAACAAGAAAATTTGGCTTGTCAAGACTTTCCAAAACAAGTAAAATTAGCTAACCTCAATGAACCCAAAAATACCTTAAAATAAGTATATTCTCACTAATAACAACTGTACTGCTATATGAGTACGTATTGTCTATTGTTTGATTGAAAATAAAACAGCAAAGTCCATTTGGCTGTCATCTGTTTTAATATGAGACACAATTGTGTAAAAGTCATGATTTTTTTTTCATGCTTGAAATAAGAAATTATTACTTTAAAAAAAGTAGTTTTATACTTGTGAGTGTTGATGACACAGCTTTGCAACAGTTGATATTCTAGTTTCAAGCATGTTTTACTCAATATAGGTCATCAAATCTCAGCAACAAGCTGTAATATCTTACTGAGATCATTTGGGACCAAAACAATTAAAACAAGTAAAACACTCTAACATAAAATCTGCTTAGTGAGAAGAATTTTCTTATCAGACGGAAAATAAGCAAATATCACCCTTATTTGAGATATTTAATCTTACTTAGATTTCAGTTTTTGCAGTGTTCACATTGCTGCATTCACCTTTCCCTCTATCCTGACTAGAATCCCAGTCCCTACCGCTGGAAACCCATCCCCGCAGCATGATGCTGTCACCACCATGCTTCATTGTAGGCGTGGTATTGGCTTGGTGATGAGCGGTGCCTGGTTTCCTCCAAACATGACGCCTGGCATTCACGCCAAAGAGTTCAACCTTCGTCTCATCAGACCAGAGAATGTTGTTATGAGTCTTTCAGAGGAATGTTGGCAAACTTTTAACTAAGAAATGGGTTCTGTCTGGCTACTATATCATACAGGCCTGTTTGATAGATTACTGCAGAGATTTTGTAAAGTTCTCCTCTCCACAGAGGAATGTTGTTGCTCTGACAGAGTGACCATCAGGTTCATGGTCACCTCCCTGACTAGACCATACTTGGCAACCCTCCCGATTTTTCCGGGAGACTCCCGAATTTCAGTGCCCCTCCCGAAAATCTCCCGGGGCAACCATTCTACCGAATTTCTCCCGATTTTCACCCGGACAACAATATTAAGGGCGTGCCGTGATGGCACTGCCTTTAGCGTCCTCTACAACCTATTGACGCGTCTGCTTTTTCACCATACAAACAGCGTGCCGGCCCAGTCACATGTTGTATGCGGCTTCTGCAGACAAACGTAAGTGACTGCAAGACATACTTGATCAACAACCATACAGGTCACACTGAGGGTGGCGTTTAAACAACTTTAACACTGTTACAAATATGCGCCACACTGTGAACCCACACCAAACAAGAATGACAAAGACATTTCGGGAGAACATCCGCACCGTAACACAACATAAACACAACAGAACAAATACCCAGAATACCTTGCAGCACTAACTCTTCCGGGCTGCATTATACACCCCCACCACCACCAAACCCCGCCCCCCAGCCCCGCCCACCTCAACCCCGCCCCCCACACCTCAACACCACCTCCCACCCCCCAATCTCCCGAATTCGGAGGTTTTAAGGTTGGCAAGTATGGACTTGACCAGTGGTTCTTAACCTTGTTGGAGGTACCGAACCCCACCAGTTTCATATGCGCATTCACCGAACCCTTCTTTAGTGAAAAATAAAATGTTGTTTTTTTTTTAATTCAAGACAAAGTTATGTTTTTGGTAACACTTTAGTATGGGGAACATATTCTAAGTAACAAAGACTTAATTTAGAGTTATTTGGTGAGGGTTAGGGTTAGAGGGTTAGGGCCACAGTTAGAGGGTTAGGGTTATAATAAGGCCATGCCGAATAAGGCATTAATAAGTACTTAGTAATTAATAGTTAAGAGCCAATATGTTACTAATTTGCATGTTAATAAACAACTAATTAATGGTGAATACTTTCCCCATACTAAAGTGTTACCATGCAGGCATGTGCACACATAGGGCCCTATGGGTGCTTGAGCCCCTGCCCTTTTTTGCCTCGTCTTAAAAAGTGCCCTCTGCCTGTGTGTGTGTTTTTTTTTGTTTTTTTTCTTTAAACAACATTAATAAATTACTGGCAGGAATGTAAAAAAAAAACCAGCGGTACAAAAACTCCACGTTTTCTTGTAATACCGGGTTGTTTGAGCCTGCCGCTTCAGCCAGAGAGAGAGAGAGAGAGAGAGGGTGAGTGAGTGAGTAAGTGAGAGGAGAGAGAGCCAACTGCGCCCCTGAGACGTGACAGTGGAGCAACTTGAACCTGTGAGTTATGGTCTAGTCGCCGTCCACTTATTCAGCATCTAATATGGGTAATATTTCAGAAAAACGCTGTATTATTCTATTATTCAATGTGTCAGCTTCTGTTTTTGCCGGACGTCGGAGCACGGCGCATCAATTGAGCACGGCACATCAAGTCCACACAGAGCAGAGCGGATCGTGCGGGACAGGAAGTAGAGTACACAATACAAAATAAAACACCGGGTTAATTTTCAAAATAAAATGCACTGTGTTTACGGCAGATCACATTTTTCTCACAGTAGAGTTTTAGATATAAAGTTTATTGTGACTTTGCTATTACTGTGTGGGTTAACAAAATAATAATAATAATAATGATAATAATAACAATAATAAGAATAATGATAATGATAATAATAATAATAATAATAATTATTATTATTATTATTATTAATAATAATTTCAGCATTCTGGGGATATAAGATGTAGGTTATCTGTTAGGAATATTGCCATCTGTATTTAAACTTGATTCATGTTGATTATGCCTGCAGCACAATGCCAAAACAAGAAAGGATACAGCCCTACTGGCCCCTGGTCAATATTTTTGGCCCTGTATTGCGTTTCAGTTGTTTAGTCTGAGCATTAAGTGAGAAAGACCATAAGTTACAACTTGATGGTGTTTTCATCAAGTTAAGGGAAGAAGGACAGATTTTCACATTGAAGTTTTTTCCATTTGGGTATTTATTTTTGTATTTTTTTCCAAAGTTCATGTTGCACTGTTCAATGTTCAATATTAAAGTGCTTATCTTTAACAATAAATAGCCTAATAATAAACCAGTGTTTTGTTGCTTTTCATGTCTTCCAAGCCTATGATAATGTGAATTAACTCATTATGACAATAATTTGTTGACACAAAAGAAATGGCAATCACTTTTACCTACAAAGGACACACAGCTAAGTAGTTAGCTTCCTATTAGCAAATTTATTTTACATTAATTTCCATATTGTGTAAAGGACCAAAAAAAAAAATTCCTGCCCTTTTCTGACTTTGAGCCCCTGCCCCTCTATAATCATGTGCACGTCCCTGTTACCATGTTTTTTTAACTGGTGCACAAAATGAACCGTGCATGAACATCACCTTGTTCAAAGAACAAAAGCAACACAGTGCATAAACTCACAACAAATTACACCCCTGCAAATCAGTGTGACTTCTGCTGTTGCCGTATCCGTAATACGCCCGATAGGGAGAAGTTTTTATTTACACGATGAGTCGGGTGTGTCTTGACCTCCGCCGAACCCCTGAGCCCGACTCACCGAACCCCTAGGGTTCGATCGAACCCAGATTAAGAACCACTGGACTAGACTAAGATGAATGCAGCAAGGTACAGAGACATCCTGTTTGAAAACCAACGCTTCGCATCCAATCTGATGGAGCTTGAGAGGTGCTGCAAAGCGGAATAAGTGAAACTGCCCAAAGATAGGTGTGCCAGGCTTGTGGCATGGTATTCAAAAAGTCTTTAGGCTGTAATTTCTGCTAAAGGTGCATCAACAAAGTATTGAGCAAACGCAGTGAATACTTATGTACGTGTGATTTTTTATTTGTATTAAATTTGCAAAAAATGTTTTAAACAACCTTTTTCCATTTTCATTATGTGGTATTTTGGGGGAAATTTTTGAGGACAAAATAAATGTATTCCATTTTGGAATAGTGCTGCAACATAACAAAATGTGAAAAGAGTGAAGCACTGAGAATGCTTTCCAGATGCACTGTATATAGCGATGCTGGTGCCTCTCAGCTGACTAGCAAGAGATTAGTGTTAGGTTTGTGGATGAAATCTTGTTGTTGTAATGTGATGAGCTCAGCAGCAGTATTGTTCATCCAGCGTTGAATGCGCACAGAGGCGAGATGGCACTTTGACAAGATTGTGCTCTATGAGAAGCCATCTATTTCGTAGCTCTTCGTTCGGAGAAAACCGTGATTTCCGCTTCAGGGAAAAAAATACGGCCCGAGCACATGAAAAGGCAAGAAGTGTGCATCTGTGTGAGGAAAACTCATCCTGCTGCAGATTGTTGTGGCGCTGTCAAATGAGTAGAGGTGTCAGCTATATCCTGTAGCAGCGTGGACCACCAGTCATGCCCACTGTCACTCTGTTTGTTTGACCTTTCACACGGCGGGGGGGAAACAGGACGCGTGTGCCTTGTGTGTTTGTGCAGATAACCTCAAAGTTAAGTGTCAAGACGACATGGTTGGTGTATCCCAAAGTTCCTATCCAGGTGCAGCCACTTATCCTGTGAGTGCTCTTTTATGGATGTTTGCTTTGATGGTGCTTAATTGGTTATTTCGAATGAAGTCAAGCAGTAATGAATCATACTGTATTCAAACACTGTACTGTTTTATCCTTCATCAGCATACTTACGGTGTTATTCTGTTTCATTCCCGATTGTACATTTGTATACCAAGGACATATTATGACAAAGCGCTTAATTACTTCTAAAAAATATTTGGATTAGCTGTATCCAAGTCTGGCTGTTGTGCACTTTGCAGAAGGGATAATTGACTCTGCCAAGAATGAGTGTGAGAAGAATAATTTGTTGTTTAGCAGCATTCTGCCAACAACTGAGGGGAGGACACCTGCTGTGCAAACATTCATTTGATCTTGACAGGAATTCGATTAATAAATGATTTGCTTACTTTCCCCACATCTGCCTTGTGGGTGCAAAGTAGGGCCAGTGACAACAAAATCCAGCAGATGGTGCTGTACTAACAACTGGAGTGGAACTGGTTAAAGTTCAAGTTAAAGGCCTACTGAAAGCCACTACTACCGACCACGCAGTCTGATAGTTTATATATCAATGATGCAATCTTAACATTGCAACACATGCCAATACGGCCGGGTTAACTTATAAAGTGCAATTTTAAATTTCCCGCTAAAATTTTCCCGGTTGAAAACGTCTATTTATGATGACGTATGCTCGTGACGTCAATCGTTGAACCGGAAGTATTGGTACACCATTGAATCCAATACAAAAAAGCTCTGTTTTCATCTCAAAATTCCATAGTATTCTGGACCTTTGTGTTGGTGAATCTTTTGCAATTTGTTTAATGAACAATGAAGACTGCAAAGAAGAAAGTTGTATGTGGGATCGGTGTATTAGCGGCGGACTACAGCAACACAACCAGGAGGACTTTGAGATGGATAGCAGACGCGCTAGCCGCCGACCTCACCTTGACTTCCTCCGTCTCCGGGCCGCCGACCGCATCTATGATCGTCGCTCCGTCGATCGCTGGAACGCAGGTGAGCACGGGTGTTGATGAGCAGATGAGGGCTGGCGTAGGTGGATAGCTAATGTTTTTATCATAGCTCTGTAGAGGTCCCGTTGCTAAGTTAGCTTCAATGGCGTCGTTAGCAACAGCATTGTTAAGCTTCGCCAGGCTGGAAAGCATTAACCGTGTATTTACATGTCCATGGTTTAATAGTATTGTTGATTTTCTGTTTATCCTTCCAGTCAGGGGTTTATTTATTTTGTTTCCATCTGCATTTAAGCCCGATGTGCTATCACGTTAGCTCCGTAGCTAAAGAGCTTCGCCGATGTATTGTCGTGGAGATAAAAGTCACTGAGAATGTCCATTTCGCGTTCTCGACTCTCATTTTCAAGAGGATATAGTATCCGAGGTGGTTTAAAATACAAATCTGTGATCCACAATAGAAAAAGGAGAAAGTGTGGAATCCAATAACCCTTGTACCTAAGTTACGGTCGGAGCGAAAAAAAGATACGTCCTGCACTACACGCTAGTCCTTCACTCTAACGTTCCTCATCCACGAATCTTTCATCCTCGCTCAAATTAATGGGGTAATCGTCGCTTTCTCGGTCCGAATCGCTCTGGCTGCATTGTAAACAATGGGGAAATGTGAGGAGCCTTTCAACCTGTGACGTCACGCTACTTCCGGTACAGGCAAGGCTTTTTTTATCAGCGACCAAAAGTTGCAAACTTTATCTTCGATGTTCTCTACTAAATCCTTTCAGCAAAAATATGGCAATATAGCCAAATGATCAAGTATGACACATAGAATGGATCTGCTATCCCCGTTTAAATTTATAAAAAAAATTTCAGTAGGCCTTTAAAGTACCACTGATAGTCACACACACAGTAGGTGTGGTGAAAAATACTGTCTGCATTTGACCCATCCCCTTGTTCCACCCCCTGGGACGTGAGGGGAGCAGTGAGCTGCAGCGGTGGGCATGCTCTGGAATCATTTTGGTGATTTAACCCCCAATTCCAACCCTTAGTGCCCAGCAGGGAGGTAGTGGGTCCCATTTTTATAGTCTTTGGTATGACTATACCTTCTGCAAAGTGAACAACAGCCAGACTTGGATAGAGTCAGGTACAGTCAGGTCCATGTATATTGGGACATTGACACAATTCTAATTTATTTGACTCTTGAGCACACACCTCTCCAATGTATCTGAAACATGTGCTTTAACTGCATACCTCCCGCTCAAATTTGAGGGTATTTACATCCAAGTTACGCAAACATTGTAGGACATGTACAGGCCAAAATTTTGGACACACCTTCTCCTCATTCAATGTGTTTTCTTTATTTTCATGACTATTTACATCATAGATTGTCACTGAAGGCATCAAAACTATGAATGAACACACATGGATTTAGGTACTTAACAACAAAAAAAGGTGAAATAACTGAAAACATGTTTTATATTCTAGCTTCTTCAAAATAGCCACCCTTTGCTCTGATTACTGCTTTGCACACTCTTGGTATTCTCTCGATGAGCTTCAAGCATACCTTCGAAGTGAAAACCATTTCAGGTTACTACCTCTTGAAGCTCATCGAGAGAATGCCAAGAGTTTGCGAAAAAGTAATCAGAGCAAAGGGTGGATATTTTGAAGGAACTAGAATATTTCACCTTTTTTTTGTTGAGTACATAACTCCACATGTGTTCATTCATAGTTTTGATGCCTTCAGTGACAATCTACAACGTAAATAGTCCTGAAAATAAAGAAAATGCATTGAATGAGAAGGTGTGTCCAAACATTTGGACTGTACTGTATATCAATCAATCAATCAATGTTTATTTATATAGCCCTAAATCACAAGTATATGTGCCTCCCACTTTTACCAAAAGTAATTAAACAAATCATTGATCATAAATTATAGTTTCCCTTGTTAGGTTGCAAAATCTGTTTTCAGTTCCTGTTTGTTCAACATGCTCAATCGGATTCAGGTGATGTGATTGATTTGACCGTTGCAATACATTCTCTGTGTTTGCTTCACACAATTGGTACGCTTTGGGTTATTGTCCACCTGCACTCAGGAGCAAATAAAATTGCTCCTCAGAATTCATTCTGTCGCTCTTGCCAACAGCCACATTATCAGTAAATACAAAGAAACCAGTTCCATCGGCAGCCATACCGTACATACCACACCATGACACTACTACCATGCTTCACGGATGAGGTGCTTGATTGATTGATTGATTGGATTGATTGATTGAAACTTTTATTAGTAGATTGCACACTATGTTTTGGATCATAAGCAGTTCCTTTGATCCTTCGTCATACGCTCCTCTTTTCGTACTTTGGTACAAGATGTGATTTAACTGCAGACTTTCAGCTTTAATCAGAGGCTATTTACACCAAAATCAGGTGCACGGTATAGGAATTACAAAAGTTTGTATATTAAGGGACCAAAAATAATTGGACATTTGACTGCTCTGCTGTTCCATACCTAACTATCACATTTACGAGGAGCAGATAGAAGGTCTGGAGTTCATTTCAAGTGTGCATTTGGAATCTGTTGCTGTCAACTCTCACTGTGAGACCCAAAGAGCTCTCATATCGGTAAAGCAAGTCATCATTAGATAAATAAAAACAATAGGTGTGGCCAAATCAACAGTTTGGAACCTTCTTTAAAAAAAAGAAGGTGAGCTCAGTAACAACGATTGTAGTGGATGCCCGAAGAATTATTTGACTTCACAACAGTTGTCCAGATCAAGGACACTCTCAAAGATGTATGTCTATTTTTGAGCTCAGTAACGACAACTGATGTGTTCAATGTGGCTTGTGTTATGCATTTTCGAAGGGTTGACTGACCTTGACTGAACAGTGGCAAGTTGAGCTGAGCTGTTACTGTGCAGTGGAAAAGCGGCAAATGAATCAAACAGTCAATAGAGCCATGATTTCTTCTAACATTCTTTAACTGATGTGAGAGACGAAGTAGCTTTGAATGGATTAGCCAGAGAGGGCAATAGGTGCGTTTTTTGGTTGTTTTTTTCCAAGATGGCACCGCTGTAGTGGCTGCGGTTGGCTCTTGTGTCATCCCTTTGTGTTCCTGATGTTTCCTTCTTGTTTTCATGTGTTGTTGTTTTTTTGCCTTTTGGTTTTGGACCCTTTGGGACTGTGCGACAAGGGATGGCACTTTCGTGACTTTTGCGGTGCTTTTTTTGGGAACTTTTGGATCTGCCTCCCGGGAGCCCTTTGGCCATGGAGACCAGCTGCTGGGTCTCTGCCACACCAGAGTCTGTTTGGAGAGACTGGAGGAGATGCGGACTGGACACTGGCCGAGAGTTAGTGGGCGGCCGAGGGTGGAGTCGGCTCTCTTGGATGCTTTGTTGGGTCTGCTCCTATCTATGGCCATACTCCCTCCACCCTAGCAGACGATGGCGTGGAACACGGCAGAGGCCAATCCTTCCATCCATCCATGCATCTATCCGGAATCGGGTCGCAGGGACAACAGCTCTAGCAGAGACCCCCAGACTTCCCTCTCCAGAGCAACATTAGCAACTTTCTCCTGGGGAATCCCGAAGCGTTCCCAGGCCAGAGAGGAGATGTAATCCCCCCATCTGGTCCTTGGCCTGCCACGGGGTCTCCTCACAGTGGGACGTGCAACGAGGACCTCCCTAGGGAGACGCTCGTGAGGCATCCGCACGAGATGCCCGAACCACCTAAGCTTGCTCCTTTCCAAGCGGCAGAGGCCACCACAGTGTATATGTTTTTTTTGTTTTTGTTTTTTTTTACTTTTGTAGCTGTACACTGCAAAAACTGAAATCTAAGTAAGATTAAATATCTCAAATAAGGGTGATATTTGCTTATTTTCTGTCTGATAAGATAATTCTTCTCACTACGCAGATTTTATGTTAGAGTGTTTTACTTGTTTTAAGGGTTTTGGTCCTAAATGATCTCAGTAAGATATTACAGCTTGTTGCTGAGATTTTATGACCTATATTGAGTAAATCATGCTTGAAACTAGAATATCAATTGTTGCAAATCTGTGTCATCAACACTCACAAGTATAAAACTACTTTTTTTAAATAATAATTTCTTATTTCAAGCATGAAATAAAAAATCATGACTTTGACACAATTGTGTCTCATAATTAAAACAGATGACAGCCAAATGGACTTTGCTGTTTTATTTTCAATGAAACAATAGAAAAGATGTACTCTTATAGTAGTACAGTTGGCACAGTACAGTAAACTGACAGTTAATATTTAAACATTTAAGATGTGACATTTCTAACAATTTTGAACAGAAATAGTTAATGCACATTCAGATGAATTCTTCAAAATTACAATAAAAAATGTTTTGGCCGGGGGCCGGGCTGTATATATGCGCACTAATTGGCTGAAAGAGCACGCACTTGGCGCGATGATGTCATGTTATCGATGGAAAAATTCATTTTTAGACAATATGATTTGTCTGAGCGGCTTGTTGCCTTTCCATTAAGAACAATAAATTAGTTTTTAGTATAAGTTTGCTGGTTTCAAGAAATGTAATGCCAAGCGCATATCATTATGTCAAGATAATGGCACTAGCATTTACTTCATTTAAGAATATTTTTCAACACATTGGTTGAAGAGGTGCCAAACTGGGCGCAGCACTGCAGCGACCAGGGCTTGTGCTTGTTGCTTTTATGTGTTTTTTAAGTGTGTTTTTTAAGTGTTCGTACCATCATGTTCCTTTTGTTTATTCGTTTTTAAACATGCTTTGGTGCTTGTGACTTTACGTGAAACTGATCACGGCATAAATTGACATTCGACATACAAAGAACTCGGCCGTCTGAACTACCAATTGTTTGTAGCACGAGCCCTAACAATGGAAGCAGGTTTTTATATCGCACTGCTGATCCTCTTTTTTATCAGCGAACGCGTAATTTTTTGTCTTGCAACGAACGTGCAATGGGAACATAGATGTCGCGTCTACTCCAGAGATGCCTTACTGTCACTCCGACCCACACCACGCCAATCCACACCACCGGAACATCTACCGGCAGTCATCCGAGCGACGGCAGACGGGGAGGTGTCCGAGAACGCCTCCGCCGGCGAATCAACAGACCACCGCTGCCGTCAATAATACTCAGCAACGTGCGATCGCTGGCACCAAAGCTGGATGAGCTTCCGGGTCAACCTAAAGAGCTGCTTTGAATACCGGGAAACCAACATCATGGTGTTCACCGAGACGTGGCTTCACCAAGGCGTCCCGGATTCTCTGCTTGACCTGGATGGATTCTCACTCGTACGAGCTGACCGCTCTGACGCTTCCGGGAAGAGAAAAGGGGGCGGAGTCGGCATGTACGTGAGTGACAAGTGGTGTAAACAGCTCACTGTGAAAAAAACCATATGCAGCCCCGACGTAGAACTGCTGTGTTTATCAATGAGACCTTACTACCTGCCTAGGGAGTTTGGCAACATCATCATAGCCGCTGTTTATGTCCCACCCAGCGGCAATGCAGGCAGAGCTGCTGCGAGCATAGCAGAGTGCGCACATGAACAGCTGCAGCGCACACCCGGAGCTCCTGTTTTCTGGAGACTGCCTTGCCGGGCTTTGAACAATTTGTAAAATGTGACACAAGAAATGACAAGATTCTAGATAAATGCTATGGCAATATAAAGGGGGGATACTCAGCAAAACCAAAACCCCCCCTTTCCAACTCTATACATCTAATACCCACATATAAATCTGTTTTTAAATCAATTAAACCTGAGCATAAGACAATTAATGTGTGGTCAGACGATGCTATTGAGACACTGAAGGGGTGTTTCATGTGCACAGACTGGTCCCTGTTCCATGCACTAGGACTAGATGAGGCTACAGTAACTATAACGGACTACATTGAGTTTTGTGTTGGCAATGTGGTACCCAAGAAAAACATTGTAGTATATCCCAATAACAAACCCTATGTAACAAAAGAAATAAAAGACTGCATAAATAGGAAAAAGCAGGCCTTTAGAAGTAAAGACAGAGCAGGACTGTCAGTTGTCCAAAAAGAACTCAAACAACTTCTCACTAATGCAAGAAAACAACATAGGCAAACAATGGAACATAATCTCCAAATGTCAAATACAAAAAAAAACTTTGGGACACAATGAAATTAGTCACTAATATGAACCCTGCAAAGAAACAAATCATCACCCTGGATGAGCAGCAAAAATCAAATGAGCTAAATGACTTTTATTTGAGATTCGACCAACAAAACTTCTCTCAGGAGTGTGACAGTGTTTTGCAGTCCCTGCCAGACACTGATGACACCTGCTGCCTGGAAGTCCACCCGACCAGCATCCGCCGTCTCTTTAGTAGAGTACGTACGGGCAAGGCCAAAGGCCCTGACGGCCTCCCAGCTTTTTTGCTCAAAAGCTGTGCAGAGGAACTGACTACAGCATGGTGTCCAATATTCCAACAGTCACTTAACACTCACACTGTTCCAGCTCTGTGGAAGAAGTCAATTATAACTCCAGTGCCTAAAAAGCCCGGTGTCACAGTAAACAACGACTTTCGTCCCGTAGCTCTCACTTCGATTGTTATGAAATGTTTTGAAAAATTTGTTGTGTCACTGCTCATGAAGGATGTCAAGCCAAAGTTAGATGTGTACCAGTTTGCGTACAAGCAGGAATGCAGTACTGGTGATGCAATCCTTTGCACCTTGCACTTTATCTCCAAGCACCTTGAGAACACAAAAGCTTATGCTAGAATTGTATTTGTTGATTTCAGCTCAGCTTTTAATACAGTGCAAATTCACATACTCTTGGAGAAGCTCAAAGACATGGGTGTAAACTCCACCTTGATCAAATGGTTCCACTCTTTTTTAACAAACAGAACACAGCAAGTGAAGGTCAACAGAACACTGTCAGACACCAAACACTGCAACACAGGCATCCCACAGGGTTGCGTTGTATCACCAACACTGTTTACATTGTACACCAATGATTGTAGGACTGTGCACCCTAACAATTATATGGTGAAATTTGCGGACGATACCGTGCTCCTAAGCCTTCTACACAAGGATACGGACCCCTCTGTGTACCAAGACGAGATAGACCTATTTATTAGGTGGTGTGATACCAACCATCTTATTCTAAATGTGACCAAGACACAGGAAATGGTTTTGGATCCGAGGAAAGTGACTGACCATGAGCCAGTGGTCATCAAAAATCAGGAAATCACCCAGGTATCCTCATATAAATATTTAGGGATTCATATTGATAATCTTCTCTGCTGGAAGACACATATTGACAAACTGTGCAATAGACTGCAACAGAGGCTATATTTTTTGCGAAGATTAAGATTGTACGGCGTCAGCACCCACATCATGATGATTTTCTACCGTGCCATTGTAGAGAGCATCATTAGATACGGGATCACCTCATGGTTTGGCAACCTAACCATTAAGCTAAAAAGCAAACTGGCCGGCATGCATAAAACGGCGATGAAAATCGTAGGGAGGAAAGAATATGAGCCTATACAGAGCATCTATGAGCAGGCAGTTAGGAAAAAAGCTAAGAAAATTATTTCCAACTCACAACACCCACTCTTCCCTGAATATAGAACCCTGCCATCAGGGAGAAGACTCCGGGTCCCACTATGCAAATCGAACCGCCTTAAATTATCATTTGTCCCAGCCTCCATTAAGCTGACCAACAAGGTGCAATAGAATGTTAATACATAGGTTAGCACTTTTTTAGCACATAGCACTTTAGAACTAAGCACTTTAGCACATAGCACTTTATCTATGAGCTCTAGTGCAATGCACACTGGCACTTTATCTTTATCTCCATACTGTAGATTTTATGCCTACATCAAAGTGCCACCTATGTCTATCAAGCTCCATGTTCTGATGTTTAAATGTTAGTTGTCTGGTTGTGGTTGTGTCTGCGCTTGTGTTTTTGTTCTGTTGTTTTTGTGTATTTTAAGAAAGCAATGATGCACTGTGCCCAAGACAAATTTCCCCGCGGGGACAATAAAGTTGAACCTTGAACCTTGAACCTTGATATTGAGCGAAAAGGTCTCATATTTTTTATTTCTACTAATAAAAGTGCCCTTGTTATTAGTAAAAATATACTTATTTTAAAGGTATTTTGGGGTTCAATTAAGTTAGCTAATTTTACTTGTTTTGGAAAGTCTTGACAAGACAAATTTTCTCGTTCTATTGCCAGATAATTTTGCTTAGTTCAAATAAAATACCCCTAATTGTTTTTTGTTTTTAATTGTTTTTGAACACTGACTTTTTGCAGCGTATGTAGAAATGTCTGGTTGCGTCAGCTCTGCTCTTTTAATGTATTTTATGTCCTTTGTGTTCTTTGATGTTTGATGTTTCCCTCTTACACACATGCTTATGTGTGCTATGGTTCTGAGGTTTTTTCCCATTGGCCTCAGTCTGGACCCCCTCTCCAGGGGCCCAGGCTTAGACGTTTACCTGTTTCTGACCTTTTTTTGTAAGGGGCGCTGGAAGTTGGCAGACCCGTCAGCGATCCTGTTCTGTCTCCCTGTAATGTTTGTCTGATCTTGAAAATCTTAATTTCCCCTCTGGGATTATTAAAGTACCGTATTTTTCAGAGTATAAATTGCTCCGGAGTATAAATCGCACCGGCCGAAAATGCATAATAAAGAAGGAAAAAAACATATATAAGTCGCACTGGAGTATAAGTCACATTTTTGGGGGGAAATGTATTTGATAAAACCCAACACCAAGAATAGACATTTGAAAGGCAATTTAAAATAAATAAAGAATAGTGAACAACAGGCTGAATAAGTGTACGTTTTATGACGCATAAATAACCAACTGAAAACATGCCTGGTATGTTAACGTAACATATTATGGTAAGAGTCATTCAAATAACTATAACATATAGAACATGCTATACGTTTACCAAACAATCTGTCACTCCTAATCGCTAAATCCCATGAAATCTTATACGTCTAGTCTCTTACGTGAATGAGCTAAATAATATTATTTGATATTTTACGGTAATGTGTTAATAATTTCCCACATAAATCGCTCCTGAGTATAAGTCGCACCCCCGGCTTAACTATGAAAAAAACTGTGATTTATAGTCCGAAAAATACGGTATTTCTGATTCAGATTCCGATTCTGTAGTGGAGGAGCTTGATAGGCCATGGCCTCTCATCACTATTGTTTAAACAATGGTCCATGGGTGAAAGAGTAGAGCAGGCTCATATAATCAGCACTGAAGAAAGACACCCATCTCTCCTCATAATCTAGGAAATTTCCAATCCTCTTAGGCGTTGAATTGGGCTGCAGTGTCGCTCATGGCTGCGAGCCTACCAAGCGCTCGCTTTTGTCTCGTAGTCGCAGTGACAAGTAGCCGTTTTTGGGGCTGTCGACGGAGGCCACGCCGAGATCCCACTTGGGCTTGGGGCCAACTTGCACCTCGCGGTTGTGTTGGCCTGATTGGAAGCCCTGAGCGGCGAGGACGTTAACGCACAGGAGGAAGTGCTTGTCCCCGTGAGACATACTTGCCAACCCCCCCGAATTTTTACGGGAGACTCCCGAAATTCAGCGTCTCTCCCGAAAACCTCCCGGGACAAATATTCTCCCGAAAATCTCCCGATTTTCAGCCAGAGCTGGAGGCCACGCCCCCTCCAGCTCCATGCGGACCTGAGTGAGGACAGCATTTTCACGTCCGCTTTCCCACGATATAAACAGCGTGCCTGCCCAATCACGTTATTCCATACGAGGCGTCCGGCATACCGCCAATGAGCATGGTGCAGATGGAGAAGATCTTCTCGGCGTCCGTGTTGGCGCGCACGTTGCCGAAGCCGACGCTGGTCAGGCTGCTGAGGGTGAAGTAGAGGGCGGCGATGTACGAGCTGCGCACCGACGGGCCGCCGACCGTGTTGTTGACGTAGGGCATCTCCAGGCGTTTGCCCAGCTCATGGAGCCATCCTCGGGGAAGAGACGAGAGGACGACAGGGTGACAAGAACGTAATCATCCAGACTAGAGATAAATTGTATTGTAGCCGAGTGTCCTGGGTTCGCCCATACAGTGTACTTATATAAGAAAATAATAAACGGGAGACATTAGAGCAGGTTCGGTAGCCATCGCTTCTTTAATGTAAACTTCACACACCTTCTTCCACAACCACACACACCTTACGTCACAGCCCTACGGCAACTCTGGAGGGACAAAACATCTCCTCTTTACCTAACACACTCCGGTAACTTGGGACACCCTGAACTGTTTGTTACAGTATTATTTTGTTTATCTTACCTAAAAATAAATATATTTATTAACAATAAACAAAAAAAACCTAAATACATTTTTACTATATTTTGCTAAAAACATCAAAATTAATTGTATTTGTATTTGTATTTTTTCTGACTCCTTATTACATCCAGCCATAGAATTATACATTAAAATAAACATATTTGAAATAATTAATTTTAAATGATCATAATAGTTCATTTAAAATGACCATGTTTAATTATTAAAATAATTGCTTGTTTATCAACAAGTTTAGCATTTTATTCATTACATTTTGAAGCTCTCAGAAGCCAAGTTATGTTATATTCCTAATATTTATTTATGCAAGTTTGAAGTATCAATTATCTAAACACAGTTTTGTTTGCATATTGTCAGGATATATATATATATATATATATATATATATATATATATATATATATATATATATATATATATATATATATATATATATATATATATATATATATATATATATATATATATATATATATATAAATATATATATATATATATAAGAACAAGAATAGACTGTCGAGTTTCAGATGAAAGTTCTCTTTTTCTGGCCATTTTGAGCGTTTAATTCAATCAATCAATCAATGTTTATTTATATAGCCCTAAATCACAAGCGTCTCAAAGGGCTGTACAAGCCACAACGACATCCTCGGTACAGAGCCCACATACGGGCAAGGAAAACTCACCCCAGTGGGACGTCAATGTGAATGACTATGAGAAACCTTGGAGAGGACCGCATATGTGGGTAACCCCCCCCCCCTCTAGGGGAGACCGAAAGCTATGGATGTCGAGTGGGTCTGACATAATATTGTGAAAGTCCAACACATCAGCGAAAGTCCAGTCCATGGTGGGGCCAGCAGGAACCATCCCGAGCGGAGACGGGTCAGCAGCGCAGAGATGTCCCCATCCGATGAACAGGCTAGCGGTCCACCCCGGAGCAGAGTAGAAAAGAAAAGAAAAGAAACGGCAGATCATTGACCCCACAAATGTGATGCTCCAGAAACTCAATCTGCTCAAAGGAAGGTCAGTTTTGTAGCTTCTGTAACGAGCTAAACTGTTTTCAGATGTGTGAACATGATTGCACAAGGGTTTTCTAATCATCAATTAGCCTTCTGAGCCAATGAGCAAACACATTGTACCATTAGAACACTGGAGTGATAGTTGCTGGAAATGGGCCTCTATGCACCTATGTAGATATTGCACCAAAAACCAGACATTTGCAGCTAGAATAGTCATTTACCACATTAGCAATGTATAGAGTGTATTTCTTTAAAGTTAAGACTAGTTTAAAGTTATCTTCATTGAAAAGTACAGTGCTTTTCCTTCAAAAAATAAGGACATTTTAATGTGACCCCAATCTTTTGAACGGTAGTGTATATATATATATATATATGAAATACTTGACTTGGTGAATTCTAGCTGTAAATATACTCCTCCCCTCTTAACCACGCCCCCGACCACGCCCCCCAACCCCCCCACCTCCCGAAATCGGAGGTCTCAAGGTTGGCAAATATGCCGTGAGAGACGACGCCGTTTTGTCTTTGGAGATTAAAAAAATGCTGCGGTTCGCCGTCGTGACTTCGAACGTTAATGGCGAATGGACCTTTCAGGTGAAACAATCCATTAGTTTACTGTGATAATACATTTTCTGTAATGACTTTGTAGATTGGAATCATAGCCAATCAGCGGAACAATATCTTCATTAGCGTCGTCCATCTCCCCCTTTATGTTGTGACAGCCTTTTTCTCTGCAGCAATTAACTCCCTCGCAGTATTCCGCCCGAATATAATCTGCGTGTAATGGAGCACAAAAAGAAAGGATCACCTGATTTCAGAGACTTGAACATCTTTCGCCATGTGATACACTGTAAGGGAGCCACGTATTTGCAGCTGAAAGCACCTACGTCAAATTCCGCAGCGTCATCCACCTGCACACACATTTTGCACAATGCACTTCTTATTATTTCCTCAAGCACAAATGCCATCGTCGGGTTATAAAATGAGATGGGAATCAAACAAGCGTGTGACAGCAGCACAAATGCCAATAGCAAGGCATTAGTCATCAGGGCAAAATGAACACATACCTTAGGCGATAATTAAAGGAGAAGTCCCATTCGTGCCTTACATGTCAAATTGTGATGGAAAAAAAGTTTACGTCAATGTACTCATTTTTGTTTAAATCATGTTGGGTAAAGCATGAGAACGATGGTGGCAACAAAGTAGTTTAACATAGTGTTTTTCTTAACCATAGGGCCTGGGCCCATTGCTGGGCCGCGAGCTTGCCCTAAGAAGGCCGCCAAAAAAATGTTTCTCAGCTGTGGTCCATATGGGCCTTAGTGGTACTCAGTTGTAATACACTTTTCCACCACTTGTGGCAGTAATGACAATATCAAACAAACAGAAGAAGTCTGGAGCTAAAGTTATGGAGGAGTTTCTTAAGCGCAACAAATATAACTAAAGTGGTGAAGCTGTATTTTCATTTGCACTTAAATTTTATTGACAGTTTATTTTAAAAAAACATATTATTTATTATACGTTAAGTCAGGAAAAAACACAGAGGCAATTTCATCCCTACAAGCCTGTTCCGCAGGTTTCCCTGCGAAGGCTTGTAGGGATGAAATAGCCTCTGTGTTTCCTCCTGACCTAACGTATATTCCGCTCTACCCCGGTATTGAGCACTGTATAACGAATAAACCACAATAACCTCGACTATATTATATATTATTAATTCATTCATTTTAGCACTGTGTAATTGTATTTTCATCAGTTTTTATGAGTATAATTGATTAGCATTTATTTTTGTAATCAGCCTGACCTAAGTTTTGATTATAATCTTTGTGATGAACAAATGGTTTCATATCATTTGACAAGGTTTATCATGTTAAACCGTAAGTAGCTTGGATATAATTATTGAATATGATTAAAATCAAGAGTAAGATTACTAATTCTGTCACTCCTTGCGAGTTCCTGTGTTCACCTTGTGTGGGTGTAGTTGTGAGACGTGCACAGCAGCTTCCAATTTTCCCTGGTGCTACTTAAGCAGCACCTTAACAACTGGAAGGCACTCGGCGATTCCACTCCTCGGCTTTCCACGCTAGATGATTTCTATGCTTCGAGTATTTTGCTACTTGCTATCTTGGCCATTCCCAGTGCCATCCAGCTTAGTGTTGTTTTTGTAGTTTGCATGTCTTGCAACTCCAACCCAAGTTGAGTTTATTTTTGTATATAGTATTTTTTTTTTTTTTTTCACGGTACATATTTTTTCTCTTTTGCGCACTGTGGCCTTTTGTTACCTCCTGTTTGTATTACTTTTGTGAGTACATTTCCTCAGGAAAATAACTGTTTTACTCACTGTTGGGTTCGTCTCTACTGCGTTGCACAGCATTGTGACAAATTCAGCCCTTCTGTAGTGGAAAAGTTGGGCCCTGAGATCAAAAGGTTTAAAAAACCCTGATTTAACCAACATCTCAGAACTGAAAAATTCATTGTTTGTGCCTTCAGTGTATAAGTTAAATAGAGAGAATATTTCTACAAAGCAGCTCGGAGATCACTCTGCTGCCCAGAGGCTAAAGCCTTGATTCTGCCACTCTAGCAGTTTTTAGCGCGGCCACAGATGTACAAGTTTTAGAGGAAGTCTCAGTTGAATTGTCAAATCTTGGTAATTATTTTTTTTCCTTTACAGAGGAAAGCTTTGAAATTCAGTAATACTAAAATGTTAGAGTAGAGAAAAGTAGAGGTCACATAAATCTAGTACATGTAGTCTTTGAGTTACAAACGAGTTCCGTTCCCAGACTGTGATGTAAATTAGTGTAAAATAGCTTTATTGCCTAAAATATCCCTAAAATATTATGTGTGTGAATGCTGTAAAGATGTTTTAAGTTGCACAGCTTTGATAATCTATTCTATATGAAAAATTACAGACATGTGATTCATATACTCTACGGTTGCTAAAGATTTTTTATAAATTGGCAGGTTAGTTAAGAAATTCTTACATAAATAAATAGATCAATTGTATTTATATTTATTAGGGATGTGCTGATCAATCAACCGCTGATCAGTATCGACTGATTTGCGAAAAAGTATATGATCGCCATTGCCAATTAATGCCTTCTAATGCCAATCACAAACGCTGATCCCTTCACAGTGTGAAGCCGCTTCAATAAATGGAATGTATACAATTTTATACAAATGGAAAGTATACAATTTTGGTGTTGTTTACTTGAGTCATATTGCCATCATAGTGCAGTCTACACGTATCTCTTATGTTTGACTGCCATCTACTGGTCACACTTATCATTATACCATGTACCAAATAAAATTGCTTCGAGGTCGGTAAGCAAAATCAGAATTATTCCGTACATTAGGTGCACCGGGTTTTAAGGCGCACTATCGAGTTTTGAGAAAAAAACAATTATTTTGAATGCGCCTTATAGTACTTGATGATGACACTTAAGATACTAATAAATGCAGTCTATTTGCCATAAGTGACTTGATTATTTTCAACTTATTGAAGCGGCTTCACACTGTGAAGGGATCAGCGTAAATAATCAAGTCACTTATGGCAAATAGACTGCATTTATTAGTATCTTAAGTGTCATCATCAAGTACTATAAGGCGCATTTAAAATAATTATTTTTTTCTCAAAACTCGATAGTGCGCCTTAAAACCCGGTGCACCTAATGTACGGAATAATTCTGATTTTGCTTACCGACCTCAAAACAATTTTATTTGGTACATGGTATAATGATAAGTGTGACCAGTAGATGGCAGTCAAACATAAGAGATACGTGTAGACTGCACTATGATGGCAATATGACTCAAGTAAACAACACCAAAATTGTTTACTTTCCATTGAGAATATAGAACATTACACACGGCCCTCAAATATCTATCAAAATGTTTTAGTACGACTTTGGTAAGCTATGAAGCCGCACCGCTTGATGGATTGTCGGCGCATTAAACATACGAGTATTATTATGGTGTGTGTATACACACCGAGGACAAGCCAGGAGCAGGCATGCTAATATATATTTTTTTTAAAATAACTGCATCACATTCAGCTATTATTAATTCACATTTTGTTTTGCGAAAGAAGAAACACTAGCTGCCACATGGCTGTGTTGCATTGGAGAACATCCTTCATGAGATGACTTTAGCAGCAATTGTTTTCACATTCCATTTACAAGAGCAGAAACTACAAAATAGTTTCGGCTCTTCTCTGACATGCCCTTCCTGACATAACCCTGGCCGGAAATCGAAGCCATGCCCTCTGGCCTCTGCGATGAAAGAAAAAAGCGAACACCATTACTCCACCAGGGATTGTGTCAGGAATGTTAAGAAAGACCTTTGACCTCCGCTACCGCAAGCAGTATAAGTTAAGTGTATAACCGAAAACATAGCGACAATGAAACATCGAAGAATGTCTTGTAAATTGGTGGAGAGCTGACAAAGACTTTTTGAAAAATCAATAATTTGACATGAGCTCCCTCCAAGAGTGCAAGTCGCCCCGTGAAAAATGAATCCATCCATTTCGAGTGGACTGCAATTAATCAGTGTTTGAAGCTACTTTTTCAGACAGTTCTCTTCACAGACCATTACGGTCATTAGCGTCATACCTCAGCCGTGGCTGAAGTCTCCCCGGCGGCGCCACTCGTGTTTTCCTCCGGCTCTTTAACTGCATTTTCGATGTGCTCCACATGACGCTGGACTTTCTCCATCTCGTCCTCCCTGCCTCCTCTTTAAGTGCTCCGGCAGAAAGGCCTCCTCGTCACGTAGGATGTGATGGAGCGCTCAGAATTCCCCACTGATACAAGCCTGCAAATCGGCTCCGACTCGCTCGAGTAGGGGGGGCGAATAATCAGTGGGCTATTGCAGGCGTGTTTAAGTCACACTTGTGCAAAAGTACACATGTGTAAAGAGAGGTGAAGAAGGGGTAATACGTTAACGATCGGCCTCAATTGTCTCCATGTCAAACAACCAACTAGAGATAGTTTATGCACCGTAGGGCATCAATTTGTACTTCTCTGCTCTTGTGTCAATATCCCACATTTCACTGGTTTTGCAAACTTTTTTAACCAAAAATCTGGGCTCTGTACCAACATAATGACCGACATTAAAATACAGTCGCTTAGTAGGCCTAAGTATTCATTAAAAACAAAGCAGAGGTTTGATTTAACAAACATAATTAATACTTTTGAACAGCAAACATGTGTTTTAAAATTGGAAAATAAAACACTGTACTTTATAAAGAGATTATTTGGCATACCACTACATCAGTGGTTCTTAACCTTGTTGGAGGTACCGAACCCCAGCAGTTTCATATGCGCATTCACCAAACCCTTCTTTAGTGAAAAATAAAATGTTTTGTTTTTTTTTCAAATTCAAGACAGAGTTATATGTTTTTGGTAACACTTTAGTATGGGGAACAAATTCTAAATAACAAAGACTTAATTTAGAGTTTTTTGGTCACTAGGGGAACATATTCTAAGTAACAAAGTTAACTTGGAGTTATTTGGTTAGGGTTAGGGTTTGGGTTGGGTTAGAGCAGGGGTCGGCAACCCGCGGCTCCGGAGCCGCATGCGGCTCCTTGACAGCTCCTTGACCACTCTGATGCGGCTCAGCTACATACATGCCGACCCCCCCGATTTTCCCAGGAGATTTATGGATCTCAGTGTCTCTCATAGATTACTCCCAGGGAAAAAATAATCCTATTTGTACTCTAATTACTAAATAAAGGGCGTGCCCTAATTGCACTGCAGTAATTGTCCTCTATAGCACTTACATACAGCGTGCCAGTCCAGCCACATGTTGCATGTTGTTATTACTTGCACACACAGGAGACAGCAAAGCATACTTACTCATCAGCCACACAGCTTACACTGACGGTAGCCGTATCAAACAACTTTAACATTGTTACGTTACAAATATGCGCCACACTGTGAACCCACACCAAAAAAGAATGAAAAACACATTTCTGGAGAACATCCCACCGTAACACAACATAACACAACACAACCATTACCCAGAATCCCATGCAGCCCTAACTCTTCCGGTCTACATTATACACCCCCGCTACCACCAAATCCCCCCACACATCAACAAATCCCCCCCCCCCCACCACCTCTCCGTGCGTTGGTTGAGCGGAAGAGTTAGGGCTGCATGGGATTCTGGGTATTGGTACCGTCAGTGTAAGATGTGTGGCTGCTGAGGTAGTACGCCTTGCTGTCACTTACGTGAGCAAGCTGAAATTACATTCTACGTGTGGTCGAGCAGGTACACTGTTAGGGCAGACTGTTGAGGGCGCCAAATGCAGTGTCATCACGCTCTGATATTCGGGAGTCTCCCGGGAAAAATGAGAGGGTTGGCAAGTATGACGCTATCAAGCGCCATTCATTCAAAACTCGCGGGCTGCACTAACATCAAATTTCCACATTAAAGACCTGGTTAACATAGCACAAAGCATTAAAAGCTTTGTATGCGGTGTTTTTCATTTTAAACTTAAAAAACAATTTTGTGGCTCCCATTACTTTCTTTAATTTGTGAAACTTGCCAAAATGGCTCTTTGAGTGGTAAAGGTTGCCGACCCCTGGGTTAGAGGGTTAGGGTTATAATAAGGCCATGCCGAATAAGGCATTAATAAGTACTTAATAATGACTTGTTAAAAGCCAATATGTTACTAATTTGCATGTTAATAAGCAACTAATTAATGGTGAATATGTTCCCCATACTAAAGTGTTACCATGTTTTTTTACTGGTGCACAAAATGAACCGTGCATGAACATCACCTTGTTTAAAGAACAAAACCAACACAGTGCATAAACTCACAACAAATTACACACCTGCAAATCAGTCTGACTTCTGCTGTTGCCGTATCCGTAATACGCCGATAGGGAGAAGTTTTTATTTACACGATGAGTCGGGTGTGTCTTGACCTCCGCCGAACCCCTGAGTCCGACTCACCGAACCCTTAGGGTTCGATCAAACCCAGGTCAAGAACCACTGCACTAGATGGAGAATCGCTGGTCTATTGTATTTCCGTAAACCCCTCCTGTGTCCACACATCAGTGCATAGAAACTAGGGGTGTGGGAAAAAATTGATTCGAATTCGAATCGCGATTCTCACGTTGTGCGATTCAGAATCGATTCTCATTTTTAAAAAATCGATTTTTTTATTTTTTATTTGTTTTAATTGTTTTAATTTTTATTTATTTTTTTAAATTAATCAATCCAAAAAAACAATACACAGCAATGCAATCCAATTCCAAAACCAAACCCGACCCAGTAACACTCAGAACTGCAATAAACAGAGCAATTGAGAGGAGACACAAACACGACACAGAACAAACCAAAAGTAGTGAAACAAAAATGAATATTATCAACAACAGTATCAATATTAGTTACAATTTCAACATAGCAGTGATTAAAAATCCCTCATTGACATTATCATTAGACATTTATAAAAAAATTAAAAAATGAACAATAGTGTCACAGTGGCTTACACTTGCATCACATCTCATAAGCTTGACAACACACTGTGTCCAATATTTTCACAAAGATAAAATAAGTCATATTTTTGGTTCATTTAATAATTGAAACAAATTTACATTATTGCAATCAGTTGATAAAACAATGTCCTTTACAATTATAAAAGCTTTTTACAAAAATCTACTACTCTGCTTGCATGTCAGCAGACTGGGGTAGATCCTGCTGAAATCCTATGTATTGAATGAATAGAGAATCCTTTTGAATCGGGAAAATATCGTTTTTGAATCGAGAATCGCGTTGAATCGAAAAAAAATCGATTTTGAATTGAATCGTGACCCCAAGAATCGATATTGAATTGAATCGTGGGACACCCAAAGATTCGCAGCCCTAATAATCACGCTTCTGTAAAGGACTAATTCAAATGCATTGCATTGGTTACACCTACACAATCTGATAAAATCACTTTAGGGCTCTATCAAAAATTATACTTTTACATGGAAAATAATGATCCGCTAATTTGTTTGTTTGAAGTGTCAGAAAGGTAATGGTATTGTAGATATAGTAATCGTGTTTCGGTTTCAAAGGCTTCACGATATCGCCGTGACGCGTGAAGGTAAGCAAAAACTTGATGTGTAGTTTTTTTTCTAGCGCTTTAGCGTCTCAAATAAACTACATCTCCCAGAATCCTCTGGGCAGTGCGGGCCGCAAGGTGGGAGGCGTGGAACGCCGTAAACAGGACGTGAAGTCCTTGTCGTCGATGAAATAAATTGTTTTTTTGGACGTTTACTGAAAAACGTCATCAAAATCCATCCATAACTGTTGGAGTTATGTTGCTCACAGACAAACAAACCTTGGTGAAACCCTGCGTTCTGCAAGGCAAAGTGCACCACTTTTGTCTCAAGCGTTTCCAAGGCAACACAGAGCTAGCCGGTCACGTCGCCTTTTTTTGGTAATCACCAAAAAAAAATTTTTAAAAAAATTACTTGATAAATCCTCAATCCATCCATCCATTTTTTCCACCGCTTGTCTCTCTTGATGGCGCCAAGGGGCTGGAGCCTATCCCAGCTGCACGCCTCCTCATGAACTGTCATCCAGAAAATATACTTAAAGCCAGCAAAGCCAAATATGTGAGGTATTTACATTCTTAAGAGTTATATTGTTGGGTAAATTTTCTGAGAAACTGCATTTTCCAAACTGATATAAAACATGTCCTCTGTGGAGGACTGTCAGGGAGTGTTGGTGACGAACCCCAATATGCAGAGAGCAGGCTTGATACAGGAAAACATCACTTTTAATGATGGCAGGCCGTGCGTCAGGCCAGCTTGAGGTCGCGGCGCCGACGATGCTGGAGACGCTGGCGAAGCCGTGGGACGGCCCGCCGGAGACGAGGAAGCTGGCGACGCAGTGGGACGTTCCGCCAGAGACGAGGAAACTGCCGACGCAGTGGGACGGCCCGCCAGAGACGTGGAAGCTGGTGACACAGTGGGACGGCCTGCCAGAAACGAGGAAGCTGATATCGTCGACGTGGGCGAAGCCAGAGACGAGGATGTTGATATCGTCGACGTGGGCGAAGCCAGAGACGAGGAGGCTGATGTCGTCAGTGTGGGTGGAGCCAGAAACGAGGAAGACGATGTTGTCGCCGTGGGAGGAGCCAGAGATGAGGAAGACAATGTGGTCGGCGTGGGCGGAACCAGAGATGAGGAAGACAATATTGCCGACGTGGGCGAAGCCAGAGGCTCGTCTGCCGGCGTAGGTATAGCCAGAGGATCAGGCGGCTCGCCTGCCGGCATGGGCATAGCCAGAGGAGCAGGTGGCTCTCTTGCCGGCGTGGGTGGAGCCAGAAGAGGAGGCAGCTCGCCTGCCGGCGTGGGCGGTACCAGAGGAATAGGCAGCTTGCCTGCCGGCAAGGGCATAGCCAGAGGAGCAGGCAGCTCGTTTGCCGGCGTGGGCGGAGCCAGAGGAGCAGGCGGCTCATCTCTCAGCATTGGAGGGCCCACTGGGGTTTATGGCGGCCTCGGCAGGTCCACCGGGGTGGATGGCGGCGTCTGCAGGCCCACCGGGTTGGATGAAGGCATCTGCAGGACCACCGGGGTTGATGACGGTGTCTGTAGGACCACTGGGGTTGATGGCAGTGTCCACAGGCCCACTGGGGTTAGAAGTAGCTGTGCCTCTCCATCTGCACAGCTACTCATAGCCCCCCCTCAAGGGACGGATCCAAGACGTCCCCAAATAGGCCCGCAGATGACAGGGATGGGTGGGAAATAGCTTGAAACGCGGCAAAAGTTTTCAATTTGGCCATCAGCACCAGAATCCTGTCAAGCCTCTCCACCATAGAAATCTCCACTGGGTTCATGTTTGACTGGAGTATTCTGTCAGGGAGTGTTGGTGATGAACCCCAAAATGAAGAGATGGCAGTCTTGATGCAGGCAAACATGACTTTTATGTCAAAAATAAAATGCAGGAAAACCGGAAACAGGCAAACTGGAAACAGCTAGCAGGAAGCAGGAAAAAGGATACCAGGAAACAAGGAGAACTGGAGACAGCAAACAGTCTCCAGCACACAGCATACAATACTCTCGCACTGACTAAAGGACGAGGCAGGTATAAATAGTAGCCGGCTGATTGACACCAAGTGTGGCCAGGCTGCCAATCAGCCGCAGGTGAGCGGAAACAGCGCTCAGGGAGACAAGCAGGAAACTAAAACCAAAATAAGACCGTTGACAGGAAATAAAACACAAACACAGAGGAAAAACTAAAACATAACCAACCTGTCAGTGACAAGCCTGACAGAGGACATTGCTTCTCAAGTAAAAGTTGAAAGACATTAAAGTGAACATTATGGGATGTTTATGTTGTCACTTTAAAGACACGTACCTAAGTTGTTGTTTTTTATATTTGCCTGAAACAGTGGATGTTCCTGCACAATTCTTTGCACTTAAAATGTATTTTTGTAGTAATAAATATGATTAGAACATTTATAGCATTTCGTTTGTGTTCAATTACAGTAATTGTGTTTATCCTAAACATTCTTGCCACTTCAATTTAAACACTATTTACTTGCACCAAAATTGTTCAATATCTATACAAACGACATTTGTAAAGTTACAAAGGACTTAAAGTTAGTATTATTTGCAGATGATACAACGGCATTTTGTTATTGAGAGAACACACAGAAGCTAATACAAATAAGAATGAAAGAAAACAACACATTAAAAAGATGGTTTGACAATCATTGAATCTCAGTAAAACTAAAATAATGTTATTTGGTAACAGTAGAAGAGAAAGTCAAACACAATTACAAATAGACGGAGTAGATATTGAAAGGTTAAAGAAAACAATTTTTTTGGTGTATCTCATATAAAAAAAAATACAACATAAAGTAGCAAGAAACATGTCAATAATGAATAAAACAAAATATGTTCTGGACCAAAAATCACTTCATATTTTTCACTGCTCACTATTGTTACCATATCTGAGTTATTGTGTAGAAATATGGGGAAACAACTACAAATGTGCGCATCATTCACTAACTGTGTTACAAAAAAGATCAATTATAATAATACATTATGTTGGATATAGAGAACATACAAACCTTTTATTTATTGAATTACAAATATTGAAATTGAACGATTTGGTGCATTTGCAAACAGCTAAAATTGTGTGCAAAGCAAACTATAACCTGCTACCCAAGAATGTTCAACAATTCTTCTCAACAAAAGAGGAGAAAAATAACCTTAGAGGAAAATCTAATTCAAAACATTTCTATGCACGTACAACACCTAAAACCTTTAGCATATCTGTATGTGGAATTCAACTATGGGACGGATTAACCAAAGAAATCCAACAAAGCACCAATATGATTCCGTTTAAGAGACTGTTCAAACTACAAGTGTTCACAAAGTACACAGAACAAGAATTATGATGAACATCTTGAACCCTTTTAATTTTTTTTTCTTTTGAGATACAATTATTTATGTATTCAGTATGTGTTTACTTACTATGGTATATTATTCATTTATTATTTATTTGTTCATTGTTCTGTTACAGAGAACAAGGACATAGGATAAAATTGCTATGGAATGAAAAGGGGTAGGATTGAATAAGCTCTGCTTCTTCCTACTCCTTTTCGGACGTGCTGTAATGCAGTGTTTTTCAACCACTGTGCCGCGGCACACTAGTGCCGTGAGATACGGTCTGGTGTGCCGTGGGAGATGATCTCATTTCACCTATTTGGGTTAAAAATATTTTTTGCAAAGCAGTAATTATAATCTGCAAATGATGTGTTGTTTTTGAGTGTCGGTGCTGTCTAGAGCTCGGCAGAGTAACCATGTAATACTCTTTCATATCAGTAGGTGGCAGCCGGTAGCTAATTGCTTTGTAGATGTCGTAAACAGCGGGAGGCAGCGTGCAGGTAAAAAGGTGTCTAATGCTTAAACCAAAAATAAACAAAAGGTGAGTGCCCCTAAGAAAAGGCATTGAAGCCTAGGGAAGGCTGTGCAGAACGAAACTAAAACTGAACTGGCTACAAAGTAAACAAAAACAGAATGCTGGACGACAGCAAAGACTTACTGTGGAGCAAAGACGGCGTCCACAAAGTACATCCGAACATGACATGACAATCAACAATGTCCCCACAGAGAAGGATAAAAACATACTGAAATATTCTTGACTGCTAAAACAAAGTAGATGTGGGAAATATCGCTGAAAGGAAGACATGAAACTGCTACAGGAAAATACCAAAAAAAGAGAAAAAGCCACCAAAATAGGAGTGCAAGACAAGAACTAAAACACTACACACAGGAAAACAGCAATAAACTCCAAATAAGTCAGGTGTGACAGGTGGTGACAGTACACCTACTTTGAGACAAGAGCTATAGTGATGCATGCTTGGTTATGCTTTGAATTCATATCCAACACTTGCGACAACGACTTTTTACTGTCAGCTGAGTTTCGTTTTTTAATGATTTCTCCTGGTGGTGTGCCTCCGCAATTTTTCAACGCAAAAAATGTGCCTTGGCTCAAAAAAGGTTGAAAAACACTGCTGTAATGAAACAACTGTAAATATGTGATGCATTACATTGTATCGTATGCATGTTCGAAATAGACTTTTTGGGGGGGACATAAACCACAATATTATCATACCGTCGCCTTAATACTGTGATAATATTGTACCATGATATTTTGATAGAGTCACATCCCTACATAACTATACTTTAAAGTTCAATCACTGAAAGTTTGGTCAGAATGTGAAAAATGTGTCAGAAAGTTCAAAGTATATTTGGAGCCTGCTGAGTCATCATAGGTGATGTCAGCATAGACCTCATTTTAGCTGGCATCAAAGGATGACCTCTGCCTTGATTTTTTCTCTGACTTTTTCTCTTGACTTTTTTGCAAAACTTTTTCTGTCAGGATCACGGTGGTAAGAGAAGAGAATCAGGAGCTCCAGGTGAAAGAAGTAGACTCACATTAGTACTTTTATCCAGGGAAGTCATAGATACCATGTGGATGACTGAACAAATGTTCCGGCTCAGCGTTGTTCAGATGTTTATATTGGCAGTTTTTACTGCAGGACTCAGGCTCTCGAGCTGGGAAAAACAACCTGATTTATACTACAGCTCCCATGTAGTTGACTGAAGGATCATGTTTTTAACAATGTGCAGTGAAGCCTTTTTTTTTTACATAGCTGTCTTTAGTTAGAAAAATATGTAAAAGTATATTTTGCACATGCAGTAGGAGACATTAAAGAGAGTATTAAAGTGTGTAATTGTTCTAATGGATTTATATTAAACTGGTTACCTGCTTTGTGGTTGGAGTGACGCTATTTTTAACTTTTATTTCCAATCTTATGCTAACAACCGGCCCAATTCCAACAGTATTCCCTCCCATGCAAATACCTTTTTCTTTGTGCTTCCCAAGACACACAACAACACTTCATCTCGTGGTTGGAGTGTCCACCCTGAGATCGGTAGGTCGTGAGTTCAAAGCCCGGCCGAGTCATACCAAAGACTATAAAAATGGGACCATTATCCATGCGTTCGTTACATCTCGTCTCGATTACTGTAACGTTTTATTTTCGGGCCTCCCTATGTCTAGCATTAAAAGATTACAGATGGTACAAAATGCGGCTGCTAGACTTCTGACAAAAACAAGAAAGTTTGATCATATTACGCCTATACTGGCTCACTTGCACTGGCTTCCTGTGCACCTAAGATGCGACTTTAAGGTTTTACTACTTACGTATAAAATACTACACGGTCAAGCTCCTGCCTATCTTGCCGATTGTATTGTACCATATGTCCCGGCAAGAAATCTGCGTTCAAAGAACTCCGGCTTAGTAGTGATTCCCAGAGCCCAAAAAAAGTCTGCGGGCTATAGAGCGTTTTCTATTCGGGCTCCAATACTATGGAATGCCCTCCCGGTAAAAGTTAGAGATGCTACCTCAGTAGAAGCATTTAAGTCTCATCTTAAAACTCATTTGTATACTCTAGCCTTTAAATAGACTCCCTTTTTAGACCAGTTGATCTGCCGTTTCTTTTCTTTTCTTTTCTACTCTGCTCCCAACCCGGGGTGGACCGCTAGCCTGTCCATCGGTTGGGGACATCTCTACGCTGCTGACCCATCTCCGCTCGGGATGGTTCCTGCTGGCCCCACTATGGACTGGACTTTCGCTGATGTGTTGGACTTTCACAATATTATGTCAGACCCACTCGACATCCATTGCTTTCGGTCTCCCCTAGAGGGGGGGGGGTTACCCACATATGCGGTCCTCTCCAAGGTTTCTCATAGTCATTCACATTGACGTCCCACTGGGGTGAGTTTTCCTTGCCCGTATGTGGGCTCTGTACCGAGGATGACGTTGTGGCTTGTACAGCCCTTTGAGACACTTGTGATTTAGGGTTATATAAATAAACATTGATTGATTGATTGACCCATTACCTCCATGCTTGGCACTCAGCATCAAGGGTTGGAATTGGGGGTTAAATCACCAATAAATTATTCCCGGGCTTGGCCACCGCTGCTGCTCACTGCTTCCCTCACCTCCCAGGGGGTGGAACAAGGGGATGGGTCAAATGCAGAGTTAATTTCACCACACCTAGTGTGTGTGCGACTATCATTGGTACTTTAACTTTAACTTTAACTTTAACTTTAACTTTAAAGGTGCCGTTTGCAACTTCCTCACAGTAAAATTTTTCAAAGCAAAAAATATAACAAGAACACCACCGGTGAGCTTATGTTACCATTAGTAGTTTAACAAAGTGTTTTTCAACCTTTTTCTGAGCTAAGGCACATTTTTTTCATAGAAAAAATTCTGAGGCGCACCACCAGCAGAAAACATTAAAAAAATTAAACTCAGTAGCCGATATTGACAATAAAAAGTCGTTCTCGCAATTCAACAATAACCAACCATGCATCAATGTAGCTCTTGTCTGGCCGTGACATATTTTGATTTTTTTTGTGTTTTCCTGTGTGTAGTGTTTTAGTTCTTGTCTTGTACTCCTATTTTGGTGGCTTTTCCTCTTTTGTTGGTATTTTCCTGAAGCAGTTTCATGTCTTCCTTGAACGCTATCCCCCGCACCCGCTTTGTTTTCGCAATCAAGACTATTTAAGTTGTGCGGACGCAATCCTTCTCTGTGGGGACATTGTTGATTGTCATGTCATGTACGGATGTACTTTGTGGACGCCGTCTGCTCCACACGCTGTAAGTCTTTGCTGTCGTCCAGCATTCTGTTCTTGTTTACTTTGCAGCCAGTTCAGTTTTAGTTTCGTTTTGCTTCACTGCCTTTTCTTAGCGGCACTTAGCGGCACTCGCCTTTTGTTCATTTTTGGTTTAAGCGTTAGATACCTTTTTACCTGCACCCTGCCTCCCGCATGTCGTGATCACGACAAACCATTTTTCCCGACATCTACAAAACAATTTGGTTGGGGGGCGTGGGGCGTTGTTGGGGGCTTGGTTAAGAGGGGAGGAGTATATTTACAGCTAGAATTCACCAAAAGTCAAGTATTTCATATATATACAGTATATATATATATATATATATATATATATATATATATATATGAAATATATATATATATATGCACCTCCCAAAAATCCTAGGCACACGTTGCTGGCGACGCAGACCGCAGACCTGTGATTTGTCAGTTTTTATAGAGGAGGGTCCCTGACCACAGGAAAGCAAACTTTGTGTTTGAAATGCACAAATTATTGTCTGAAATAAAGGGACAGTTATTTATGATTTGCATGAAAACAGATATTGTATACTTTTTATCTCTCTACGCTCTACAAATAAGTATTTAATGTACTGTTTTTCAGCCTATTGTGTTGTCGTTGCGTCCAGAATAAAGTCAAAGAACGACACTCTTTTTAACTTTTATTGCCAAACATTGATAACACATGACCATACACATTAACATCAGCATGTTGTTAAAAATTGTTACTCAACAGTTTTGCTTATTTTCAATTACATGATAGCTTTCTGTTATACAGTATATTGGGACGGCGTGACGTGGTTGGGAGAGTGGCCGTGCCAGCAACCTGAGGGTTCCTGGTTCAATCCCCAGCTTCTACCAACCTAGTCACGTCCGTTGTGTCCTTGAGCAAGACCCTTCACCCTTGCTCCTGATGGGTCGTGGTTAGGGCCTTGCATGGCAGCTCCCGCCATCAGTGTGTGAATGTGTGTGTGAATGGTTGAATGTGGAAATAGTGTCGGGTTTATAAGGGAAACGTCCATTAAAAGTAAACTGATAATTCTGAATTATATAGTTCCAGTTTATGTTGTGTTTGATGTCAATGTGGCGTTTGTCATCCCTTTGAGACACTTGTGATTTAGGGCTATATAAATAAACATTGTCCGATTGATAGATTGATGTTTGTTGTTAACAAAAATAGTGTGTCGTTTTTTTGTTCCAGTTTACAAAAATATAAGTCCCTGCACACAGGGGAGCTTTAAAGGCAAAAAAAAAACGAAGCATTTAAATCACAGCCAATATGGAAATAGTTTACATATTTAATTGATATTGTTACACTGCCATCCTGTGTTGTTTGTTAATTGAAAATGTAAAGGATCGGTATCAGCATTGATATGACCAATGCTGCCCCTGTAACTACTTGGTATTGTATAATGTATAATGTATACCAAATAATATTTTGTTATATACACTACCGTTCAAAAGTTTGGGGTCACATTGAAATGTCCTTATTTTTGAAGGAAAAGCACTTTAAACTAGTCTTAACTTAAAAAAAAATACACTCTATACATTGCTAATGTGGTAAATGACTATTCTAGCTGCAAATGTCTGGTTTTTGGTGCAATATCTACATAGGTGTATAGAGGCCCATTTCCAGCAACTATCACTCCAGTGTTCTAATGGTACAATGTGTTTGCTCATTGGCTCAGAAGAAATGGCCAGAAAAAGAGAACTTTCATCTGAAACTCGACAGTCTATTCTTGTTCTAAGAAATTAAGGCTATTCCAAAAAATTGTTTGGGTGACCCCAAACTTTTGAACGGTAGTGTACATCCTTATCAATATATATTAAAATATAGATTTTAGGCTATTAGGAATGCTTGATTTTTTTTTAACATATATATATATTTTATATTCATGTATATTTTGTCAAGAACGTATTGTTAACTTCCTGTTTCTCAAGACGATAAAAATAACGTATTCATATATCTATTATTCTCAAATTTGTATTTAACTGTAGTTTGTGCACACCTAAGACAGAGTCAAACAACGGTTGATTTGACAAAGTGTACCTGTAGATTTGGTCGGACAAAAGCCAGTATCTTCAACGGTCATAAAGGCTCTGGTTGTCCACTGCCATCATTTCTATGATGATATCACAAATCACTTTAGCCCTCGGGTCATTTCTGGCCAACTTTTTTGCAATTTTCAAACGCCACGGCGATAGGAACAAGCCCTGGGCCTGTCATTGCAGCTGCCTTTGGGGCATCTTCTTTCACAGCACAGACGCCTTCATAGGCTTTCAAAACATGGTGCTATCCATGCAGTCACCCTATCGCTATTTGTCATAAGAGCACTGATAACTTACCGTATTTTCTGGACCAAAATGCGGGTCTAGTCCGATCTATTTTCATACAAAAGGCGCACCGGATAATAGGGCGCATTAAAAAAGTCATAATTATTTTATTTTTTTCTAAATGGAAAACACTTCCTTGTGGTCTACATAACATGTAATGGTGGTTCTTTGGTCAAAATGTTGCATAGATTATGTTTTACAGATCATCTTCAAGCCGCTTTCTGACAGCATCTTTTCTCCGTCATCTTTGCTGTAGCGGTGTAGCGTGCAAGGACGGGAGTGGAAGAAGTGTCAAAAATGGAGCTAACTGTTTTAATGACATTCAGACTTTACTTAAATCAATAACGGAGCAGCATCTCCTCATCCGTAGCTCTCTAGTGCAACATCAAGGCCGGAAATGTGTTCCGTGAAAAAACGTACGACCCGAACTCTCTAATAACTCAAGTTCCTTGGGTGAATAATGTAAACTCACTACACCGGTATGTTTTAACGCTTCCATGGCGATTTTACTGACAGATATAAGTAAGAACTTTACACTACTTTATATTAGAAATGGCAACAGAGGAGGATGAATGTCCCATAGCAAGAAGATAGAGAAAAAGAAGAAGCTTATCGACTACGGTGTCGGCACGGACTACAGAGGCGGAGACGCACAAATTTTCAGGACTTATTCAGATCCCAAATACAGATCAGCAGGTACCAGAAGGTAAGAAAAGTTGCTTTTGCATGATATTGCGAAACAAAACGCCATATGTCTTACCTTATTCACACACCATATGTTGAAGCGCAGTACAATCCTTCAAGCAGTGAGGCTTCATATCTTACCAAAGTCGTACTAAAATATTTTGATAGATTTTTGAGCGCCGTGTGTAATGTTCTATATTCTCAATGGAAAATATAAAATGTTGGTGTTGTTTACTTGAGTCAGTCTACACGTATCTCTTATGTGTGACTGCCATCAAATTGTCACACTTATCATTTCACCATGTACCAAATAAAATGTCTTCGAGGTCGGTAAGCACAACCAAAATTATTCAGTACATTAGGCACACCGGGTTATAAGGCACACTGTCGATTTTTGAGAAAATGAAAGGATTTTAAGTGCGCCTTATGGTCCAAAAAATACGGTACATGCAAACACAAATATGATTACGCAAACACAACTCTTTGGGTTATACTTGTAAAGCGCTTTTCTACCTTTAAGGTACTCAAAGCGCTTTGACACTATTTCCACATTCATCCATTCATACACACATTCACATTCAAGGCAGAAACATAGCAAAAAGTTACGTGTAAAAAGTTTCCTGTTTCACACATATCCTAGTACAGACACACATAGTTTTACACACAAACACATTGTGAAACACTGACTGACCTTTTTTTTTTTTTTTTTTTTACCCACACAAAAATCATAATCGGACAGACAACTTAAAACACGCACACGCGGGGCTGATTACACACACACACAATGCGATACAGACGCACACAATAGTACACAGACACATGGAATGTGTTACATTATGACACAGTAGTCAAACTCAAGGCCCGGGGGCCAGATCTGGCCCGCGACATCATTGTATCTGCCCGCAAACACCTGGAAATGATATGTGTCAATAAAGTACTTCATATTTTCCCGCTAAATGTAAGGGATTTTTTTCATTTTGACAGAAAAAATATATGCACTGCTTAAAATTGCATGGCTTTTAAACTTTAATAGTATCCATTATTGCAACAAATATTACAGTATATTATCATACTTTCCCAAAAAATGTTGTCTAAATAAAAATGCTTAACTTTACAGAAAACTACCCATTCAAATTAATAAAAATGACAAAACCTTTTACGGTGTTCTTTACAGCATATTACTGTAAATTGAAAACATTTTAACCCTAATTTTTATTGTTTTTATTTTAGTTTTTTAGTTTTTTTTTATAAAAAAACTAAAAGAAATTTGCGTTAAAATTATGTTGACTGAGCTGACATATTTTTACTGTAAAATTGTGTTTTTAACGGTGTATTATTGTAAATGGAAAAACAATACATTTGTTTTTACGGTCGAAAAACTGGCAGCTAAGATGCCAGAATAATAAAGGAACTTGTACTGTTTTTCCATTAAAAATTTTATGTTGAAAAAAACAATGTAAATTTAATAGTAAAATTATTTTCCGTAAAAAAAACAAAAAAAAAACAGTGGTACTGTTTTTCCATTTACCATAAAATGTTGTAAAGAAACAAACAAAAAACACTATATTGCACAGTGAAATTTTGTAAGTGTAAAAATGTTACTGTAAAATTGACAGTCTACTTAAAACAATGTATATAATTAATCATGAAATCCAGAGGCAAATTCATACATTATAGGCTGTTACATGCGGCCCTCTGATGGCAGCCATAACTGCCATGTGGCCCTCAATGAAAACAAGTTTGACACCCCTGCATTATGATAATACTGATCAGCATTACAGACACAAAGGTTTAGATACGCTTTTGCAAGTAATTTTGCTGCAATAATACTTCCATAGAAATGTAGTTGATTCATTTAAAAAAAAAAAAAAAAAAATGTAATTTAAAAAAAATAAAATACAAAATAAAAATAAAAAAAAACAGAAATGTACTTGATTGTACTTAAGTGATTAAAAAGTAGAGTGATAGTCAGAAGACGTTTGTTTACCACCAAAGCAACTCAACCGCTGCAGCCGTAGCTAACTTTAGCAGTGAATATTTTAGCAAGGCATAGCATTTGCGCTTCACCAAACTAAACTTGTTTAAAATAACTTCCATATGAGCACTCGATATCAGCATATCTATGACTATGAAAAGTAGAGTACAAAGAGGAAATAAGAGTCCTGACAAGCGGTAGAAAATGGATGGATGGATGGATGGATGTAATTTACAACACTGTGATTGATAGGTCTGTTAATTAATATCATGTTCAACGCTCTGAAAAGTGTGTTTTACTGTTTTTGATGTTATAACTTAAACATTTTATATAGATGTTTTTCTTTACTAAATCACAAAGACTGCATCTGTTAATAAATACTTCTTTTATTTATATAACAATCTTTTGAACTGCTAAAATAATGTAATGCATTAATTGAAAATACTTCAAGCAGAGGGCTTTTCCTAGCATTTTGAGGTGAGGTTAAAAAAAAGAAATGAATTGCCATAGTTTCTGGGCTATAGAGTATTTAAGCCACACCTACCAAATTTTAAGAAAAACATTTTTTTTTACATATATTAGCAGCACCGGACTAAAAGCCGCTGATATAGACGTTGTGAAATGAGATATTTGTAAATGTTTTTTACGTACCTTAATTGGTTCCAAACAGTGCCTGTGACACGGCAGTAAAACGGCGGATCAAACTAAACAGAAGTCATTGTCATTGGCTCAGTATACCATGAATTGATTAACATGGACCCCGGCTTAAACAAGTTGAAAAACGTATTCGGATGTTACCATTTAGTGGTCAATTGTACGGAATATGTACTGTACTGTACAATCTACTATTAAAAGTTTCAATCAATCAATCAATCAAACTAGCTGCAGAAGCAATCAGCTAAACAAACTCAAGAAATCCACAGTGAGGTTTTGGTGAATTTACGAAACAATACAAAAAGAATGCCATTGTAAGTTAATAATACTAACAAAAGATACCCGTAAACATGTTAGCACATTCGCTAATGCTAACGACGCTCGGTTGATTACATTACGGGATAGTACATACAAATATGCATGAAAACACTTTTACGGACATTACACATGGGACAATTTAGGAAATATGAATTGTTTTAGTTATATTGTAAAACTTAGAAACCTTGCTTGGAGTGATGATTGAAGAATCCTTTTGAGCAGAAACGCTATTGATGGTTATACTTCCGGTTCAAGGAACAAAACAGGAAGTACATTTTCTACCCCCAGCACCTGCAGTGAGTGAACTCGTCCTAAAGCTGGTGCCGTAGCACAGACAACAACACACTTTTTTAGTGCCTCTGTCGGTGTGATATGAAAACTATGTGTTGAATACAAAACATTATGGCCGTTAGCGAAGAAACATCCATAAACCGTTTTATAAGCCGCAGGGTTGAAAGCGTTGGAAAAAAAGTCAGGAAATTACAGTAAATTAATTAACTACAAAACATTATTAATCGCTTAATTTTTTTAATGGCTTGAAATTACGTAGCACCTTTCTAGACACGAAAGAAACTCTACATTGAGAGCCCATTATTATTTTGAGGCGGTGGTAAGCTACATCTAAAGCCACCGCTGCCCTCGGCAGGACTGACAGATAGGTGGCTGCCACTTCGCGCCAACAGCCTCTCTGACCACCATAAAACATTCATTCACATCGGTACACCAGTGTGGGAGGCACCGGAGGCAAGACTGTTTAAATGTTTTGCCCAGTGGTGTGCCGTCAGGGCCAGCAAGGCCTTCTCTGCTGGCCTAACATAACCAGAAATCATGATCATAATTAAAGATATAATTATTTATTTATTTACTTTCCCTAAATATCTAAAAGTATTCATATTCTCTTCATGTCATATTATGCTCCTTCCAGTGCTGTTGTTTTTAGTTTTAGTTTGTATCCAATCAGAATTCAGCTAGCTTATGTTGCCATGCTGTACCAAATCTGCCAGACGCCTTCAGAATCAACAATGCAGGCGTCCGTGTACTGTAAA
>NC_084734.1:76689447-76831947 GCF_033978785.1 Entelurus aequoreus | reverse complement strand
ACCGAAAATATTTTTCAAAGTGGAATATTTGATGTGACGTAATCGGAACCTTGGATAGCTCAATAATTCATAACAACATTGATTTTGATTCAATATTATGTTTTGAGCAATGACCGTTTGAAAGGAAAAAAAAAAACAGCTATGTTTTATTAGTCAACATTGCAACTTTTTCTAAATTACATTTCACCTTTAAGCTTTTTAATTTCACTTTTATTAGGTTTTTTTTTATTTTAATAGTATTTTTAGAATGTGCCGTGGGCCTTTAAAACATTAGCTGTGGGCACACTTTTGAAACCCCTGCTATAGATAATAAAAAATGTAATCTGATAAATCTATCGATAAAAATCAGAGCCTGGCGACGCATGCGCGTTTATCATAACTCTTTCGCTCTCTCTGTCTCTGTCCCTCCCTCACGAATGCTGCTGAGTGCGGACACTTTCACAATTTGTTTTGTTTTTAACCCCTTCTTACCCCTGAACGTACATTGAAAATACACGCAACCCGGACATTTGAGGCATTTAAGAAACTCCGCCCGGACAGCCCCGCAAAAGAGGACATGTCCGGTGAAAAGAGGACGTATGGTCACTCTACCGTACAACCCTAGTGTGACCTCATAATTCCTTATACCGGCCCAATAATTATCTGTCCGATATTTATCATGCACCCTGAAGGTTTTTCCTCTGTCTGTGCCGCAGCCCTCTACAAAGTTTCATGTCAATGGGCTAATTCATTTTGGAGCTATAGCAGTAATATTATACTGGCACAGCTGTAAATGAAGCTTGATGAAAATATGAATAATATCCCTGTAACAACAGCGAGCATTATTGTTTGTGTAAAGGCATACTTACTTTTTATCTCATTACCCTGTCAGACTGTACTGTACTGGGTGTCAAATGATAGAGTGGCTGCATGGCAGCTCCTGCAAATGATAATTAAGTCAGAAGTAATTCATGCATGAGCACACAAGACCGCCTTTGTAGATATCTCAGCACAAAGTGTCACTTAAAGCATATGCAAACATCATTACGTATGTGAAAGGACATACTGTAAACAGCCATTATGGAGGGACGCTTGCATTCTTATCTGATAAATGTTCTGCAGGAGTGCACCTTTATGGTGTCCATCTTGTCTTTGTTTCTGGAAATCCTATTGGGGAAGTCATCTTTCCTATGGCGACAGCTCTTCTGTGTCTCTTTCGGCTGTTTCTGCATTTCAAAACACGAAGAAAATCAGTGCTTGGACAAAAAATTATCAGTGTTTAATCAAGTAAAATTGTTAAACAAGCCTTTAAAATGTACATACTTTTTTAGGTGTTTGAGGAAAATCTGTTCATAGTGGAGAGAGCAGGCATTATACTGCACAGGTGGACTATTAACGTGTCCTCCTAAAACCATGGGTCCTCAGTAAATCTATTTTCTCATATAACAATTTTTCATTATCAAGGTGGCCTCTACTGGAGCAAAAACAAAAGATATGAGTCCCTGTTTGGATGTAAACTGGTATGTTCGCCACCCACGTTTTCTTTTGTGCAAAAACGTGGAATGTATTGGAAAATAAATCAGTAATAAACAAACCTTTTTTTACTGCTCACTATCCCTTGTAAAGTAGACACCCAAGTCGAGTCTCCCTGTGTCCTAGTATCTGTGTTTTGGTTATGATAATAAGCTGTCATACAGAGTGTATGTTTTTAAAAAGGCCAAGAGTGAGTGTGTGGGCTTGGTTTTAGAAAACTAGGTGAGTTAGCATGGAGCTAAAAATACCTGACAAAACACTTTTTGATCCAGAGGGTCGATTCAGATTGAACTTTAAGGATGCATCACTCGGACATACAAACCCCGTTTCCATATGAGTTGGGAAATTGTGTTAGATGTAAATATAAACGGAATACAATGATTTGCAAATCCTTTTCAACCCATATTCAATTGAATGGACTACAAAGACAAGATATTTGATGTTGAAACTCATAAACTTTTTTTTTTTTTTTGCAAATAATCATTAACTTAGAATTTGATGGCTGCAACACGTGCCAAAGTAGTTGGAAAAGAGCATGTTCACCACTGTGTTACATGGCCTTTCCTTTTAACAACACTCAGTAAACGTTTGGGAACTGAGGAGACACATTTTTGAAGCTTCTCAGGTGGAATTCTTTCCCATTCTTGCTTGATGTACAGCTTAAGTTGTTCAACAGTCCGGGGGTCTCCCTTGTGCTATTTTAGGCTTCATAATGCGCCACACATTTTCAATGGGAGACAGGTCTGGACTACAGGCAGGCCAGTCTAGTACCCGCACTCTTTTACTATGAAGCCACGTTGATGTAACACGTGGCTTGGCATTGTCTTGCTGAAATAAGCAGGGGCATCCATGGTAACGTTGCTTGGATGGCAACATATTTTGCTCCAAAACCTGTATGTACCTTTCAGCATTAATGGTGCCTTCACAGATGTGTAAGTTACCCATATCTTGGGCACTAATACACCCCCATACCATCACAGATGCTGGCTTTTCAACTTTGCGCCTATAACAATCCGGATGGTTCTTTTCCTCTTTGGACGTCCACAGTTTCCAAAAACAATTTGAAATGTGGACTTGTCAGACCACAGAACACTTTTCCACTTTGTATCAGTTCATCTTAGATGACCTCAGGCCCAGCGAAGCCGACGGCGTTTCTGGGTGTTGTTGATAAACGGTTTTCGCCTTGCATAGGAGAGTTTTAACTTGCACTTACAGATGTAGCGACCAACTGCAGTTACTGACAGTGGGTTTCTGAAGTGTTCATGAGCCCATGTGGTGATATCCTTTACACGCTGATGTCGCTTGTTGATGCAGTACAGCCTGAGGGATCCAAGGTCACGGGCTTAGCTGCTTACGTGCAGTGATTTCTCCAGATTCTCTGAACCCTTTGATGATATTACAGACCGTAGATGGTGAAATCCCTAAATTCCTTGCAATAGCTGGTTGAGAAAGGTTTTTCTTAAACTGTTCAACAATTTGCTCACGCATTTGTTGACAAAGTGGTGACCCTCGCCCCATCCTTGTTTGTGAATGACTGAGCATTTCATGGAATCTACTTTTATACCCAATCATGGCACCCACCTGTTCCCAATTTGCCTGTTCACCTGTGGGATGTTCCAAATAAGTGTTTGATGAGCATTCCTCAACTTTATCAGTATTTATTGCCACATTTCCCAACTTCTTTGTCACGTGTTGCTGGCATCAAATTCTAAAGTTAATGATTATTTGCACAAAAAAAATGTTTATCAGTTTGAATCAAATATGTTGTCTTTGTAGCATATTCAACTGAATATGGGTTGAAAATGATTTGCAAATCATTGTATCCCGTTTATATTTACATCTAACACAATTTCCCAACTCATATGGAAACGGGGTTTGTACATTACCTGGTACTGTATGTACGGTATATACTAACTGTGTACGAGTGTGGCCTCACAAAGATTCTATTGAGAAAGCACAGAGGTGAAGAAGTACAAGTTGTAATTGCGGGCTTTGGGTTTTTTAAGTGGTAGGATCTTCGCCTGCCACGGTACAGTTGTTTTTTCCAAAGAGCGGGGAAGATATCCACAATGCAGAGTTTACTTTTTCTGTTTTTGACCCATTAGAAGAAAGTACATTTTTGTGCAAGTACTGGAAGACTTGCCCAGTTTTTTGGATTTTTGGCACCTGGAAGCCGTTTCACTGGAATAAACTCTGCGTATTATTGAAAACTGGTGCAGCTTATCCAACCATGAGGGGTGTGGTAAGGGTTTGATTCCTGGCAAATGCATACATCCTTTTTCCCAGGAGTGGGACATTTAGCTTATACTGACTAGGGTTGTCAAAATACAAAATACCGAAAACGGTGTAACACTTTTTCCTCTGCAAGCCTGTCACAAATGCAGATTTGCCCTCGCTCATAGACTTTTTGATTGATTGATTGAAACTTTTATTAGTAGATTGCACAGTACAGTACCTATTCCGTACAATTGACCACTAAATGGTAACACCAGAATACGTTTTTCAACTTGTTTAAGTCGGGGTCCACTTAAATTGATTCATGGTACACATATATACTATCATCATAATGCAGTCATCACACAAGATAATCATCAGAGTATATACATTGAATTATTTACATTATTTACAATCCGGGGTGTGGGACATGGCGGGGGGTAGTTTTGGTTGGTATCAACACTTCAGTCATCAACAATTGCATCATCAGAGAAATGGACCTCGGAACCGTGTAGGACTGACTTGGTAGGATATGTACAGCAAGTAGTGGACTTAGAGAGAGATCAGAAAGCATAATAATAAGTATCTACATTTGATTATTTACATTTGATTATTTACAATCCGGGGAAGAGGGATGTGGAAGGGGGAGGGTGTTAGTTTAGGGTTGAAGTTGCCTGGAGGTGTCTGGACAAATAATGGAACTGTGGCAGTGAAGCATAACTGACACAACTCTGCTTAACAACACACCTCATACATGCCTGGTTTGCCAGACGAAGCAGAAATTGTCCGGGTGCACTTTAGCACCATTGTCACTACAGTGTATTTAGCGAGTAGAGGTACATATCAAAAGTAGGGATGTTCCAATCAAGGTTTAATGTTGCTGATTCCGATCATGTATGAGAGAGATCGACAGATACCAATACTGATACTGATACCGATCACATGTATTATCTGCACATTTGTAAAGTACCAGTAGAGTGGAAAAACAAGTTGACTTTAGATGCTTATTCGTGTTCCATTAAATCAGAATCAGAATACCTTTATTGTCATTGTATGGAAACAATGAAATTGGGCAGCAATCCAGCTCAGTGCTTTTAAAACAAACCTACATAAAATAAAAGCGACAATTTCCCCATTAATTTGAGCGAGGATGAAAGATTTGTGGATGAGGAAAGTGCAAGTGAAGGACTAGTGGGGAGTGGAAGCAATTCAGATAGGGAAGATGCTGTGAGAGCCGGGGGTGACATGATATTCAGCTGGGAATGACTACAACAGTAAATAAACACAAGGCATATATATACTCTATTAGCCACAACACAACCAGGCTTATATTTAATATGACACAAAACACCTAGGTGTTTGTTATGCTAGCTCCTAGCTCCTAGCTACTAGCTCGAGCTAGTTATAGCTCGAGCGGGTTATATGGACGGGATCCCGTCTATATAACCCGCCAATACAATTCAAACACCTGCACAACACACACACTCACTCAGCCCAAAGGACCGTTCACCTAACCCAAGGTTCATAAAGCTTATATATTTAACCAAAGTTACGTACGTGACACGCACGTACGGGCAAGCGATCAAATGTTTGGAAGCGCACGGGTGGGACCTGATATTCAGCTGGGAATGACTACAACAGTAAATAAACACATGACATATATATACTCTATTAGCCACAACACAACCAGGCTTATATTTAATATGCCACAAATTAATCCCGCATAACAAACACCTAGGTGTTTGTTATGCTAGCTCCTAGCTCCTAGCTACTAGCTCGAGCTAGTTATAGCAAGCGACCAAATGTTTGGAAGCGCAGCTGCGTACTCACGGTATCGCGTCTGCGTCTGTGTATCCAAATCAAAGTCCTCCTGGTAAGAGTCTCTGTTGTCCGAGTTCTTCGATCTTGACTGCATCTTTCGGGAATGTAAACAATGAAACACCGACTGTGTTGTGTTGCTGACTTCCCTCGCAAAATACTCCGCTTCGCACCGACAACTTTCTTCTTTGCTTGCTCAGCTTCTTTCTCCATAATGCAATGAACAAATTGCAACAGATTCACCAACACAGATGTCCAGCATACTGTGGAATAATGAGATGAAAACAGAGCTATTTCGTATTGGCTTCAATGGGGAAGCCATACCTCTGTTAAACTGGCTACGTCACGCGCATACGTCATCCTCCAAAGGAATTTTCAACCAGAAGTTTAGCGGGAAATTTAAAATTGCACTTTATAAGTTAACCCGGCCGTATTGGCATGTGTTGCAATGTTAAGATTTCATCATTGATGTATAAACTATCAGACTGCGTGGTCGGGAGTAGTGGGTTTCGGGAGGCCTTTAATGTATAGTTACTTCTTGGCAGCTGATACAGCAGTTTAAATTCTGCACAAAAAGCTGCCGAAGCACAGTGATCTTAAATACTTGACACTTTAAAACAATTCAGGTTTTTTATGGCCTTATCAAATAAGTACAGTATTTACGTTTGTGGAAATGTATAGGCGTCGGTGTGGGCTACTGAAATTCTGGTATCGTGACAACCCGAGTACCGACACATTTGTTGTAGATGACCTACCTAATGCATCATGCTCACTTTCACTTGGAAGATGGGAGGGGAACTGTGAGGATCATGTTCTTTGAGTTCTCCAGCATTTTCCAAAGAGTAAGAAGTTGCTCAGGACGGGTGTCAGTTCATCCACTGTCTGCCGGATCACAAGCTATCTGTTTGACAGGCCCCTCTCAGACAGTGGTGCAGGTGCTCCACAGGGGACTGCTCTTTCTCCATTCCTGGGGCCTCATATAACGGGCTTGGGGATGCACAAAAACGTGCGTCCCCCTGTTCATGGCAAAGTTGAGATGTATCAAAACGGATGTTGACGTTGAAATGTGCGCTGCCTCAGGGCAACGCACAGTTCTACAGGCTGTGGATACTTTAGAGACACACAGACATGATGCTGGGTAGCACTTCACATAAAAAAGGGCCAACTTTTACTCCTCAGACTGATTGAAGTGCTCATCAGAAACATATTAACAATTATCCTCCCACTCCCCCAACCCAATGATTGGGCTCTGCGACATTTCAACGATGTTAAAAAGATCGAAGCAAGGAAATAAAATTAATTTTTTCACCAATATTCATGTAATTATTTGTGAGGACCAATGTTCCCTCTTATTTTTCAAGTGTGAGCAAACGCACAAACACCCTGAGCATTCAGTGGAATACAGACGTGCACACTGTGGTCATACCAGCAGCACATTTGTCTCAAACCCGACATAACAATTTAAATGTCTTATTATTATAATCAAGTGACTATTTAATTTCAAGAGATTATTTTCTAATATATGAGATTTGGCCCACTTAGATATTGTTTTTTTTTTTTAAATCAGCTATGCACTATAGCAGGGGTCACCAACCTTTTTGAAACCAAGAGCTACTTCTTGGGTACTGATTAATGCGAAGGGCTACCAGTTTAAATAAATTGCCAGAAATAGCCAATTTGCTCAATTTACCTTTAACTCTATGTTATTATTAATAACTAATGATATTTACACTTAATTGAACGGTTTAAAAGAGGAGAAAACACGAAAAAAATGACAATTAAATTTTGAAACATAGTTTATCTTCAATTTCGACTCTTTAAAATTCAAAATTCAACCGAAAAAAAGAAGAGAAAAACTTAAAAAAAGAATTTATGGAACATCATTAGTAGATTTTCCTGATTAAGAGTAATTTTAGAATTTTGATGACATGTTTTAAATAGGTTAAAATCCAATCTACACTTTGTTAGAATATATAACAAATTGGACCAAGCTATATTTCTAACAAAGACAAATCATTATTTCTTCTAGATTTTCCAGAACAAAAATTTTAAAAGAAATTCAAAAGACTTTGAAGTAAGATTTAAATTTGATTCTACAGATTTTCTAGATTTGCCAGAATAATTTTTTTGAATTTTAATCATAATAAGTTTGAAGAAATATTTCACAAATATTCTTCGTCGAAAAAAAAGAAGCTAAAATGAAGAATTAAATTAAAATGTATTTATTATTCTTTACAATAAAAAAAATTAATTTACTTGAACATCGATTTAAATTGTCAGGAAAGAAGAGGAAGGAATTTAAAAGGTAAAAAGGTATATGTGTTTAAAAATCCTAAAATCATTTTTAAGGTTGTATTTTTTCTCTAAAATTGTCTTTCTGAAAGTTATAAGAAGCCAAGTAAAAAAAATATTGAATTTATTTAAACAAGTGAAGACCTAGTCTTTAAAATATTTTCTTGGATTTTCAAATTCTATTTGAGTTTTGTCTCTCTTAGAATTAAAAATGTTGGGCAAAGCGAGACCAGCTTGCTAGTAAATAAATAAAATTTAAAAAATAGAGGCAGCTCACTGGTAAGTGCTGCTATTTGAGATATTTTTAGAACAGGCCAGCGGGCTACTCATCTGGTCCTTACGGGCTACCTGGTGCCCGCGGGCACCGCGTTGGTGACCCCTGCACTATAGTATTTTATGCCTGGGTGGGGGTCCTGCTTTGGAAAGATTGTGTACCCCTTTCAGAGATCACATTTAGTTCCCCTTAAACATTCACATGTTGCATGAGATGAAGTGTTTATTAACTTTCTGTCCGTAAAATAAATATTTGTTATTAGCAATTATGTAGTCCTGTAACCTCATTTCAAGATTAATATCCAAAAAATAACCTTCTTAACAAATGACAGTAGAATAAGCACACTGATTGAGGAGTCATAGTAAAACGACCTGAAATTTACACTTTAAGTGTAGTGTTGGAGTTGTCCAACTTTTTGTGTGGCCATAAACGCACCAGTGGCTAATTGCCATAGTGTATGTGTTGGTGCAGGTGAGAGAGCGATATAACAGATGACAAAGAGTTGCTTTTGGCTTGGTTTGTACGGTAGACAACGACCAGTTTTGCTAGATAAAAGTATTTTACACATTGTTTTGGTGTGGTTATGGCCGACAAACTATTTTGCTAAATAAAGGGACCGATGGAATTCCTGTCCTCCTTTAAGTGCCTCCACAGACTTTACAATAATTTAAGTATTGACAAACATTGTTTTATCTGTTGTGGCCGCCTTTCGTCACCTGTTACTCACAGTTGCATTGCAATATCATACAAAACAAACGATTTGTTTATTTTGTTTAGAGTGGGATTTGATTTTTTGCGCGGCATAGATTTGCTGTGCGCAGAGGACGCGTGAGCATTGCTCAATTGCGCAGGTGCGCACCTTAGAGGGAACTTTGGTGAGGACATGTATTAATTTTTGATCACATCGCCACCTTTTGCTGTGAATACGTGATCATGTGACGCAAACAGTAGCGGCACGTGGTGGTCACACATGCAGCTGTTACCGCCGCTCTTGTGTATTTTATTTATACATTTACTAATCAAACAAAAGTTAAAGTCTTTTGTATCATTTGTGAAATCCTGGCTTGTTTAAAAGTAAAAAATTTCAAACAAATCCATCCATTTTCTACCGCAATTGTCCCTCTCTGGATCGTATTTTTATATTGGGGTAACTACCCACTTTTTCCAGCACTAATTTCCCCAAGTCAATTTTGGCCACGCACATCTATCTTCTTCTTCACTTTCTTCCTGACACGACCAATTTAGTTTTTTCTGCCTGTGTTCAGTTTTCAGAAACACAGCTAGGGATGTCCGATAATATCGGACTGCCGATATATTAACGGCCGATAAATGCTTTAAAACAGGGGTGTCCAAACTTTTTTCCACACAGGGCCGCACACGGAAAATTATATATATATGTATAATTTATTTATATATAATGTATTTATATATATATATATATATATATATATATATATATATATATATATATATATATATATATATATATATATATATATATATATATATATATATATATATATTTATATATATATATATATATATATATATATATATAAATAAATATATATATATATATATATATATATATATATATATATATATATATATATATATATATATATATATATATATATATATATATATATATATGAAATACTTGACTTTCAGTGAATTCTAGCTATATATATATATATATATATATATATATATATATATATATATATATATATATATATATATATATATATATATATATATATATATATATATATATATATATATATATATTTACATAGAAAAAAAAATACTTGAATTTCAGTGTTCCGGTGGATATCCATTAGATGGCAGTATTGTCCTGTTTAACTTCTCCGTTCATGATGAGTATATATCATTTCGTCCACCGTGTTCAATGGAGAAGTCTGTTCTACAAAATTTACAGGCAACATACACCTTCCCCTTCGAACTGTCCTGGATGAACTGAAATTCTTGTTTCCATTCGTTTTGGAACTTGCAAGCGTATTTCTTCATCTTGCTCGTCGACGGCGTCGCCATGTCTGTAATTTCCTCGTTCTTCTGCTTCGTCTCCTTGTTGTGTGCGCAGTTGTGCACTCTACTCTCTAAAAGCCCTAGATATTATGACGTTTATATTGTGGGAAAGCGGACGTGAGAACAGGCTGTCCCCACTCAGTCTCAGGTCCGCATTGAGCTGGAGGGGGCGTGGCCTCCAGCTCCGGCTGAATACCGGGAGTTTGTCGGGAGATAATCTCTGCCGGGAGGTTGTCGGGAGAGGTGCTGAATACCGGGATTCTCCCGCTAAAAACGGGAGGGTTGGCAAGTATGTTTTATACTCTTTTGTCAAAGAAAACGTTGATGTTTTTATATGGCAACTACACAATATATGCAATATTTACCACATAAAACATTTTAAAGTGAAATATTTGAAGTAATTGGAGCCTTGAAAATACTTCATTATAACATGGGGTTTTTTTGTCATAAGAAAGAAAGACAAAAGTATAACAAAATAGCCTGCATGGCAGCTTTGTGTCAATATTTCACTTTTTTCTCGTTAGATTTCACCTCATTCCACTTTTGTTGATGTTATTTTTTTATTTTTGCAATAGCATTTCCAGAATGTGTGGCGGGCCGGTAAACAATTAGCTGCGGGCCGCAAATGGCCCCCGGGGTGCACTTTGGACACCCCTGCTTTAAAATGTAATATCGGAAATGATCGGTATCGGTTTCAAAAAGTAAAATGTATGACTTTATAAAACGCCGCTATGTACACGGACGTAGGGAGAAGTACAGAGCGCCAATAAACCTTAAAGGCACTGCCTTTGCATGCCGGCCCAGTCACATAATATCTACGGCTTTTCACACACACAAGTGAATGCAAGGCATACTTGGTCAACAGCCATACAGGTCACACTGAGGGTGGCCGTATAAACAACTTTAGCACTGTTAAAAATATGCGCCACACTGTGAACCCACACCAAACAAGAATGACAAACACATTTCGGGAGAGCATCCGCACCGTAACACAACATAAACACAACAGAACAAATACCCAGAACCCCTTGCAGCACTAACTCTTCCGGGACGCTACAATATACACTCCCCCCTACCCCCTAACCTCCTCCCCACCTCCACACCAGACACACCCCCAACCACGCCCACCTCAACCTCCTCATGCTCTCTCAGGGAGAGCATGTCCCAAATTCCAAGCTGCTGTTTTGAGGCATGTTAAAAAAAAATAACGCATTTTGTGACTTCAATAATAAATATGGCAGTGCCATGTTGGCATTTTTTTCCATAACTTGAGTTGATTTATTTTGAAAACCTTGTTACATTGTTTAATGCATCCAGCAGGGCATCACAACAAAATTAGTCACAATAATGTGTTAATTCCACGACTGTATATATCGGTATCGGTTGATATCGGAATCGGTAATTAAGAATTGGACAATATCGGAATATCGGATATCGGCAAAAAAGCCATTATCGGACATCTCTAAACACAGCAATGCCCTTCTTACTGACTTATGATTGGTCAGACCATGCTAAACCGTTTTATGGAATTGATTGTACATCCATTTATGGTGGGGAAGCCACACAACTTCTTTACATGAGTCCCCTGGTCATTGACTTTCGGAGGAAGAGGACCCCAGTGCTACTCATCACCATCCAGGTGGCAGTCGTGGAGCACTATAAGTACCAGAAAGTCCATTGGAATGGAACTGCAGACTGTTGACTGTCAATCAGAATGTGCAATAATGTAATGTTACTTACTGTGCCTTGTATATAAAATGTTATTTTATTTTTATTTTAGCTAAGTACCGTGTGACTTGTTGAAGGGTGGACTAGCAAAGTAAGATTTTCATTGTGCGGCAAACTGTCTGTTTTAACTGTGCATACGACAATAAACAATCTTGAATCTTCATGTAAGCATTCTCGCGTGCCATGTTGGAGATGCGAGTTTGATTTGTGCATACTTCTTTTTTACTCACTACTGACAAAGGCCACAAGTAATACATTAAGGAATGGACATAATAAATATCCAGATTGTTAATTGAGTGTTGATTAACTGCATGCTGAAGCAATTGAGGCAAAGTTGTGCTGTGCTGACTGCAACCAGCAGAGGCACTGTTTATTCCATCTAAATGGTGTGTGGGCTACAGAAGAACAACACGACTATGAGAAATTGAGCTACATCCATGCAGACCTCCAATATGGTTGAAGGGGTATGGGGCAAGCAGTAGACTCACCTCAAGGTTCCGAATGTGTGAGCAGGTGGCCCCTGACCTTCTCCACCAATAACATTTTTGATTTGAATTATTTTGCGCCCCGCAGGCAGGACACACCCTATGTTTTTTTTTTCTCCAGTATGTGGAGATGCACGCCTTGCAGAAGCGGTGCATGCAAGCCACCGTGACGGGCTGCAGGATAAAGGTTGCGACAAATGGCGCATGTCCGGTCGTCTCTGATGCTGCCATTGCTGTTGGATGGGGGTGCAGAAGCAGGTGCAGCCATTGTGAAGGAACACTCTCTCCAGGCTGGGAGAACGAGACAAATGGTATGACACATTGAGAGACCTTAAAACACTTGTACTGCTACAGGATATTAAAAAGCACAGGTAGTACCACAAATCACAGACAAAGTGTGCACCTTATAAACAAATAATAGTTACTGTTTACCCTTGTGAAAATAAATGTAAATAGTTAGCTATAATGTACTTTTGAGATGTACCCACATGTTAAAGTATGAAATTACTGAAAAGTAAAATATTATGACAAGCAGATACTTAAGTACTTATTTTTGATAACCCTCAAAAACTGTTTGGAACATCTTGTTGCATGAACGTGTAGAAAATATGCAGCATTTTTTTTTTTAATGTCAAAACTGAAAGAAACAAAGTATACATTTAGCCAGAAAGTGCTTAATTATTTCCACTCGTTCGCAGGCCACGTAAACTATGTGGCAGACCACATTAAATGACGTGGTGGGCCAGATCTGTCCCCTGAGTCTTGAATCTGACAAGTGTGGTCTTCAGGAAATGTACTGTTTTTTAGTTTTTTTTATTTCATTTGGTATTACCTCATTCTCAACAAACATAATCAATATTAAATATAGGTGTGATTTTTAAATGGTTCCCTTTATTTTTTTTAACATTAATTTAAAAATGTTCTACCATGTTCAAGGTCACTGGTGTGAACTGGAGCCTATCTCAGAAGCATTCGGTTAGTCACATTCACATCTATGAACATTTTTACTCTTAATTGTTTTTGGTATGTCGGATCCAAGTACCCCGAGAAAATCCATGCACATGCAAACTGCCCTGTTGTTTTGAGAAATGTATTGTTTTATTGATTTGACTAAATATTAGGGGTGTGGGAAAAAATCGATTCGAATTCGAATCGCGATTCTCACGTTGTGCGATTCAGAATCGATTACATTTTTAAAAAATCTTTTTTTTTTTGTTGATTTTTTTTTTTTTTTTTTTTTTTTTTTAAATTAATCAATCCAACAAAACAATACACAGCAATACCATAACAATGCAATCCAATTCCAAAACCAAACCCGACCCAGCAACACTCAGAACTGCAATCAACAGAGCATTGAGAGGAGACACAAACATGCAGAACAAACCAAAAGTAGTGGAACAAAAATGAATATTATCAACAACAGTATCAATATTAGTTACAATTTCAACATAGCAGTGATTAAAAATCCCTCATTGACATTATCATTAGACATTTATAAAATTTAAAAAAATGAACAATAGTGTCACAGTGGCTTACACTCATAAGCTTGACAACACACTGTGTCCAATATTTTTACAAAGATAAAATAAGTCATATTTTTGGTTAATTTAATAGTTAAAACAAATTGACATTATTGCAATCAGTTGATATAACATTGTCCTTTACAATTATAAAAGCTTTTTACAAAAATCTACTACTCTGCTTGCATGTCAGCAGACTGGGGTAGATCCTGCTGAAATCCTATGTAGTGAATGAATAGAGAATCGTTTTGAATCTGGAAAAAAATCGTTTTTGAATCGAGAATCGTGTTGAATTGAAAAAAAATCGAAAGAATCGATATTGAATCGAATCGTGACACACCCAAAGATTCACAGCCCTACTAAATATTGTTGTCTTGCTGATCATTGCGAAGTGGAATTAAGGTGTATTAAGGGCAATTTACATTTAAATGTGATTGCTAATGCGTTGAGTTAGGAAATTGCAAAAACAAAAAAAAAGTATTGAAGAAGTCTTGCCAGAGAGATTGATCTTTTATTGGTGCAGGGTTAGGAATGAAAGGAGAAACAGTGGGAGAGGGACTTAGAGCATCCCACACACCAATTGTTTACCCAACATCCAATTAGCAAACTTCACACAGCCGTCCTTTTAAATCAATTCTTTGTACCAAGGGGAACAAATAGGCCCCTAATCTGTTTTGCAAGTCCAGGCTACACTAATGTATGCAGTCAACTTTCCCCTCCTTGAGAAATATATACAGTTGCAGGAGACGTTTTTCAATGTCAAAGCCCTCGTTCACTATGGACGCAGCCTGCAAACAACAAGGCAGCATACAGAAACAAAGAGAAGACCAAACCCAGCTGTGTCTGCATTGGGTGTGATGGCTGCGTGAGTGGATTTCTTATATATTTCTAATAGTGTTTGTAATCCCTCAAGGCTAATTCAATTTACACCCTGCTGTGTGTACATTGTGTTGCACACCACACAGAACCAGGCCTAACACATGAAGATATGCAAAAAGATATGTCAGAGTGATAGGGGCACACATTATGTGACGGCATGACTGAGCTGAGACTTGGTGACTGGCTCAAGAGCACATTAGCAATAGTCAGTATGCATCTCTCCAATAACTTGTTGCAATTTCTTTTTGTCTGCAGTGCGGATTCAAACGCCTTTGGGTCTGAGGCCCCAAGTCTCTATACATACTGATCTGCCAATTAATGCCCCTGTCAGTTTGTGTCAGCACCAGTACTGGATTAGATGTGGTTATAAATGCAGTATCCTGACTCCCACTTTGGCTTTACGTCGATTTATATTGACAGTAAGTGTGAGGCAACAGGAGACAGTTTAAACCACCTTTCAAATGCATTTTGCTGCACCCGGCCTCCATTAAACCAGCTCACTACCATTCAGAGAAGCGTTCAAGATCACTAATGTTTTGGACAAGGACATGAGTTCGATAATGCAGTGGTTCTCAAACCCCCCCCCCAAGTACCACCTCAAAAAACAACTTAGCTCTCCAAGTACCTCCATAATGACAAACACTGAAATACATTAGCCTAGTTGGCCTAAGTACCGTATTTTCCGGACCATAAGGCGCAGTTAAAATCTTTATTTTTTTTCTCAAAGCTCGACAGTGCACCTTATAACCCGCTGCGCCTAATGTACGGAATAATTCTGGTTTTGCTTACCGACCTCGAAGCAATTTTATTTGGTACATGGTGTAATGACAAGTGTGACCAGTAGATGGCAGTCAAACATAAGAGTTACATGTAGACTGCAATATGACGGCAATAGGACTCAAGTAGACAACACCAACATTTTACACGTTCCATTGAAAATATAGAACATTACACACGGTGCTCAAAAATCTATCAAAATGTTTTAGTACTACTTTGGAAAGCTATGAAGCCGCACTGCTTGATGGATTGTACTGTGCTTCAACATACAAGTATTATTATGGTGTGTGTATAAGGTAAGACATATTATCTGGCGATTTGTTTCGAAATATTATGCAAAAGCAACTTTTCTTACCTTCTGGTACCTGATGATCTGTATTTGGGATCTTCATAAATCCAGAAAAAATTGCGCGCGTCTGCCTTTGTAGTCCGTGCCAACACAGTAGTCGATACGCTTCTTCTTTTTCTCTACCTTCTTGTTATGTGACATTCATCCTCCGCCGTTGCCATTTCTAATATAAAGTAGTGTAAAGTTCTTACTTATATCTGTCAGTAAACGCGCCATGAAAGCGCTAAAACATACCGGTATAGTGAGTTTACATTATTCACCCAAGGAACTTTAGTTATTAGAGAGTTCCGGTCGGACGGTTTTTCACGGGACACATTTCTGGGTATTGATCTCAGTAAAGTCTGAATGTCATTAAAACAGTTAGCTTCATCTTTTGACACTTCTTCCACTCCCGTCCTTGCACGCTACACCGCTACAACAAAGATGACGGGGAGAAGACGCTGCCGAAGGTGAGCCACGTAAATAAGACCACCCACAAAATGGTGCAACCGGCTTGAAGATGAGCTGTAAAACATAATCTATGCAACATATTTGACAAAAGATCCACCATTATATGTTATGTAGACCACAAGGAAGTGTTTTCAATTTAGAAAAAAATAATAATAATATGACTCCTTTTAATGCGCCCTTTAAGGTGTGCCTTGTATATGAAAAAAGATCAAAAATAGACCATTCATCGGCAGTAAGCCTAAGGTCCGGAAAATACGGTATTCAATAAAAACAAGGTGGAGTTTTTATTTAACAAGTATATTTAATATTTTTGGCCAATGTAACATTACACACAGTATAACAATAAGGAAAATAAAACACTGTTCTTTAATCAAGTGATAATTTGGCATTCCACTAAATGAAGCCTGCGTACCACTAGTGGCACACGTACCACAGTTTGAGAATACCTGCGATAATGACTGCAGGTTAAGCTAGAAGATCGAGTTCACATAAAGGTTGCGGATGGCTCAATCAAAAGAATACATTGAGGTGCCTCAATCGATACAAGACCATCACACATTGCTGAGACAATCATTGTTGCATCACCAGATACCACTTCTGTTATTGCTCACTTGGAACAATCGGTGTGGGTCAGAATGTCAAAAAGCAACAATCCTCTAGGAATTTGCGATGTCGTGATCGCGCCAATTCACGCAAATGCAACCAAATACTTTCTGTACCGCGCTAAGCCTTCTGGGTAATGTAGTATACAAACATATAGTACCACACAGTTATTGTCACTTCCTAGTTTATATTTATTTAACATATATTGATCAAGGGGAATGACAATTAAGAACAGATTTTATTTGCAATGCTGACCTAGCAAAGAGGCAGCATTTGCATCTTAGAGATGTTGAAGCGTGATGATAATCTCTCATTGTCTCTCATTCAACAACAGCAATTATATTATTTAGAACTATAGACTGCTCTCAACTTCACAAGTTCGACATGAATGAATGTTTAAGATGGACAAAAACCGTTAAGACCTAAAGTAAAGATACATAATGTCTATAACATGTGGACGACAGTGCAGACAGCGGACAATAATAAAGCCTTTAGTGGTGTTTATTTTTATAATTTCATTTATTATTATAATTAGTTAAAAGTGATTAAACAAGTACAGTAATTTTACAATGAGTTCTGATTATGCGCTTTTACTGCCGTCTAGTGTTTTTTCTAAGTATGTCTGGTATAAAACTAGTAAAACATCAATACAGTACAGTGTAGTTGTTTTCCACTTTTTGTGGGAATCATTTGCTTTTTGAGGCTAAGGTTAAAAATAATACTTAAAACATTGATTTAAAACTATCATAATATCCCTTGTTGATTTAATGTTAGCCTCAAAACATCACAACTTTTACCGAAACTTAATTAAAAGGTGTTTGGCAGGGGGCGGACGCGTGTTTCGTCGTGTTAGACTGGTGTGAAGCGCCTGCGGGGTCATGGGCTGTGGGGGTAGGGGGGGCTCCTGGCAGTAGTTCTTGGTTGCCTCCTGCGTGGACTGGGTGGGTGTGTCCGGGCCCTCTGCTCCTCCTACTTATAGCACACACACACACACACACATACAAGACTTTGAGGGATTGTCCTGCAGGGAGGCCTATAGGGGGCTCCAGTCCTCCTGACTTGTCCCCTGCTCATCCATCCCTCAATTGTAGCTGCATGTTAGACACTTAGGGTTTTGGGGGCTCGGCATGGTAGGGACCCACCATGACCTTGATGTCCCCCAATTTTAAACGCATTGTTAGTCCCCACAAGCATACATATCTCCCTCACACTCACACAAAAAAAATAATTAAAAGCGGAAAAATAAAGCCCCTGAAGGAATGAGCTGCCATTGTCCTATCATCCATCCATTTACTACCGCTTGTCCCTTTTGGGTCGCGGGGGGTGCTGGAGCCTATCTCAGCTGCATTCGGGCGGAAGGCGGGGTACACCCTGGATAAGTTGCCACCTCATCGCAGGGCCAACACAGATAGACAGACAACATTTATACTCACATTCACACACTAGGGCCAATTTAGTGTTGCCCATCAACCTATCCCCAGGTGCATGTCCTATCAAATTAACAAAATGTTTGTTTACTGGCTGAAATGGCTCTCAATCTGGTGAAAGTCTTCTTGTTTTATGTGGAACTCCAAGTGATGGCAGATTCTTCCCTGAATTATCTGATGACACTCTAGTTAAAGATCTACCGACCTGAAGTCCCATAAAAAATATCAGCTGCGGTAACTTCAAGATCTGCTGAAATGTTTTGCTTGTGGGTTTTATGTGACCCTGTTTCATCCATGAAAGGTGCTAATACAGTAGCTGTGGCTGTGTAAATGTCAAAAGTAAGGCTCAAATATTGTCAAACAGCCTCCCTCCACGCTCGCTCATGCCGCATAAAGGAAATACCCTCTGGCAAGCTATGTATTACAAAATGATTTAAAACCCGTTAAAGGTCAAAGGTTTGTCGCATTAATCAGAACAGGAAAACAGAGTCGGCGACCTGAGAGAAAAGTTCAGTATGTTTGCATGATAGCGCTTGCGTGTGTTTGATGCAGCGGAACTATAAATAGCAATTATGTCAACTATTTTAGGTAGACACGGCAGTCACTGAGGTAGTTTTGCATGCCATTGTCTTTGCATGCAAACACCACGAAAAAACTGAAACAACTTGGCTCCTTGTCAAATGGTTGGAGTTGACTGTCAGTGATGGACAATCAACGTCAAATTGGGTGATTTTATTGCCTCATTGGCCAGATTCATTGTCCTTGCAGTTTACTGCTGCATTCCAGGCTGTTAGAAGTAGGAACTACCCTGCTTGGATTGCTCAAAGCATTCCAACAGAGAGCAAACACAGCATGACTGACAACGATAAGCACAGCCTACTATAACCAGTAAATACTGATAAATTCAGTTTATATCATCTTTTAAATGTCCTTTTATGTACACATGTTTTGTGTCTCAGAAAAGTAAAGGAATTTGCCTTGAGTTTGGGGCGCTCGAGGGATCTGGGGCCGTACTTATCAAGCTTCTTAGAGTGCCATTTTACACTTAAGTCCTGAGAATTTGCGAAATTTAGTCCTACTCTCAAACTTAAGAATAAAAGCTTTTTATCAACGTTCTTAAGTCTAAGAATCACTCCTACTCTCCACGATATTTAAGAGACCTTCAGAGGTGTCTTAAGTGGTTAGGAGTTGCCAGCAGGGGATGGCACTGAGGCGAGAGAGACGTGTGCGAACGTTCAGGGAACGGAACAATGTTTTGTTTTTTTTTGATGACGAGCAGCTGATCAAACGGTATCGTTTAGACAGAGCGGATATTATTTTTGTCACAGATTTAATACTTTTCGATTCCTTGTTGATTTCTGCATGTGGCTGCAGTGGGCTAGTATATATAGAGCCACCCACACCAGTTTCAAATTAGTTGCCTAATTAATGAATTGGAAAGAAAATGTTATGACAGTAGGGTATGTGTGTGGCCGTGAGGTGAGTGACGTCAGTGAGTGTGTGGGCGATAGAAGAGAGGGAGCGGTAGCGTGAGTGCCGGCGGGGACTAGTTTGTTTTGTATTATTTTGTAGTTTATTGTCAAAATATACACTCCCATTGTCCACTTAAATATTTCCAAGATATTTCTTTATTCTTAGACAACGGATTCCATTCCGTGATTGGTCATTTCTATGGACACAGAAATGACGTCACCTAAAATTCCGTTTACGGCACATAGTAATGTCGTAATTCAGCTCTGAGTGTGACACTTAAGATTCAGTCCTACACTTCGCTGAAAGTGTGAGTAAGACGCTTGATAACTAACTTTTAAGTGCAGCTTTCAGCGAAGAATTTATTTACTCTTAAGTCAACTCTTAGCAGACTTCTTAGGAGTAATTCTAAGAAGCTTGATAAGTACGGCCCCTGGTTTTTAATCGCATAATTGACTTTTCAAAAACCAAACACAATCGGATTAAGGTGTTTCCATGGGTTGTAGGAGACTTATTTAGAGCCGAAATATTTTAAGAATCGAGCTACCGTATTTTTCGGACTATAATTCGCTCCAGCCGAAAATGCATAATAAAAAAGGAAAAAAACATATAAGTCGCATTTTTGGGGGAAATTTATTTGATAAAACCCAACACCAAGAATAGACATTTTAAAGGCAATTTAAAACAAATAAAGAATAGTGAACAACAGGCTGAATAAGTGTACGTTATATGACGCATAAATAACCAACTGAGAACGTGCCTGGTATGTTAACGTAACATATTATGGTAAGAGTCATTCAAATAACTATAACATATAGAACATGCTATACGTTTACCAAACAATCTGTCACTCCTAATCGCTAAATCCCATGAAATCTTATACGTCTAGTCTCTTACGTGAATGAGCTAAATAATATTATTTCATATTTTACGGTGATGTGTTAATAATTTCACACATAAGTCGCTCCTGAGTATAAGTCGTACGAAAAATACTGCGACTTATAGTCCGAAAAATACGGTAAATCAGTGCATAGACACGTACTGAGTGTAGATGTAATCATTAAACATAGAATTAAGAACTAGAAAAGCACTCGGCAAGCACAGACCTCCACCAGGCCCTATCTCTCAATAACAAAGAATCCTTTCAGAAAATCTGGAATCCCCAAAATTTAATTAATTGTTTCTTATCCATACTTGCCAACCTTGAGACCTCCGAATTCGGGAGATTGGGGGGGGGTTAGGGGGGGGGAGTATATTTATAGCTAGAATTCACTGAAATTAAAGTATTTCTTACATATACATATGCAGTATATATATATATATATATATATATATATATATATATATATATATATATATATATATATATATATATATATATATATATATAGTACAGTACACAGTAATTAAAACACAGTTGTTCTATTAACTGTACTGTACTTGCTGCTTACTTAAAAAAAAATAACACTTACCTTTCACTATTTGAGTAGCCTTTGTTCTGCCATTTGAGTACTGGCGAGCGATCTCTGAATCCGGGAACATATCCTTCACGGATTTGTTGAAAACATCCGCAAATGAGAACGGAATGTTGCTTGCAAGGTGGCCCATAATACTGCGTTGCCGCCTTGTGCTTCTCTGACCGTTCATGAGTGACTATATCCATTCGGCCACCGTGTTATGGGTTATAGATAAACCTATGGATAACGGAGAAATATATAATAGTGTCCTTTTCAGGTGAGAGACGACGCTAAAGGCAGTGCCTTTAAGGCACGCCCCCAATATTGTTTGTCCGGCTGGAAATTTTGGACATTACTACTTGCCGTAGTTTTGAAGCAATGCATGACGGGAATACGGATGTTGTTTGTCAGTGTATTAACTTGCCGGCTGGTATAAACACACGCTGAGAAATAGTTCCGTGCCTGCCTACTTTATGGGTTATAGATAAACCTATGGATAACGGAGACATATATAATAGTCTCCTTTTCAGGTGAGAGACAACGCTAAAGGAAGTGCCTTTAAGGCACGCCCCCAACATAGTTGTCCGGCTGGAAATCGGGAGAAATTCGGGAGAATGATTGTCCCGGGAGATTTTCGGGAGAGGCACTGAAATTCGGGAGTCTCCCGGAAAATTCGGGAGGGTTGGCAAGTATGTTCTTATCCCATTTCTAAAAATTCCTGAAAGTTAAATCAAAATCCGCCCATAACTTTTTGAGCAATGTTACTAACTAGCAAACAGACAAACAAATCCCAGAAAAAAACATTAATCTCCTGGCAGAGATAATTGATCAAAGGATATATTAAATAGCCATTTGGTAGTTTGTTGATTCCAAACAGACTGCAGGAGTGTTCACTCTTTGCGGAATGAAATAAACTGGGTGAACCCTCTTGTCAGAGTGCACTTCAGTTCTACGAAGATGAGTTGCTCGGGAGAGACTCCGCACATTCTTCTGAAATAAAGAACCTGAGTAAAGACCTCCATGACTCGGAATGTTTGCAGCGTGGTTGGGAGAGTGGCCATGCCAGCAACCTGAGGGTTCCTGGTTCAATCCCCAGCTTCTGCCAACCCCGTCACGTCCGTTGTGTCCTTGAGCAAGACACTTCACCCTTGCTCCTGATGGGTCGTGGTTAGGGCCTTGCATGGCAGCTCCCGCCATCAGTGTGTGAATGGGTGAATGTGGAAATAGTGTCAAAGCGCTTTGAGTACCTTGAAGGTAGAAAAGCGCTATACAAGTATAACCCATTTACCATTTACATTCAGTTATGTGAGCAAAAACATGTGATGCTTGAGGCAGCAATCTTTTTTAAAAGAAAAAAAACTGACCGAGCAACCAAATCACGGGTGTAAAACTTGTTTTTATTGAGAGCCATGTCACAATTATGACTGCCCTCAGATAGACACTTTTAACAGTGAATATACTGTATTTAAATGTAAACGTATAAAAGCCTTATAACACAATTTGCATAGGCAACTGTTTTTGATTATTATACTTTTTACTAACAAACTGATGGATAACTTGGTTTGAAATCATAACTAAAGGTGAGACTATAGGTGATTTAAGTATTCATGTTTGGTAATGATGTGTATTTCTGGTCTTGTCATCCTCATCCAGACAGAAGGGTGACACGGCAATGCGGTTGGATCAAAAGAGACGTCGGAGACGCTTTACTGAACCAAAAGTTGCTTTATTACAAGCGAGCGTCATCTTACAGAACTGCAGTTCCTGGAGGAGGTCAGGTCAAGAAAATGAGGCACTCCTAACCTGGAGAGGCCGAACCACAGTCTTATATTCCTTCTTCCTGCGTCTGGGTGTGTGTAAGGAGATGTTCATGTGAAAGTGTCTGAAAAACAACTGATTTAAGTCATAACTTAAATGTTGGCTTTGAGCTAGACAGGTAGTCTCTTCTCAAGGATAGGGCTATCACTTTTGCATTCCGAAGTCCCAATTAGAGCCTCTTTTCCTACAAGAAGTGATCCAATCCACCTGCGAATATCATTTTATTATGTGCTCAAACTGAAATACCACTATTTAGTTAAACTGGTGGTTTGCTTCTCCAAGTTGCATATAAATCTTCACCATAAGCAAAACATGATATGAGTTAATAGTTTACTTCAGTAACACATGCAATTACATCCAGTACATATTTTTTGGTCAAAATTTAAAGAATAAATACATTTAGCCAGAAAGTGCTTTATTATTTCCAGCCTTTCACAGGCCCCGTAAAATATGTGGTTGGCCAGATATCGTATTTTTCGGACTATAAGTCGCAGTTTTTTTCACAGTTTGGCCGGGGGTGCAACTTATTCTCTGGAGCGACTTATGTGTGAAATTATTAGCACATTACCGTAAAATATCAAATAATATTATTTAGCTCATTCACGTAAGAGACTAGACGTATAAGATTTCATGGGATTTAGCGATTAGGAGTGACAGATTGTTTGGTAAACGTATAGCATGTTCTATATGTTATAGTTATTTGAATGACTCTTACCATAATATGTTACGTTAACATACCAGGCACGTTCTCAGTTGGTTATTTATGCGTCATATAACGTACACTTATTCAGCCTGTTGTTCACTTTTCTTTATTTATTTTAAATTGCCTTTTAAATGTATATTCTTGGTGTTGGGTTTTATCAAATACAGTTCCCCCAAAAATGCGACTTATACTCCAGTGCGACTTATATATGTTTTTTTTTTCCTTCTTTATTATGCATTTTCGGCCGGTGCGACTTCTACTCCGGAGCGACTTATACTCCGAAAAATACGGTAAATAAACTTGGTGGCCGACGTTAAATGTTGTGTCGACCCAAATAAAATAATGTGGCACAGCACATTATGGCGGGCCAGAGAAAGTAATGTGGCTGACTACCTTTAATAATGTGGCGCATTATATTAAATCATGTGGTGGGAAAATTTAAAATAATGTGGCCAACCACATTATTGTGGTTGGCCAAATCAGTGAGTTTGACACCTGTGGACATGTTGGGTGTCACATGGTTTTACATTCTGAACAGACAATAATAATAGATAATAAAACTTCCTTATATGGCTTTTACTGGATGGAAGTTGTAAAAAACATTGTTAAGTTAAAGTATCACTGATAGTCACACACACACTAGGTGTGGTGAAATTACTCTCCGCATTTGACCCATATTACTGTATTTGTCTTTTTTAAATAACTTTACCCAGATATAAAATATTCCTCGAAACAATGTTATATTATGCATGAAATGTGGGCTGTTTAAAAGTTTGGAAGTAACTTCCATTCATTTAATGAGCCTTTGTCGCTGGTGAGGAAGGGAACAAATGAAGTGTAACACCTTCGCTGGCTGCAACGTGTTTACTCTTTAGATAAGGCAGATGCAGGAAGGTTTATAAAAGCTCTGGGCCTACGCATACACACTCGGCAACCATTAAGAGAAATGTGCCAGTGCTAGAATTCAAAGCACGATTGGCCTGTTAATCCGTCTATCTGATAGCCTTTGTTGTTGACTTTTAAAATGCATCAATAATTGACAGGTCATGTATAACACATGAGAATCTGGCCTTAGTCATAATAAATTAAGCCATCATTAGGCATACATTGGAACGTGAAGCGATTACAAAAATATATATGTCACTTGTTGTCAAGTGTTACAGATTTTATTTTTACAGCCGCTCCAAGGTCCATTCACTGTTGTGCATGTGGCTCACACAGAAGGACCCGCCCTGCGTGGAAACAAAGTTAAGTTGAATCACTTATTAGCTGATCTGGCATTTAATTTATTTCCTGTGAAATGCAGTGCAGATGAGATGGAAAACTAATCAGAGATATGCAAACGCTGCACAAATCTTTCAGTGATGGAAAGTGTGGACATGCCTCACTTGATGGACCTCTTTCATGCTTAATGTTGATAGTTGCAACCCCACAGACTAGGGATTGAGGGTTCCCACTGGACCAGGGGCCGGCAACCCTAAACGTTGAAAGAGCCATATCGGACCAAAAATAAAAATAAAAAAATCTGTCTGAAATGAAAAGCCGTATATAAGTCTCATAATGAAGGCAACACATGACGGAAGTGTCTATTTTAGCTATAATAGCATACAGTCAAAATGGCTATGTGTCAATATGTGAAGCAAATCTTCGTTGACACGTTTTTACAACATTACAAACCATTAGTAAATCAGAGGCTACTCAGAAGGTGAGATAACGCCTGGAAATTACTGGCTTTTAATGGCCAACAGTATAGATGTGTGTGTCCAAGTTAAGGCTGTCTTCTTTTAATAGATTTATTACAATCTTTGGCAAGCTAGGTAATGTTTGCTGTGGTCTGGAACAACATGGCACACAAACAACTATCTGAAATGCAGCCAATATTACATACATATAATGTGTCATGAGACATGCAAAAGTAAATTATATGCAAAGAGGATATTAAATGAACTCAAATATACCTACAAATGAGGCGTAATGATGCAATATGTACATACAGCCAGCCTAAATAGCATGTTAGCATTGATTAGCTTGCAGTCATTCACTGACCAATATGCCTGATTAGCACTCCCAACAAGTCGATAACATCAACAAAGCGCACCTTTGTGCTTTCACGCACAGCATAAAACGTTTGGTGGACAAAATGAGACAAAGAAGGAGTGGAAGATTTTACATGTAAACAAACTGTTGCGTCACACCCCACACTATGGTGAGTTCAAGAACCGCCAAAATTAGTAGGACAAAACGACATTCACCAAATACTCTCATCAGTGAAGCATACACACAAACATATAAAACAGTGGGCTTTCTAACAAGTGGGAAGGTTTGAGTCATTTTTGTTCTCAAACAAAAAACATATTAAAACAAAAATAAATATTTTCCCCATCTTTTTCCATTTTCAATCATTTTTAAAAAATGCTCCAGGGAGCCACTAGGGTGGCACTAAAGAGCCGTGGGTTGCTGACCCCCACGCTAGACCCATACTTGATGGTGGGAATCTCATGCAAGTATGGATTGTGTGGGTCTGCCTCACACTTGATGAACCTGTCTTATACTTAATTGTAAGGACACGCTTCATACTTACTGGTGGCAACCTCTGGCCTGTACTCAATGGTGTATATCCACTTCCTGGGCCTGTCTCGTGCTCATTTGGTCTGTCTCATGCTTAATTATGAAAACTTACCATATACTTGAGGGTGTTGACCTGGGGCCGTACTTATCAAGCTTCTTAGAATTACTCCTAAGATTTCTGCTAAGAGTTGACTTAAGAGTAAATAAATTCTTCGCTGAAAGCTGCACTTAAAAGTTAGTTATCAAGCGTCTTACTCACACTTTCAGCGAAGTGTAGGACTGAATCTTAAGTGTCACATTCAGAGCTGAATTACGACATTACTATGTGCCGTAAACGGAATTTTAGGTGACGTCATTTCTGTGTCCATAGAAATGACCAATCACGGAAGGGAATCCGTTGTCTAAGAATAAAGAAATATCTTGGAAATATTTAAGTGGACAATGGGAGTGTATATTTTGACAATAAACTACAAAATAATACAAAACAAACTAGTCCCCGTCGGCACTCACGCTACCGCTCCCTCTCTTCTATCGCCCACACACTCACTGACGTCACTCACCTCACGGCCACACACATACGCTACTGTCATAACATTTTCTTTCCAATTCATTAATTAGGCAACTAATTTGAAACTGGTGTGGGTGGCTCTATATATACTAGCCCACTGCAGACACATGCAGAAATCAACATGGAATCGAAAAGTATTAAATCTGTGACAAAAATAATATCCGCTCTGTCTAAACGATACCGTTTGATCAGCTGCTCGTCATCAAAAAAAACAAAACATTGTTCCGTTCCCTGAACGTTCGCGCACGTCTCTCTTGCCTCAGTGCCATCCCCTGCTGGCAACTCCTAACCACCTCTGAAGGTCTCTTAAATATCGTGGAGAGTAGGAGTGATTCTTAGACTTAAGAACGTTGATAAAAAGCTTTTATTCTTAAGTTTGAGAATAGGACTAAATTTCGCAAATTCTCAGGACTTAAGTGTAAAATGGCACTCTAAGAAGCTTGATAAGTACGGCCCCAGTGCCGTACTCGTTCAGGAGGACCTGGCTCATACTTCATGGACCTGCCTCCAACTTGATGGTGTGGACTCGTGCCAGTACTTGATATCGTTGACCTAACATAGGCCGGGCTACTGAACTACAGTTTCCAAAATGTATGGGGACAAGATCGGACACAGGGGGCATCAAAGTAGAAGGAAAAGTGGGGACCGGGGCCCCTGGGCTTTTTGTAAAGTTTGAAGATTTTTTTGTCCGTCACTTACATTTGTAAGTTATATAAAAAACAACGTCATAAATGTTTAGATTAAAAAAATATAACCTCATTATTGAACAATAATACGGTTGCTTGAATCAAATTAAGAACACCCCCTATCAAAAATGCAAAATGTTTGGTTTTCCGCATGGATAAAAGCAAACCCAGATTGAAAATACCTCACTCAAAACAGATGGCATGATGTCATCAAAGCACCAATATTTTTGTACAAGGATGAGGTGATAAAATGAAGGCAAAAATGTATAAAATCTATCTGTGGCAGCATCGGAGAAAGTTATGTTATGTTAAGTTTCACTTTTTCATCTCATTACCCATAACTGTGATGCATTCAAAAACCCTTGGTTAAAGTTAGAAAAGGGGGATTAGCTCCATGTTATAGTCTAGATATGTTAATCCCATCTTTTAAAGTCAAATAAGTGAAGTGAAGTGAATTATATTTATATAGCGCTTTTTCTCTAGTGACTCAAAGCACTTTACATAGTGAAACCCAATATCTAAGTTACATTCAAACCAGTGTGGGTGGCACTGGAAGCAGGTTGGTAAAGTGTCTTGCCCAAGGACACAACGGCAGTGACTAGGATGGCGGAAGCGGGGATCGAACCTGGAACCCTCAAGTTGCTGGCACGGCCACTCTACCAACCAAGCTATACCGTCATAAACTATTTAAGTGTGTGTTTTAAAAAGAAGATTTCACCCAAAATCATGCAATAGTTTGTTTTTTTGTGCGTGTAAACAAACCAAGTGTGTATGCCACAGCGATGTTGGGTTTAGGGCGAGCTAAGGGGCCTTTCAGGAGTCTTTTGCATGGCAGCCCAGAATTTGGTGCTAGGTCCTAGGTCGGACTTGGGCTGTCCCGTTATGCTCACTTGACATGAATAACCATGACTTTCAAACATAGCATTCCACATACCGTACATTGAACTCTGTGTTTTAATCAAAGCTGTTTTGGTATGACAGCAAAAATAAGGTGCACCACAGTTATATTTAATGTAAAGACATCAAAAGTGTATCACATTTCAAATAATTCGTAGGAGTAAATTAAAAGTGTAAAAAAGTTGCATGATTGCATCAGCACAATTCGTATACAAGGCAATTCAAAGTGCTTTACAGGAAAAAGAAGGCAAACTAAAATTCAAAATAAAATCAGAAAGTAAAATCATAAAAATAATCATTATTGAAATTAAAATTCCATCAAATAGTGTAGATAAAATACTGTCGCTTGTCATATGCAAAATTAAATAAGTGTTTTTAGTCTGGATTTGAGCATTGCCAACGTTAAAGCCTGTCTCACATCTTCTGGAAGACTCTTACAGATTTTAAGAGTATAAAACTTCGGTCCGGACTTTAGGCACCAGCAGGAGTCCAACTTCCTGAGGTTCTCAGAGCCTGACATGTACTTTGGCACAAGACCATGAAAAAACTTGCACACAAGCAGAGCTGTTTTAAATAGGGATCTACCTATATCATCGGCCGATAAATGATTTAAAATGTAATATCGTAAATTATCGGTATCGGTTTCCAAATTATCGGTATAGGTTTCAAAAAGTAAAATTTATGACGGCGCTGTGTACACGGACGTAGGAAGAAGTACAGGGCGTCAATAAACCTTGAAGGCACTGCCTTTGTGTGCAGGCCCAATCATAAATTATCTACGGCTTATGACACACACACAAGTGAATGCAATGCATACTTGATCAACAGCCATACAGGTCACTCTGAGGGTGAAGTATAAACAACTTGAACACTGTTACAAATATGCGCCACACTGTGAACCCACACCAAACAAGAATGACAAACACATTTCGGGAGAACATCCGCACCGTAACACAACATAAACACAACAGAACAAATACCCAGAACCCCTTGCAGCACTAACTCTTCCGGGACGCTACAGTATACACCCCCCGCTACCCCCTTCCCCCCCCCCCCCACCCCCCCACATCAACCCCGCCCACCTCAACCTCCTCATGCTCTCTCAGGGAGAGCATGTTCCAAATTCCAAGCTGCTGTTTTGAGGCATGTTAAAAAAAATAATGCACTTTGTGACTTCAATAATAAATATAGCAGTGCCATGTTGGCACTTTTTTCCATAACTTGAGTTGAAGTTGTTCTCTTATTTTGGAAAACCTTGTTACATTGTTTAATGCATCCTTGATCAACAGCCATACAGGTCACACTGAGGGTGAGTGTATAAACAACTTTAACACTGTTACAAATATGCGCCACACTGTGAACCCACACCAAACAAGAATGACAAACACATTTCGGGAGAACATCCGCACCGTAACACAACATAAACACAACAGAACAAATACCCAGAACCCCTTGCAGCACTAACTCTTCCGGGACGCTACAGTATACACCCCCCGCTACCCCCTTCCCCCCCCCACCCCCCCACATCAACCCCGCCCACCTCAACCTCCTCATGCTCTCTCAGGGAGAGCATGTTCCAAATTCCAAGCTGCTGTTTTGAGGCATGTTAAAAAAAATAATGCACTTTGTGACTTCAATGATAAATATAGCAGTGCCATGTTGGCACTTTTTTCCATAACTTGAGTTGAAGTTGTTCTCTTATTTTGGAAAACCTTGTTACATTGTTTAATGCATCCTTGATCAACAGCCATACAGGTCACACTGAGGGTGACCGTATAAACAACTTTAACACTGTTACAAATATGCGCCACACTGTGAACCCACACCAAACAAGAATGACAAACACATTTCGGGAGAACATCCGCACCGTAACACAACATAAACACAACAGAACAAATACCCAGAACCCCTTGCAGCACTAACTCTTCCGGGACGCTACAGTATACACCCCCAGCTACCCCCTACCCCAACCCCGCCCACCTCAACCTCCTAATGCTCTCTCAGGGAGAGCATGTCCCAAAATCCAAGCTGCTATTTTGAGGCATGTTAAAAAAAATAATGGACTTTGTGCGTCGTGGTCGCATGGCAATGCGCGGGTCGTTCTCCCAAGATGCAGCAGGAACTCCGGAGGCAAGGTGCAGGTGAGACAATGATTAATTCCCATAAATCACACAGGATACAAAATAAATGAAACTAGCGTGCCGATCGCAAAAGCTTAGCATAAAGAATTAAATAACAAATATTTTTTTAAAAAGTAACTTGTTGCATAGAAGCAAATAAGACAGCCAGACAGGGTGTGGCAAAAGACAGGAATATGTAGCTCTTTGATTAGTGCCCAGGAGATGGTGAGCGTCCCGAACACTAATCAGAGGCAGGTGAAACTAATCAGCACCCCTGGAAACCAAAACAAAAACCCAGGGGTGCTGAAAACAGAGCTGAAGTAGTCAAACTAACAGAACAAAACATGATCCGGGCAACGGATCACAACAAAAACTTTCACAACTACAAGTTACTTCACTCCAGTATATAAAACCTACAAGACCAATACAAACAGTATTTATCAGTGATACAGATATTACACAATTTGAATACACTTGATTGATGCTAGTCGTAATATTATACAAAAAAAGAAATGAGCCTTTATTGATAGAATAAGTAGAATCAGATGGATTTTTCTCCCATGTGCATATTTCTTATATACATCCTAAAAAGGCTAGTAAAATAAAAATGACTGATCATTTCAAAACATAACATGGGTGAAGACAATATATTAAGGAAATATTGTTAAAATGTCAACGTTGATTTATGGATGTGTTTCCATGACAATTATCCAATTATCCATCCATTTTCTAACGCTTGTCCCTTTTGGGGTCACGGGGGATGCCGGAGCCTATCCCAGCTGGTACACCCTGGACAAGTCACCACCTCATCCCAGGGCCAACACATATAAACAGACAACATTCACACTCATTCACACACTAGGGCCGATTTAGTGTTGCCAATCAACCTATCCCTGTCACACCGCGGTGAGGGATGTCTTGTCTTGGTTTCTTCTGTTTAAAAAGTAACTCCTCTCATTTCAGATCACTTGCCCTTCTTTTTGTGTCATCAGTCTGACGTCATCCCTGACCCCTGATTGTTTCCACCTGTTCCCCATTACCCTCACGTGTCTTATAAGCCCACGCCTCCCTTTGTTCTGTCCCTCACGTGTCTTATAAGCCCACGCCTCCCTTTGTTCTGTCCCTCACGTGTCTTATAAGCCCACGCCTCCCTTTGTTCTGTGCCAGATTGTCTCGTTTATTCGTGCCTCTCTAGCTTCCGGTCCATGCCTTGCCTCGTCTCGTGTTTGTATACCTTGATCCTGAATTCCTGCGTTGCTATTTTGAGTTTTCTTTTTCTCCTCCTCAGCAGAGTGATTTTGTGTTATTTAGTTTTACAGCCGAAGTGGTGAGTTTTCAGTTTTTCTTACAGTTCTTTCTTTTCCTCAATTTTTTGAGTGACATTTTTTGTTAACCTTTATTAGACTAGAGAAAGTGTAGAAGTTTTATAGCCATTGTTTCTTCCTCCTGTTGGAGCGTTTTGTGTTTATAATAAGTTTCATAGAATATACGGCGCCAAGTATAGTTCGTCATTGTTTTTGTGTTTTCCTCCTTTCGGAGGGATTTTCAGTTTTTCCATTTTTATGGAACCTTTTTCGCCGACTAGTTTAGTTATAGCCTATATTGAATTGCCCTGACTCTGGAGGTGAAAGAAAGCTTTCAAAATAAAAGCCTGCCGAATTATTCCCTACTCTGCATCTGAGTCCTATCTTTTGACCAAGCCTGACAATCCCCAGGTGCATGTCTTTAGAGGTGGGAGGAAGCCGGAGTGAGAGAACCCACACAGTCACGGGGAGAACATGATAACTCCGACCCCGAGCCCGGGGATCGAACCCAGGACCTACTTATTGTGAGGCACACGCACTTGTAACGACTTGTTACAACCACTGTGCTTCCCTTCCACTATTATTAAACTGTAAATATTGTTTCAACATTGGTTCCATGTTAAAACTGACATGTTTTCAACTATATTTCAATACTGAACATCAATAATTATAAGAATTCCCTTCCTTCCTTATAACAAAGCTGGCAGAAAGTTTTGTAATTTTTTTAGCATTTTTTTTTACAAAATGATAATACTCTCCAAATCAGGCCTGGGCAATTATTTTGACTCTGGGGCCAAATTTAGAGGAAAAAATGTATCTGGGGGCCGGTATATCTATTTTTAGGAAAACTAATACAAAACCTCACACTAAAGTCTGATTTAATGCTAAAAATGTTATGACAGACAGCCTTAAAAACGGAATGGAATTTAATTTTTTCCTATGAACGATAAAACCCTGAACATTGAGAACATATGAATGTCACCCCCCCTGTCAATCGACATATATTACAATCAAGCCGAATGCAACAAACACAGCGAAATATGAACGTGAAGGGTAAAAAAAACAAAAACATCTACAATCTGATATATGTGATATATCACTTAGCTTTAGAACTTTGTTGTAAAAATCTCCTTCCACATCTGTCCCTGACACCCACATTTCAGGCTGGCCACTCTGGAAACACTCTGTGGAAACGCTCCCCACCCACACTCCTTGGTGCCTCATCTGACCTGCTGTGACGTAGATTACCATAGTAACTAGTAGGGTTGTACGGTATACGGGTATTAGTATAGTACCGCGATACTAATGAATCATATTCGGTACCATACCGCCTTTGAAAAGTACTGGTCCGCCACACCCTAAGATTTTTTGTTAAAATAAAGCCAATAATGCTATTTTTTCTGGTCCCCTTTATTTAGAAAAGTATCGAAAAGTACCGAAAAGTATCAAAATAATATTGGTATCAGGACAACACTAGTCACTAAAATATCATGCAAAAGCGCAGATTCCAACCATTGAAACATGTTGTATAGTTCAAGACTCATGGTTATTTGCAAACATCACTGCACATCATAATGGCAGCTACACTTTCCATCTTAAAGATCTAAAAAAAATATTTCGGAATGTCCGGCGGGCCAGATTGAAAAGCTTAACGGGCCGCATGTGGCCCCCGGGCCTTAATTTGCCCAGGTCTGCTCCAAATGATCACTGCATATTTTCACTTTTCAATATGTGGCCCCTGGTGGAAAAAGTTTGGACACCTCTGGTGTAGACCAACCGCATATTTTTGGTAGTTGACTTCTTGGCAGTACTTGATGTTGCAGGACCAGCTACCTACTTGATGGACATGTCTCGCCCTTGACGGTGTAGACTAGTGATTCTCAAACTGTGGTACACATACCACCTCCATCTCGTGGTACGCCAGGAAAATAACTTAATTAAATATTGTAACGACATGACTCGAGCTGTTGTCAAAGGTTTATCAGCCTTCAAATGGAAGTCGTTACAATCCAACTACTGTAGGCCGTAGTCAACGCCAAAATAAACAATTAAGACGTGAACAGAACGGTCTTACTTCGTCATTTCTATCAAACACGCGGTGAACCGAATGTTCTCCACGTACTCCGCGTACGTCCGCCCTTTCCCATCCACACAGCCAATCAACACGCACAATACATGTAAACAAAGACTAACATTGGCAGAGTGTGACTGTGTAGAGTGGCCGAAAATATTAAATATGCATGTTAAATAAAAACCTCTGCCTTGTTTTTTTATCATTACTTAATTTCCTTAATTACCTTAAAAATGGTTTTAGGATTTTTAAACACATATACCTTTTTACCTTTTAAATTCCTATCTCTTCTTTCCTGACAATTTAAGTCAATGTTCACGTAAAAAAATGTTTTTATTGTAAAGAATAATAAATCAATTTTAATTTAATTCTTCATTTTAGCTTCTGTTTTTTCAACGAAGAATATTTGTGAAATATTTCTTCAAACTTATTATGATTAAAATTTTTTTTAAAAATGTTGGCAAATATAGAAAATCTGTAGAATCAAATTTAAATCGTATTTCAAAGTCTTTTGAATTTCTTTTAAAAATTTTGTTCTGGAAAATCTAGAAGAAATAATGATTTGTTTTTGTTAGAAATATAGCTTGGTCCAATTTGTTATATATTCTAACAAAGTGTAGATTGGATTTTAACCTATTTAAAACATGTCATCAAAATTCTAAAATTAATCTTAATCAGGAAAAATTACTAATGATGTTCCATAAATTCTTTTTTTAATTTTTTCAAAAAGATTCAAATTAGCTAGTTTTTGTCTTCTTTTTTTCGGTTGAATTTTGAATTTTAAAGAGTCGAAATTGAAGATAAACTATGTTTCAAAATTTAATTGTCATTTTTTTCATGTTTTCTCCTCTTTTAAACCGTTCAATTAAGTGTAAATATCATTAATTATTAATAATAACATAGAGTTAAAGGTAAAGTGAGCGAATTGGCTATTTCCGGCAATTTATTTAAGTGTGCATCAAACTGGTAGCCCTTCGCATTAATCAGTACCCAAGAAGTAGCTCTTGGTTTCAAAAAGGTTGGTGACCCCTGCTTTAGAGATTGATGTCGGTTTTTGATACAGTGCCGTCTGAGGGATCGAAGCTCACGGTCATTCAATGTTGGTTTCCGGCCATGCCGCTTACGTGGAGTGATTTCTCCAGACTCTCCGAACCTTTTGATGATATTATGGAACGTAGATGTTGAGATCCCTAAATTTCTTGCAATTGCACTTTGAGAAACATTGTTCTTAAACTGTTTGACTATTTGCTCACGCAGTTGTGGACAAAGGGGTGTACCTCGCCCCATCCTGTCTTGTGAAAGACGGAGCATTTTTTTGGGAAGCTGTTTTTATACCCAATCATGGCACCCACCTGTTCCCAATTAGCCTGCACACCTGTGGGATGTTCCAAATAAGTGTTCGATGAGCATTCCTCAACTTTATCAGTATTTATTGCCACCTTTCCCAGCTTCTTTGTCACATATTGCTGGCATCAAATTCTAAAGTTAAAGGCCTACTGAAATGATTTTTTTTAATTTAAACGGGAATAGCAGATCCATTCTATGTGTCATACTTGATCATTTCGCGATATTGCCATATTTTTGCTGAAAGGATTTAATAGAGAAAATCGACGATAAAGTTCGCAACTTTTGCTCGCTGATAAAAAAAAAGCCTTGCCTGTACCGGAAGTAGCGTGACGTCACAGGAGCTAGTATTCCTCACAATTCCCCGTTGTTTACAATGGAGCGAGAGAGATTCGGACCGAGAAAGTGATGATTACCCCATTAATTTGAGCGAGGATGAAAGATTCGTAGATGAGGAACGTTACAGTGAAGGACTTGAGAGGCAGTGATGGACGTATCTTTTTTCGCTCTGACCGTAACTTAGGTACAAGCTGGCTCATTGGATTCCACACTCTCCTTTTTTTTATTGTGGATCACGGATTTGTATTTTAAACCACCTCGGATACTATATCCTCTTGAAAATGAGAGTCGAGCACGCAAAATGGACATTCAGTGCCTTTTATCTCCACGACAATACATCGGCGAAATGCTTTACCTACGAGCTAACGTGATAGCATCGTGCTTTAACTGCATATAGAAACAAAAAAATAAAGGATAGAAGGAAGAATAGATAGAAAATCAACAATACTATTAAACCGTGGACATGTAAATACACGGTTAATGCATTCCAGGCTGGCGAAGGTTAACAATGCTGTGCTAACGACGCCATTGAAGCTAACTTAGCAACGGGACCTCACAGAGCTATGCTAAAAACATTAGCTCTCCACCTACGCCAGCCAGCCCTCATCTACTCATCAACACCCGTGCTCACCTGCGTTCCAGCGATCGGCAGAAGGACGAAGGACTTCACCCGATGCGTTTGGCGGCCCGGAGACGTAGGAAGTCAAGGTGAGGTCGGCGGCTAGCGCGGCTAGCGCGGCTAGTGCGGCTAGCGCGGCTAGCGCTCCAACAAAGTCCTCCTGGTTGTGTTGCTGTAGTCCGCTGCTAATACACCGATCCCACCTACAACTGTCTTCTTTGCAGCCTTCATTGTTCATTAAACAAATTGCAAAAGATGTCCAAAATACTGTGGAATTATGAAATGAAAACAGAGCTTTTTGTATAGGATTCTACGGGTACCATAACTTCCGTTACTCTGACTTCGTCACGCGCATACGTCATCATACCGCGACGTTTCAGCCGGATATTTCCCGGGAAGTTTTAAAAGTCACTTTATAAGTTAACCCGGCCGTATTGGCATGTGTTGCAATGTTAAGATTTCCTCATTGATATATAAACTATCAGACTGCGTGGTCGGTAGTAGTAGGTTTCAGTAGGCCTTTAATGATTATTTGCACACAAAAAAAAAAAGTTTATCAGTTTGAACATCAACTATGTTGTCTTTGTAGCATATTCAACTGAATATGGGTTGAAAATGATTTGCAAATCATTGTATTCCGTTTATATTTACATCTAACACAATTTCCCAACTCATATGGAAACGGGGTTTGTACACAACGTGCCAATACACTTCCCTGGTTTTGGGTTGTGTACTTACATAGACTCATGGCACACTTGACTATGAGGACCAACGTCATGCTTCATGGCAGTGTCCTCATACACTTGATGAGACACACACCATCAAAGGGTGATAATTGAGCACCTGTTTCGCCCTTGATCTTTCTCTCCCCTCCCGCTCGTCCTTTCGAGTTTGGATCCGCGTCCTGCGTGACAGTGCAGCCCAGACTCACACTCGCTGTTCGGCACATATATAACGCGGAACCTGCCCGATCGGGACTGATCCACGAAGATGCGCACCAGGATCTCGCAGCCTGGGAGGAGCTTGAAATATTCTCCCTTTACTTCACGCCGCCGTCGAGTGAAGACTCGCTTTGGAGAGGAGATATAAGAAGAAAGGTGAGTCCGCTTATGCACTTTTTTTTTTTTAATGACGGCGCGCAAAATGTACTCGCTTCATTGCAACCGGGTCGGTGGTTTTTTTTGTGTGCGTAATTTGGATGCGGGAGCGCAAAACAGAAGTTCCAATATCACGTCACGGCTTGGAAGAGAGGAACATTGTAGCTATATCGCTTAGAAGTATTTGAATATTCATATATTCACTAATAATGCATGGAGAGAAATGACGCACGCAGTGGAGATTTAATGGAATGACCGCTGTTTACGTGACAGATTTCGCTCCGGCAGGTGATTTTTTTTTTTTTTTTGAAGTGAAAAATGATGCTTGAAGAAATTGTCCAATGTTTTGTAAAGTGCACACGTCGCCTGCAGCCTGGTGTCTGCTCCTGATGCACAGGCAGGTCTGCACAAATAATGTCTCTGCAAAAATAAGTTATTTTGTTGAGGAAAACACACATTAAATGCATTGTTTGGTCATGAAACAACCCAGCTATAGACAATAATCCAGTGGTTCTTAACCTTGTTGGAGGTACCGAACCCCACCAGTTGCATATGCGCATTCACCGAACCCTTCTAAGGGGAAATTTTTTTTAAAAATTCTTAATTGAATCTTAATTTATAAATATTAATCATGAAATGATGTTATCATATTAAAGAAATACTAATATAAATATATGTTACAAACAAAACGTTACAGGAATGTACACATGATCCCATGTTTACATCTCATTGTGCAACATGTGAATGTTTTAGTGGGAACTAAATGCGATTTTGAAAGGGGACGGCGTGGCGAAGTTGGTAGAGTGGTTCTTAACCTTGTTGGAGGTACCGAACCCCACCAGTTGCATATGCGCATTCACCGAACCCTTCTAAGGGGAAAAAATTTTAAAAAATTCTTAATTGAATCTTAATTTATAAATATTAATCATGAAATGATGTTATCATATTAAAGAAATACTAATATAAATATATGTTACAAACAAAACGTTACATGAATGTACACATGATCCCATGTTTACATCTCATTGTGCAACATGTGAATGTTTTAGTGGGAACTAAATGCGATTTTGAAAGGGGACGGCGTGGCGAAGTTGGTAGAGTGGTTCTTAACCTTGTTGGAGGTACCGAACCCCACCAGTTGCATATGCGCATTCACCGAACCCTTATAAGGGGAAAAATTTTTAAAACAATTCTTAATTGAATCTTAATTTATAAATATTAATCATGAAATGATGTTATTATATTAAAGAAATACTAATATAAATACATGTTACAAACAAAACGTTACAGGAATGTACACATGATCCCATGTTTACATCTCATTGTGCAACATGTGAATGTTTTAGTGGGAACTAAATGCGATTTTGAAAGGGGACGGCGTGGCGAAGTTGGTAGAGTGGTTCTTAACCTTGTTGGAGGTACCGAACCCCACCAGTTGCATATGCGCATTCACCGAACCCTTCTAAGGGGAAAAAATTAAAAAAAATTCTTAATTGAATCTTAATTTATAAATATTAATCGTGAAATGATGTTATTATATTAAAGAAATACTAATATAAATATATGTTACAAACAAAACGTTACAGGAATGTACACATGATCCCATGTTTACATCTCATTGTGCAACATGTGAATGTTTTAGTGGGAACTAAATGCGATTTTGAAAGGGGACGGCGTGGCGAAGTTGGTAGAGTGGTTCTTAACCTTGTTGGAGGTACCGAACCCCACCAGTTGCATATGCACATTCACCGAACCCTTCTAAGGGGAAAACATTTTAAAAAATTCTTAATTGAATCTTAATTTATAAATATTAAACATGAAATGATGTTATTATATTAAAGAAATACTAATATAAATATATGTTACAAACAAAACGTTACAGGAATGTACACATGATCCCATGTTTACATCTCATTGTGCAACATGTGAATGTTTTAGTGGGAACTAAATGCGATTTTGAAAGGGGACGGCGTGGCGAAGTTGGTAGAGTGGTTCTTAACCTTGTTGGAGGTACCGAACCCCACCAGTTGCATATGTGCATTCACCGAACCCTTCTAAGGGGAAAAAATTAAAAAAAATTCTTAATTGAATCTTAATTTATAAATATTAATCATGAAATGATGTTATTATATTAAAGAAATACTAATATAAATATATGTTACAAACAAAACGTTACAGGAATGTACACATGATCCCATGTTTACATCTCATTGTGCAACATGTGAATGTTTTAGTGGGAACTAAATGCGATTTTGAAAGGGGACGGCGTGGCGAAGTTGGTAGAGTGGTTCTTAACCTTGTTGGAGGTACCGAACCCCACCAGTTGCATATGCGCATTCACCGAACCCTTCTAAGGGGAAATTTTTTTAAAAAAATTCTTAATTGAATCTTAATTTATAAATATTAATCATGAAATGATGTTATCATATTAAAGAAATACTAATATAAATATATGTTACAAACAAAACGTTACAGGAATGTACACATGATCCCATGTTTACATCTCATTGTGCAACATGTGAATGTTTTAGTGGGAACTAAATGCGATTTTGAAAGGGGACGGCGTGGCGAACTTGGTAGAGTGGTTCTTAACCTTGTTGGAGGTACCGAACCCCACCAGTTGCATATGCGCATTCACCGAACCCTTCTAAGGGGAAAATTTTTTTAAAAATTCTTAATTGAATCTTATTTTATAAATATTAATCATGAAATGATGTTATTATATTAAAGAAATACTAATATAAATACATGTTACAAACAAAACGTTACAGGAATGTACACATGATCCCATGTTTACATCTCATTGTGCAACATGTGAATGTTTTAGTGGGAACTAAATGCGATTTTGAAAGGGGACGGCGTGGCGAAGTTGGTAGAGTGGCCATGCCAGCAATCGGAGGGTTGCTGGTTACCGGGGTTCAATCCCCACCTTCTGCCATCCTAGTCGCGTCTTATGTGTCCTTGGGCAAGACACTTCACCCTTGCTCCTGATGGCTGCTGGTTAGCGCCTTGCATGGCGTGTGTGTGTGAATGGGTGAATGTGGAAATACTGTCAAAGCGCTTTGAGTACCTTGAAGGTAGAAAAGCGCTATACAAGTATAACTCATTTATCATTTAAAGGGGTAGAAATTATTTCCAAAGAAGGCACCCAGACATAGAATACTAGTACACAGCTCATGAAAAACAATATGTTGTGTAACTGTCATTGTAAGTGGGCCAAAAAATGTATAATACAAAATAATCCCATAGAAATGACTGCTGTCATTTGATTATAATAATAAAACATTTAACTTGGTATTTAGTCAGGTTTGGGACAGGTGTGCTGCTGGTGTGGCACCTAAGTTAAAGTGATTGTCTCACGCACACACTAGGTGTGGTGAAATTTGTCCTCTGCATTTGACCCATCCCCTTGTTCACCCCCTGGGAGGTGAGGGGAGCAGTAGGCAGCGGCGGTGCCGCGCCCGGGAATCATTTTTGGTGATTTAACCCCCAATTCCAACCCTTGATGCTGAGTGCCAAGCAGGGAGGTAATGGGTCCCATTTTTATAGTCTTTGGTATGACTCGGGGTTTGAACTCACAACCTACCGATCTCAGGGCGTACACTCTAACCACTAGGCCACTGAGTAGGTTTGGGGGTATCCATAATACGCCGATAGGGAGAAGTTTTTATTTACACGATGAGTCGGGTGTGTCCTGACCTCCGCGGCGGAGGCTCCGCCGAACCCCAGAGGCCGACTCACCGAACCCCTAGGGTTCGATCGAACCCAGGTTAAGAACCACTGCAATAATCACATACAACAGAGTCATGAATACATGCAAACAATTTAAAGCTGCATGATGTTTTATGTATATGCACAGTGTTATGTTTTTGGACATCGCAACTTGCCGTATTTGTAAGCAATGCATGATGGGAATCCGGATGTTGTGTCGTTGTATTGAAGAAAAAAACCTATTACCATTAGACATCATGCATTATAAACAGTGTTTATTTCGTCAATAATAACAGGTTCGTTTACAGTGCATTTTGCATTAAAAAATGTCTTTTTAATGAGAACATTCACTAAAGCTTTGATCATGACACACATGTTGGTACCCGAGAGACAACAATCCAAACATGAATAATTCCAGTGATGTTCATAGCCTATTTCACGGGAGGGTCGGCGTACAAGACAGCTGATTTCATTTAATTATTATGTTCCGCCGAGGTGTTTATTCCATTTTCCAAGGAGTGGAAGCAGGTGGATGTGAATGCAGCAAGTGGCAGGAAGGGCAGGATGATTACTCTATACAACACAACATGCATTTCCTTAATAATATCATGAAGTGGTTATGCAATGCGGGTAGGAAAAGACACTTAAAGGGTGTGCGCTGCCAAACATGATTTGATTTGATTTTACGTAAGCACAAGTACATAGCAGACAAGTTAAGGTGACCCACATTCAAATCGGGTGCAGGAGGCCACACAGGGATTGGGATTTTTTTTTTTAAATCATGTTTTGTTTGTGATGCTGGTTCATGCTGTGTGATTTGAGTGGCGCGAAAAGGAGGCTGAATAATAACTTCTTTGATGTTCTCAACCTCTGTGTAGAATCAAGCTGGGCCTGGCTTCCTCTCGGGTGTTTGCACACAGCCCGGAGTAGAAATGAGTCCCCGGGAGTCGTCCAACAGCACGGGATGGGAGCCCGACGAAACGGACGTGTGGAACCTGGCGAATGGGAGCATGGATTCCAACCTGCACGGATTCCACATAGACGTCACCAAGCACATCGGGGTGCAGATCACCCTGATCACGGCCTATTCCGTCATCATCCTGCTGGGCCTGCTGGGGAACGCTCTGGTGGTCTACATGATCATCCGCTACAGGAACATGCGCACGGTCACCAACTTCTTCATAGCCAACTTGGCGCTGGCCGACCTCCTGGTGGACACCCTGTGCCTGCCCTTCACGCTGGTCTACACCCTGCTGGACGAGTGGAAGTTCGGCGCCGTGCTGTGCCACATGGTGCCCTTCGCCCAGGCCCTGAGCGTGCACGTGTCCATCCTGACCATGACCGTCATCGCCCTGGAGCGCTACCGCTGCATCGTTTTCCACCTGGGTCAGCGCCTCACCTGGCACTCCAGCTTTCTCATCATGGCGTTCACGTGGACTACCTCGGCGGTGCTGGCGGCGCCCCTGGCCATCTTCCGAGAGTACCGGCAAGAAGAGATCCCCTCCATCAATCTGCACATCGTCGTGTGCTCCGAGAAGTGGCCGCACGGCACCAGCAGCGTCATATACAGCCTCTCCATGCTGCTCCTGCAGTACATTAGCCCTTTAGCCATCATCAGTTACGCTTACATTTGCATCTGGGTCAAGCTGAAGAACCACATCAGCCCGTCTACACGCAACGATAGCATCGCCCGGCGTAAAAAGACCACCAAGATGTTGGCGCTGGTGGTGGTGGTGTTTGCAATCTGCTGGCTGCCCTTCCATGTGTTCCAGCTGGCCAGCGATCTGGACCTGGTGCTCAGGTTTAAGGAGTACAAACTGATATACACCGTCTTCCATATCGTGGCCATGTGTTCCACTTGCACCAACCCGCTGCTGTACGGATGGATGAATAAAAACTACAGAAATGGCTTCCTAATGGTCTTCCGCTGCCAGGATAAGCCCGATTCTTTCCGCCCCGAGGGCTCCTTCCGGACTCGCTCCACCAGGCGGCTAACGCTCAACGGCCGCAACGGCGGACACCCACCCACTGCGGTGTGAGACGCCTGCATGAAGACATTTGAAAGTGTTGCTTTTTTTTTTCCCCGGCACAAAGTAGGGATGGACTAAAGTTCCTCGGAAATGCTTGATCAATTAATCCACAGGTGTCAAACTCAAGGCCGCATCATTTTATAAGGCCCACAAAATACTTTATATTTTTCACTACATTTACCGTATTTTTCGGACTATAAATCGCAGTTTTTTTCATAGTTTGGCCGGGGGTGCGACTTATACTCCGGAGCGACTTATGTGTGAAATTATTAACACATTACCGTAAAATATCAAATAATATTATTTATCTCATTCCCATAAGAGACGAGGCGAATGTCAGCAATCGTCACACACACCTCAACCAATAAACATTCGGCGTGGGGCGTGTCATGGCAGAAGTGCATTGTGGGTCATGGGATGCTACCTGCTACTACGTCCGTAGCTATAAAAATGGATCATTTCAACATTGGCGGTAACTTATAAGAACTGAGAAGTGCTGAACACAAATGGCACCGAAAAGGAAATCATATACCGTATTTTTTCGGACTATAAGTCGCAGTTTTTTTCATAGTTTGGCCGGGGGTGCGACTTATACTCAGGAGCGACTTATGTGTGAAACTATTAACACATTACCATAAAATATCAAATAATATTATTTAGCTCATTCACGTAAGAGTCATACCAGGCACGTTCTCAGTTGGTTATTCATGCGTCATATAACGTACACTTATTCAGCCTGTTGTTCACTATTCTTTATTTAATTTAAATTGCCTTTCAAATGTCTATTCTCGGTGTTGGGTTTTATCAAATAAATGTCCCCAAAAAATGCGACTTATATATGTTTTTTTCCTTCTTTATTATGCATTTTCGGGCCGTTGCGATTTATACTCCGTAGCGACTTATACTCCGAAAAATACGGTACTGCAGATTACAAACTGGACGTAGTGAAATATGCAGCAGAAAACGGCAAAAGGAAGCGGCGCATACCTTTGGAGTTGGCAGAGTTGGCAGAGTTGTTTAGACACCGAGGAAGAAGATTTCATGGGATTTAGCGATTAGGAGTGACAGATTGTTTGGTAAACGTATAGCATGTTCTATATGTTATAGTTATTTGAATGACTCTTGCCATAATATGTTACGTTAACATACCAGGCACGTTCTCAGTTGGTTATTTATGCGTCATATAACGTACACTTATTCAGCCTGTTGTTCACTATTCTTTATTTATTTTAAATTGCCTTTCAAATGTCTATTCTTGGTGTTGGATTTTATCAAATAAATTTCCCCCAAAAATGCGACTTATACTCCAGTGCGACGTATATATGTTTTTTTCCTTCTTTATTATGCATTTTCGGCCGGTGCGACGTATACTCCGGAGCGATTTATAATCCGAAAAATACGGTATATGTTATTTCCATTTTGACAGAAAAAAATACATGCACTGTTGTATATATTTTAAACCGTATAATTATCCAATAATGCAACAAATATTCCCAAAATGATTTTTGTAGAAAAAAACAACATACTTACTAAATATCTGCTTGACTTATGATTTTTAAGCAAGTTAACCATCAACTTACCCATCATTTGAATGTAGAAATAAGGTAAAATTTTGGCGACTGAGCTGCCAATTTGTTTTTTAACCTTTTAAGGCCCAAGCTGTTTGTTTACATGCTTTTTTTTTTTATTTATCTTTGCTATTTGGGCTTATTGGACCCTAATTAGAATACAAACTGTGAATCATCTTTTGATATGATGTACTTAGTCCATAAGTAACAAACCTGTACTTCATGTTTAGTGACATGCTAATTCTTATTTTTACACTTTTTTTCCCCAAATTCCATTGTATGTTATACTCTTCTGACACCACCAGATGGAAGTATAAGTGTCCACATAAGCACGTAAGACCCCAATTCAGTAGTGTACACAATCTTGGAAATAAGAGCTAAAAGGTGCTGTCCACGCATGTGGCCAACTAAGCCTTTAGAGTTAAGTGAACGTAAGGAAAAAATTTATAATTTCTAAATTCGTAGGCAATTGGGTAATAATGGTTGAATCCTTATACATTTATGTTTTTATATATCCACTGTTATAAACGGCCCTTAATAAGAATAGGTTTGACACCCCTGAATTAATCTGTCAAATTACCAGTTAAATGTTTTTAATGCGATGGAGCTCTCGCTCTCTGAATGTTCTGAACTCCTGTTTCCATGCTAGTGTACTATTGAGCAGAATAACATAAAGTGTGGACCCAGAACCACTCTCCATATTGTTCTTTTACTCGCGGCCTTGTAGTGCTTTCTATTGTTCTAGTAACGTATTCAAGGAATTGATAATTATGCCCATCCCTCGCACAAAGGTACCTTTTGTCCATTATGACTTGGCCTCGAGGTAATGTCATGCTTTTGTTTGTGACTGTTGATAATAGTGAATCTAATGTATTCAAATGATGCCTACCAGTGCTCATTATAAGCTACCTGTATAATGTGTTTCCTGTTCATGTAAATCATGTCCAATCTAGTAATGAACTCAAGCGCATTAATGTTTAGCCCTCCCTTTATGAAGAAGAGGGTGACTCTTGTGGGACAAGTAGAATTTTTTTTTTTAACACTCGTTTCATTATTTGCGGACATGCCGCTTTGAATTCACGTGCCAACACAAGTGACGTTTTAATCTCCTTCCAAGGTCCCCGCTGACAGCCCGCAGCTGCTTTCTCCGTCCAAACAGGACGTTAATTATGTTGACCTAAAAAAGTGCTCCACGCCAAATGCAAGGTTCAATGTAAAGGAAGTGAGGCTGTCAAGGAATCCTGTTGACCTTTGCACGTTGTGTTTGATCAACAAAATGTACAAAAAAAGAAAAGAAAAACATCAAATCGAGAAATGTCAAAAAGAAACCCTTGAATGGGCACTGTTGCAGATGCATGGAGTGTTGGAAGTGTGGGTAAATACAGCAATCACAACATATTACGGTGTTGTTGCCTACAGCCTGCTTACACACACACACACAACATCATCCATCAATGAGAGGACCGTTTATTCAACCGACCATTTCATCTATAAACGTTTGGACTGTTTTCCGAACAACGCAGCAGTGGACTTAGCAGCAAATAAAGCATTTAACAAAACAGTCCTTCGTGGCCGACTCCGTGCTTTTTTATTTCCCTGCAGAGAAAATGCTTGTAGCAATACTTGGTGTATCTTAACACCCACATGGCAAATTTCATGGCTTAGCCTACATTTTTCTTTATGTTCTTGAGAGTCATGTATAGAAGCTGGCAGAGGAAGGAAGGAGGAAGAAGGGAGGTATAGGCACAGGGCATGCAATACACCAGGCATTAGATAATTCTTCAGATTGGGTATATAATTCAAGATATACTAGTGTGCAGAATTGATAATCCGTCTGCTTCTCAATGGGGAGTGCGTTACAGCAATGTGATGAAAAGAAAAATAGTTACTCTAGTGCAGGGGTGTCCAAACTTTTTCCACTGAGGGCCGCACACTGAAAAATCAAAGCAAGCGGGGCCATTTTTTTTATTTTAAAAAATATATGTATAAAAAATATAAATTAAGGCCTCCACTCAGCCTTGATCCCGGGGACCCCAAAGGGTTTTGGTCCGAAAAATATTTAAAATGTGTCTCTAGATCAACGTTAGGTCTATCTGTCGATATAACGTTTTTAAAGATTTAAGTCGTATGCTCTTTTTGTCAAAGAAAACCCAGTTTTTTTTATGGAAAAAAACACAAAATATGCAATATTTTCACTCAATAAAATTTTTAAGAGGAATATTTCAGATTATATAATAATTGGAGCCTTAAAAAGGTCAATAACTCATAACACCATTGATTTTAATTCATTATTATTTTTTGAGCAATGACACTTAAAAACAAATCACACAAAAATTATTGGGGAACCAAAATGGTCCTACTCATTAAAGTGTTAAAAAATATTTTTTTTTTTACTGTTTACTTTTAACACAATAATCTCGAGATCAACTTCAGATCTATCCGACAATTATACGTTGTATTGTTGTTATGTTTTTTTGTTCGTTTTAGGCCCTTCTTAAAAAAATTTTTTAAAAAAAGCTAAATTTTTTATATGGCAAAAACAAAATATGCAACATTTTCCCAAAAAAATACCACAAAGTGCAATATTTAATGTGACATAATTGGAGCCTTGGATAGGTCAATAATTCATAATAACATTGATTTTGATTCATTGTTATTTTTTAAAGAAAGAAACAGCCTGCATGGCAGCTTTGTGTTATTAGAGTAAACATGGGGACGGCGTGGCGAAGTTGGTAGAGTGGCCGTGCCAGCAATCGGAGAGTTGCTGGTTACTGGGGTTTAATCCCCACCTTCTACCATCCTAGTCACGTCCGTTGTGTCCTTGGGCAAGACACTTCACCCTTGCTCCTGATGGCTGCTGGTTAGCGCCTTGCATGGCAGCTCCCGCCGTGAATGTGTGTGTGAATGGATGAATGTGGAAATACTGTCAAAGCGCTTTGAGTACCTTGAAGGTAGAAAAGCGCTTTACAAGTATAACCCATTTATTTATTGCAACATTTTTTTGTTACATTTTACCTGTTTGGTCTTTCATCAACACCCCCTTGTTATGTTTTTAATTTTTTAAATCGTATTTTAAAATGGGCCGTGGGGCCATTAAAAAATGACCGGCGGGCCGCAAATGGCCCCCGGGCCGCACTTTGGACATCCCTGCTCTAGTGTGATTTATAGTAACACTATCCAATGACCCGTTAATGGTAATTGGTTACCTATTTATTTCAATATATCTGGAAGGAAGCGGATATGATTTAATTCTGCAGTTACTGACTGCTCAAGTATGTGTTTAACCTGGTCCACATATTACCATATTGTAATTGAAAGGTAAAAAAAACAAGAAGGTGTGATAGTGGGGTCAATAGAATTTGCACATAGCTCATTTGGTAATGGAAAAATAAATAGATGTCGGCTCTACATAATGTTTGTGTCAACATAATCCATAATATCTTAATTAACAAGAGGATTGGTCTTGAACTGGATAAGAATCTACTTAATCAACAGTAAAGCCAGGCGTACACACGTCGACAGTGCTAAATATACAGTATCCTGTGGCGTACCCCAGAGATCAATACTGGGACCAAAATTGTTGTTTCTCTAAATAAACGACATTTGTAAAGTTACAAAGGAATTAAAGTTAGCATTTTGTTCAGTAGAGAACTCACATAAGCTAATATAACAATAACAGAAGAAATGAACCAATTAAAGAGATAGTTTATGGGTTATACTTGAGTAGAGCTTTTCTCCCTTCAAGGTACTCAAAGCGCTTTGACACTCATTCACCCGTTCACACACACATTCACATTCACACACTGATGGCAGGATCTGCCATGCAAGGCCCTAACTACCACCCATCAGGAGCAAGGGCGAAGTGTCTTGCTCAAGGACACAACAGACGTGACTAGGATGGCAGAAGCTGGGGATCGAAACGGTCGCTCTGCCCACCGAGCCACGCCATTTGACAAAAACAGGCTATCTTTTAACCTCAGTAAAACTAAAATAATGCTATTCGGAAGGGAAAGTCAAACACAAATAAACAACCTACTGAAAAGGTGAAAGAAATACAATTTCTGCTGGGCGTAGCAATAGATGACACATTAAAATGGAAATCTCATAAAAAGAAATATAAGATGGCAAGAAGTACTTCAATAATAATTAAAGCAAAATGTGTTCTGGACCAAAAATCCCTCCATATTCTCTACTGCTCGCTAGTGTTACCATATGAGTTATTCTGTAGAAATATGGGGAAATTAGTATGAAAGTACACTTCATTCACTGACCGTGTTACTGCCAAAGAGGTCAGTCAGAATAATACGTAATGTTGGATATAGAGAACATTCAAACTCTTTATTTAGTGAATCAAAAATATTTGATATGGTGCATTTGCAAACAGCTACAATTATACACAAAGCAAACTATAACCTACTACCCCAAAATATACACCAATCAGGAGCATTTAAACCTTGGGGGGAAATGAAACTTCAAACATTTGTATCACGTACAACAATTAAGACCATTGGTATATAAGTATGTGAAACTCCATCCATCAATCTATTTTCTACCGCTTGTCCCTTTCAGGGTCACAGAGGGTACTTGAGCCTATCTCAGCTGCATTCGGACGGAAGGAGAGGTACACCCTGGACAAGTCGCCACCTCATCGATAGACAGACAACATTCACACTCACATTCACACACTAGGGACAATTTAATGTTTCCAATCAACCTATCCCCAGGTGCACGTCTTTGGAGGTGGGAGGAAGCCGGAGTACCAGGAGGGAACCCACAAACTCCACACAGAAAGATCCCGAGCCCGGGATCCAACCCAGGACCTTCGTACACGCACTAACCCCTGTACCACCGTGCTGCCCAGTATGTGAAACTACATTATGGAAGGGGATTAAGCAAAGAAGTCAAGCAAATTACTGACACAATCAAGTTTAAGAAACTTGTTCCAACTCAAAGTGTTTACATGGTGCAAAGAAGAAGAAAGATCAACACCTCGAACCTGGTTGAAAAATTAGACAATCTTATTCATCTCATTACGTGGATCACATCCTGCCTAACTATTTATTTATGAGAACCTTATTTATTATTCATATATCATTTACTTCCTTTTTTATTTCTTCATTTGTCCACTGTTTGTGTTACAGATTAAGTACCGTATTTTTCGGAGTATAAATCGCTCTCCGGAGTATAAGTCGCACCGGCCGAAAATGCATAATAAAAAAGGAAAAAAACATATATAAGTCGCACTGGAGTATAAGTCGCATTTTTGGGGAAAATGTATTTGATAAAACCCAACACCAAGAATAGACATTTGAAAGGCAATTTAAAATAAATAAAGAATAGTAAACAACAGGCTGAATAAGTGTATGTTATATGACGCATAAATAACCAACTGAGAACGTGCCTGGTATGTTAACGTAACATATTATGGTAAGAGTCATTCAAATAACTATAACATATAGAACATGCTATACGTTTACCAAACAACCTGTCACTCCATCCATCCATCCATTTTTTTACCGCTTATTCCCTTCGGGGTTGCGGGGGGCGCTGGAACCTATTTTAGCTACAATTGGGCGGAAGGCGGGGTACACCCTGGACAAGTCGCCAGCTCATCACAGGGCCAACAATCTGTCACTCCTAATCGCTAAATCCCATGAAATCTTATACGTCTAGTCTCTTACGTGAATGAGCTAAATAATATATTTTGATATTTTACGGTAATGTGTAAATAATTTCACACATAAGTCGCTCCTGAGTATAAGTCGGCCAAACTATGAAAAAAATTGCGACTTATAGTCCGAAAAATACGGTACAAAAAAAGGGGGGGAAATTGCTATGAAGCAAAAAGGGGTAGGCTTAATTCAATCAATCAATCAATCTATGTTTATTTATATAGCCCTAAATCACAAGTGTCTCAAAGGGCTGCACAAGCCACAACGACGTCCTTGGTTCAGATCCCACATCAAGGATTGTTAATTAATTAAGATTTAATTTAATTTAATTAATTAATTAATTTAATTAAGATCTGCTTGTTCCTACTCCTTTTCAGGAATGAGAAACTGGAAATATGTTATGTACTATATTGAAATTGCATGCATGTGCAAAATAAACTATTGATTGATTGATTGATTGATTGATTGATTGAGGCTTTTATTAGTAGATTGCACAGTATAGTACATATTCTGTACAATTTACCACTAAATGGTAACACCCAAATAAGTTTTTCAACTTGTTTAAGTCGGGGTCCACTTAAATTGATTCATGATACAGATATGTACTATCATCATAATACAGTCATCACACAACTAATACCATAACATACAAGTGTGCACCTTCTGCACACTGAAATAAACAATACGTGAGGAATATGATGTGGAGTGATCATTATATTTGTGAAATCATCATTGCTAGTGTATGTGAACTATACTATTCTTCATTAATAACCCAAATTGTAGCGTAGATAAATGCAATGTAAAATAGCACAGCTCCATGTCACCCTCTCGTGTTCGACATATGTATTGCAGTATGAAATTGACAGGATATGACGTCATTTGACCTTCCGCTCTGCTTGTGTGTCTCACTCGACTTGGCCCCGTAAATTCCGAGCGGACGGGAGTTGAAACATGCAAATATTTATTCTATGAAGAGGACCGCCGTCCAGGTAACCGCGTTTGTCTCTGGAACAGCTTAGACTATTGGTTTACGGTGTAGCGACTGCGTAGTTTTTGACACAATTATGCCGTTCATTCATAGTTTTCTTATGCTAGCCTAGCTCATGCTATCAATGCTAACGGTGTGTGTACGTGACACATGACAGTGACGCTGGTCACATATTGGCATCTAATTAACTATGCGGACCAAATTATTATTGCAATAACTGAATTGTTTTACTCTTTTAAATGCTGCTGCCACATCGGGTTGTAAAACGTAGGAAAGTAATCACGACTGCTACCATGATTCGGGTCCTAATTACCACAGTCTTAAATTAGTTTATTATATGCTTAAAACACAGAACACTGATTTTTATCCCCCCTAATTTGGTCAAATTAGGCACTACTTAAATTGGCCCTAGTGTGTGAATGTTGTCTGTCTGTCTGTGTTGGCCCTGCGATGAGGTGGCGACTTGTCCAGGGTGTACCCCCGCCCTCCGCCCGAATGCAGCTGAGATAGGCTCCAGCGACCCCGAGATAGATGACCTGAGAAATTACATTGAGAAATTGTGTGGTGTTCGGGTCTGTGGGACCCGTTTTCATTTTTTTATGAAAGAAAAATGATACAATTAATTAATTTTTCAAACTGAGACTCACTGACCCTTACTCATTTTCTGTGAAGAACATACACTACCGTTCAAAAGTTTGGGGTCACCCAAACAATTTTGTGGAATAGCCTTCATTTCTAAGAACAAGAATAGACTGTCGAGTTTTAGATGAAAGTTCTCTTTTTCTGGACATTTTGAGCGTTTAACTGACCCCACAAATGTGATGCTCCAGAAACTCAATCTGCTCAAAGGAAGGTCAGTTTTGTAGCTTCTGTAACGAGCTAAACTTTTTTCAGATGTGTGAACATGATTGCACAAGGGTTTTCTAATATTCAATTAGCCTTCTGAGCCAATGAGCAAACACATTGTACCATTAGAACACTGGAGTTATAGTTGCTGGAAATGGGCCTCTATACACCTATGTAGATATTGCACCAAAAACCAGACATTTGCAGCTAGAATAGTCATTTACCACATTAGCAATGTATAGAGTGTAGTTCTTTAAAGTTAAGACTAGTTTAAAGTTATCTTCATTGAAAAGTACAGTGCTTTTCCTTCAAAAATAAGGACATTTCAATGTGACCCCAAATTTTTGAACGGTAGTGTATATCCATACTTGCCAACCCTCCCGATTTTCCCGGGAGACTCCCGAATTTCTCCCTATTTCCACCCGGACAACAATATTGGGGGCATGCCTTTAAGGCACTGCCTTTAACGTCCTCTCTCACCTGAAACATTTCAGACTTAAACCACAGGTCCATCACTCGACTGGCAAAAACAATAGTCCAGGATATCATTTACCCACTACACCAATACATCATCCCACTACCATCAGGGCTCAGGTACAGAACTATCAAATTCCGGAGGGCTCGCCTCAGGAAAAGCCTTATCCCTGCAGCTATAGCCGGCCTTAACAGCAGGCCCGGCCGACCTGTCTGACAAGCCTGTAAAATGTGTGTTGGTCATGTAGGATGTCTTTTTGTTATTTTTTGTGATGTGTAATGTCTATTGTTCAAATGTACGGCAGTGACAATGAATTTCCCCAAGGGGACCAATACATCTAAATCTAAAAGGAGACTTATTATGTCTCAGTTATCCATAGGTTTATCTATAACCCATAAAGTAGGCAGGCACGGAGCTTTTTCTCAGCATGTGTTTATTCCAGCCGGCACATTAAAACACTGACACACAACATCCGGATTCCCATCATGCATTGCTTCAAAAATACGGCAAGTAGTAATGTCCAAAAACATAACAGAGACGAAGCAGAAGAACGAAGAAGAGACATGGCGACGACGTGTAAGAAGAAGAAGTACGCTTGCAAGTTCCAAAATGATTGGGAAAAATAATTTCAATTCATCCAGGACAGCTCCATGGGTAATGGGTATGCTGCCTGCAAATTTTGTAGATCAGACTTCTCCATTGAACACGGTGGCCGAACGGATATACTCATTCATGAACGGATTATTTATGTATATATATATACTGTATATATATACTTGAAAATATATATACACCCCCCCCCCCCCATCTCCCGAATTCGGAGGTCTTAATGTTGGCAAGTGTGCATATATCAGAATACATATTTAATGACCATACACCCCCCCCCCCCAAACATTTCTATTACATATAAGATGTCCGGGTCCACTGGACCCGGGACTAATAGAAGTGTGGAAATTAATGTTCTGTGTACCACGCACACACACACACACACACAGCAGGTCTAGACAGAGGGAGGACAGAGTGTAGGTACACCGAACATCAGAGGGTCAAATGTGCGAGAAAATGAGAGCAGACAGTGTTGACAAACAATGTTGCAACCTTGTGTAGGAACCGCAGGGGCAGACACACAAAAGAAGAATCCCTGTGGGATGCAGAAACTGCCAGAGAAGTTTTCCGTGCAACGTTCATATTGTCATGTGCCTCACAATACGAAGGTCCTGAGTAGCCCGAGTTCAATCCCGGGCTCGGGATCTTTCTGTGTGGAGTTTGCATGTTCTCCCCGTGACTGCGTGGGTTCACTCCGGGTACTCCGGCTTCCTCCCACCTCTAAAAACGTGCACCTGGGGATAGGTTGATTGGCAACACTAAATTGGCCCTAGTGTGTGAATGTTGTCTGTTTATCTGTGTTGGCCCTGCGATGAGGTGGCGACTTGTCCAGGGTGTACCCCCCCTTATGCCCGAATGCAGCTGAGATAGGCTCCAGCACCCCCCACGACCCCAAAAGGGACAAGCAGTAGAAAATGGATGGATGGATGGGCGTTCATATTGTTGTTACTCAGCCAGCATTTGTGGGTATGATGGACCCGCTGCATTTTGTGGCTTTTAATGCCTCACAATCAAACACTTTTATGTTAAAATACTGAACATATGTTTATTGGGATAAGGTAATCATCTGTTCAGTATTTTAACATAAAAGTGTTTGATTGTGATTGATACTGAACAGATGTTTATTGGGATAAGGTAAACATCTGTTCAGTATTTTAACATAAAAGTGTTTGATTGTGAAGCATTAAAAGCCACAAAATGCAACGGGTCCATCAGACCCACAAACGCTGGCTGAGTAATAACAATATGAACATTACACAAGGGTTAAATCGTGCAAAATCGGCGTTTTTACATGTACAGTACAGGCCAAAAGTTTGGACCCACCTTCTCATTGAATGCGTTTTCTTTATTTTCATGACTATTTACATTGTAGATTGTCACTGAAGGCATCAAAACTATGAATGAACACAAGTGGAGTTATGCACTTAACAAAAAAAAGGGGAAATAACTGAAAACCTGTTTTATATTCTAGTTTTATCAAAATAGCCACCCTTTGCTCTGCTTACTTTTTTTGCACACTTTTGGCATTCTCTCGATGAGCTTCAAGAGGTAGTCACCTGAAAAGGTTTTCACTTCACAGGTGTGCTTGAAGCTCATCGAGGGAATGTCAAGAGTGTGCAAAGCAGTAGCCAGAGCAAAGGGTGGCTATTTTGAAGAAACCAGAATATAAAAAATGTTTTCAGTTATTTCATCTTTTTTTTTGTTAAGTACATAACTCCACTTGTGTTCATTCATAGTTTTGATTCCTTCAGTGACAATCTACAATGTAAATAGTCATGAAAATAAAGAAAACGCAATGAATGAGAAGGTGTGTCCAAACGTTTGGCCTGTACTGTATTTCAATAGATAAGTCAGTCGATCTAAATATCAATATTATCTATACCGGTGTAATATCGGTATCGGGTCAATACTAGTTAGACTAGCTCACTTTTACTTTTTTACTATGTTTATAAAAAATATTTATGTGTTTTGTTATGTTGTTGAAGAACGTTTTCGGATACAGCAGGACTTTAGGGCAGTGTTCCTCAAACTCAGAACGCACTTTGCTCTCCAAGTACCGCCATAATGACCAACATTAAAATACAGTAGCGTAATAGGCCTAAGTAGGCATTAAAACCAGGCAAATGTTTTATTTAACAAGTATGTTTAATACGTTTTTGGCCACTGTAACATTACACACAGTTTGAACAATAACACTGCGTTAAAATATAGGAAAATAAAACACTAATCACTTAATAGAATATTTGGCGTACCACTAGATTGAGCCCGCGTACCACAGTTAGAAAACATATGGCTTTAGGGCAAAACTTCAAAGGATTTGAAAAAGGATCGATACCTTAACCCTTTGTGGAGTGCCTTTGGATCTTCAAATCCAATTGAAGCTTTGCACGTGTTTGTCTTTACAGCAGGGTGCTTGGATCCTAAGCTGACGGAACAATGGTCAAGTATTTCTGCTGCGCAGGTTTGCTAAAAAGCTCCTGGGACCAAGTTTGCCTTGCTTTCTGGCAACGCTATCCAAACCCTTACAGGTGAGGCCAAAGGTCCAGAGAGAATGCATTTATTATTGACACACTTGTTCCACTCATGTCTTTATTCCACTTATCCAGATTACACAACAGTGCATCAATCTCTAAGGAAAAGCACAACTGTATTCAATTACATGATTGAAAACAATATCATATGAAGGCCAAGCTAGGTAATTTTGTGACCAAAATAGTAATAAAATTAGTAATACATTTAATACAAATGTCAGTGTAGTGTAGTTTCTCCGTAATGGTCACAATTAACTTAAATTGAAACATTACAATATTCACTCTGGTTGGTCAAACTTCTACTTAAAGGGAACTGCACTTTTTTTTGGAATTTTGCCGATCGTTCACAATCATTACAAAAGACAAGAACACACTTCTTCTTTTTTTTAGGATATTAAAGAGGATTAAAAACGCTTGAAAGATGCAGCTAAAGGGAGTCACCGATATTGCCACCAAAACCCTCTCAAACAACTTAACACTCCAGCAAAGTTATATATACACACTGTAAGTCTACATATAATGTAGTAATAGACAGGTTCATAACAATATGTAATATGTTCAATATTTACCGTATTTTGATCATTTTAATCATTTCCGGGACTGATTTCTTCCGCGCGTTGATTTCTGTTTCCATAGCAGCGCACCTCTGACTTCTGGCAACAAATACGTGTTGCCACTTCTGCAATCAAACACGTTTGTGTTTTCTAATCATGGCAGACTTGGTAAAAGACAACAAAGTGACTATTTTTGGACAAATGAGGATTCACAACCTTATACTTTTGAAGCTATATATACTGCTGCTTATAGAAGCCAGTGCGAAGGAAGAGTGAGACATTGGAGCAGACGGAAGCCGGGAGAGTGAGGTGAAAGCGATTTTGACGCTATAAATATGAAACTTGTACCGTATTTTTCGGACTATAAGTCGCTCCGGAGTATAAGTCGCACCGGCCGAAAATGCATAATAAAAAAGGAAAAAAACATATATAAGTCGCACTGGAGTATAAGTCGCATTTTTGGGGAAATTTATTTGATAAAACCCAACACCAAGAATAGACATTTGAAAGGCAATTTAAAATAAATAAAGAATAGTGAACAACAGGCTGAATAAGTGTATGTTATATGACGCATAAATAACCAACTGAGAACGTGCCTGGTATGTTAACGTAACATATTATGGTAAGAGTCATTCAAATAACTATAACATATAGAACATGCTATACGTTTACCAAACAATCTGTCACTCCTAATCGCTAAATCCCATGAAATCTTATACGTCTAGTCTCTTACGTAAATGAGCTAAATAATATTATTTGATATTTTACGGTAATGTGTAAATAATTTCACACATAAGTCGCTCCTGAGTATAAGTCGCATCCCCGGCCAAACTATGAAAAAAACTGCAACTTATAGTCCGAAAAATATGGTAGTCCAGCTATTTCGACATAAATAGATTGCTTACCCAAAATCAACAGTAAATGTTCCCGGTCTGGTTGGACTAGACGAACAACTGTCCATCGAGTGAGTCCAGTGTTTCCCATAAACAGCCAAGATACCTGTGGCGGTGGGGGCGTGGCTGTGGGCGTGGTCACCATGACATCATCGGTTAATTTGCATAATTTACTACAATTATTTGATTTTCTCTAAAAAGGCTCAAAAAATGTATACTTACTAATTAATAATAACAGTTTTGTTTTAAACGTCCATCCATCCATCCATCCATCCATCCATCCATCCATCCATTTTACAATATAATTGCAACACTTTATGTACATATTTATATACAGATTTGAACAATAAGTTATTCACTGAAATATATTTATTAATTGTGGTTCTTACAAAAAATATATCTTATAAAATATAAAAGCTAAAATGTCTCAAAGCTCTGCCCCTTTAATTAGTGCATACTAAGTAATTTAACTTTAGCCTACTACTACAACCATATTATTTACCAGCAACATAAAGTGAAACAGAGGCAGAGGTGTCCTGCCACAGTCAGTAACAAATAAACAGAAAACAGTAGTGGTGGTAGATAGACACAGAGCTTCATCAAACATCTGATCCACTGAACAAAGAGCTCCAAAAATCTTGGAACTTTAGACTGCCATCAGTTTTACTCCCTACACTTAACCATGTGTTTCCTACTGCCTGCAGACTTTGCACCCTTTGTTATATACACATGTTGTGTTTCTAATATAAATACATTTAATAAAGTCAAATACAAATAAGGCAACAAGATAAGTATCCTACACTTCTCTTTTGTAAAGTAAATCTGAACAGCCGATATGGGCATCTACATCAACTATATGATTTGCCTGAGAAGCTGGAGAGGACCAAACATTTTTTTTAAATTTTTTTTTTTTTAATTTTTTTTAATTTTTTTTTTTTTTTTTAATTTGTGGCGGACGTAATTCTTTCGTGGCGGGCCGCCACAAATAAATGAATGTGTGGGAAACCCTGGAGTCACACTTTAATATCGATCATGATACACGCAGCACGCCAGGCGTGTTAGTACAACTACAGTACATACGCTGTCTGGCAAGCTCAGCTCTGTACAAACAAAACATGAAATAATACTTTACAGATACTGTAATGTGATTGTTCATGTTTTTCAGTTAGTACAAATTGAAGTGAAGTGAATTACATTTATATAGCGCTTTTTCTCAAGTGACTCAAAGCGCTTCACATAGTGAAACCCAATATCTAAGTTACATTCAAACCAGTGTGGGTGGCACTGGGAGCAGGTGGGTAAAGTGTCTTGCCCAAGGACACAACGGCAGTGACTAGGATGGCGGAAGCGGGGATCGAACCTGCAACCCTCAAGTTGCTGGCACGGCCGCTCTACCAACCGAGCTATACCGCCCTGTCCTATCGCAGTGTTGTGCATTACAAACTCAAACGCGTTTTGTGTTGACGTAGAATCTAGGTTATCTCTTGCCGTAGTTAGCTTTTACAGGTGATACCGTAGCATGGCGATGTGTTAGTATGCTAGAAAAAGAGTTCCTCAGTGTTTGCTCTTACAAAAACAATGTCGCTACAGTTTGGTTATTATATGGGTTAGGTTACGTAAATCAAGTATTGTTGACGGCTTTTCAAAGTATTTTTAAAGTTATTTAGAGGTAGAATTGATTGCTCCCATTAGCTGCATTGCTAGCCACTTAGAACGAGACGATTTGTATATGTTAGAAAGCAAAAAAAACAAAAACTTTTGTCTTCTTGTCTTGAGTTGAGTTGAGTTTGAGTTTATTTCAAACATGCAAGCAAACAACATGATACAGCACAATTTCCAGTTTCTCTTTTCAACATGTTCGAAAAGGAGTAGGAAGAAGTATAGCTTATTTAATCCTACCCCTTTTCTTTTACATAACAGTTGCTAAAACTTTTGTTCACTTCCTGTTCTCAATTTATTCACAATATACTCCATAAGTAATCACAACAAAAATAAATAAAAAATACTCGGTGAAGTAAGTTACATTTCATATGGTGAGATGAGTAAGATTGAAATTAATGGTTGGACGAAATAAATTCAGAATGTTTATCATGTACTTTGTAATCACTTTAAGTTGGAAGAGTTTCTTGAAGTGCTGTTTGCAACTACCTCACAGTAACATTTTTCAAACAAAAAAAATATAAGAACACCACCACCGGCTAGCTTGACAGAACACATTTGTTTGACAATTATCAATTTTTTTCACAATTACACAGTTTATGTAATACAGTTGTTTTACTAGCCCTAAATGATTGGTGTTTAAGGCTGTCAATACATTCATGCAGGGAGTGCTTTCACACATACAAAAGCAGTCCAAGAGAAGCAACAAACAATTTGTAGTAATGTTGTTTTTATGGTAGAATACACATTCAATGACCACTGACGCTAGCCATCCAAATTGCTATTATTAGCTGACACCATGTGTTACGTATGTACGTAATTACGTAGGAGAAGCCGTGAGAGGGGATATATTGTGTAGAACACATTGAAAAGTTGGCGCCCTCTAATGTTTCAAACAGCCCTTTTAAGTGTAACTTGACAATATAATCAATAGTCAACATTAAAGGCCTACTGAAATGAATTTTTTTTTATTTACACAGGGATAGCAGATACATTCTATGTGTCATACTTGATCATTTCGCGATATTGCCATATTTTTGCTGAAAGGATTTAGTATAGAACAACGACGATAAAGTTTGCAACTTTTGGTCGCTGATAAAAAAAAAGCCTTGCCTATACCGGAAGTAGCGTGACGTCACAGTAAATAATTGAGAAAGTTGTCCTCCAACAACTAAATCACTTCTTGGCTTCTACTGGCTGCCACAACAACTTTCAGTCAGGATTTCGACCTCTTCATAGCACAGAGACGGCCCTTCTTAAAGTTATAAATGACATCCGTCTAAACACCGACTCTGGCAAATTTCAGTATTAATGCTATTGGACCTCAGTGCTGCATTTGACACTATCGACCATTCAATACTTTTGGACAGGTTGGAAAACTGGGTGGGGATCTCAGGCACAGTTTTAAGCTGGTTCAAATCATATCTACAAGATAGGAACTATTTTGTTTCCATTGGTGACTTTGTATCAGAACCAACCAACGTAACTGTGGAGTCCCCCAAGGTTCAATCTTGGGGCCGACTTTATTTAACATCTATATGCTCCCACTAGGACAAATCATGCAAAATAATAACATTGACCATCATTGCTAAGCAGATGACACCCAAATATATGTAGCGCTATCACCAAATGACTATCGCCCCATAGATCTTCTGTGCCAGTGCATTGAGCAAGTCAAACACTGGATGTGCCAAAATGTCCTACAACTAAATGAAGATAAAACTGAGATGATTGTTTTTGGTGCTAAAAAAGAAAGGTTTAAGGTCATCCAACATCTTCCATCACTGTCCCTGAAAACCTCAAATAAAGCCAGAAATCTTGGGGTTATTTTAGATTCTGATTTACATTTCGACAGTCATATCAAATCAAATCGGCCTACTATCACCTCAAAAATGTAACAAGACTTAGAGGGCTCATGTCAGCTCAAGACTTAGAAAAACTTGTACATGCCTTTATTACCAGTAGGCTAGACTATTGTAATGGTCTCCATGCAGGTCTTCCCAAAAAAAACTGTCAGGCAGCTACAGCTTGTTCAGAACGCTGCTGCTAGAGTTCTAACAAAGACTGTGAGCATATTACACCAATTCTTAAATCCTTACATACATCAGATAATTGATTTCAAAATCCTCCTTTTAACGTCCGCACTGTTTTTATTTTTTATTGTCTGCATTTTAATTTTAATTTTGCTTTTCTTTTCTTTTATTTCACTTTGGTGTCCCACATATTATGCTGTGAAGCACTTTGAGTCTGCCTAGTGTATGAAAAGTGCTATACAAATAAAGTTGCCTTGCCTTGCCTTTTTAATTATGACTGTTATTTTGTAAAATTCCCTTTTCCTTCCTTATGACTATTTTCACAAAATTACAATTAATTTTGTATTAATATTACAACTTTGTTGTATCACCAGAGTTATTGGTTACAAACTTATTAAATCATAGTTTACATGTCATAAAGTTACAACTTATGTCTTGCAACCAAATTCACAAATAATTTAAAACAAACATTTTGAAGATATATTACTGTCTTTATGACCATAAATTACTATAGTAGTATTTTCATACTTTTGTTTTTACTTTTTCATGTGATACTACTTCATTCTCACACAAATACTACAGTTTTCTTGCAATATTACTACTTAATTCTCATATATACGACTTTTTTCTTTATTGTCGTATAAAAATCTCATAAAATGACAACTTTATTGTCAGAATTTAAGTGTTCAGTCAATTATTATTTCCTACATTCTGTAGTACACAGTATACAATTATTGCTGTTTATATTGGCATATGTAGATAAATGTATCCCCTTTTTACATAAAGTGTAAATCATCTTTTATAAGTGTTGGATACAGGACAAGTCAGGTATCAAATAATTGAGCACATTGTGCTGTTTCTGTGTGTGTCCCTTTCAGTAACCATGTATTGACAGAAGACATCATTTTCCGAGAGGTTACTCCCGCCAACTGCCTCATTTCCAGACGTCTGCTGACCAAAACGAGCCGTTCGCCGCGTTGGATGGAGCGCTATCTTCCAAAACAAATGTCTAGCTCTGCTTACATCCTTGAGGACTCCGTAGTGGACCCTCAGAAACGAACAATGACCACACTTACATGGAATATCACCCATGCTCGTCTTATGGTAAAACAAGTGTCCTGTTAACACAAAGGCTCTGTTGTTGATATAGGTACAGTATATTTAATGATCTCATGTTGCCTTGCTTTCCTCTTTGACCCCAGTCTGTGGAGGAGCGGTGCGAATACAGCATTAATCCTGAGAATGGCAGCTGGACAGAGATAAAAAGAGAAGCTTGGATCTCTTCCAAAGTGTATGGACTCTCGAGGGCAGTTCAGGTCAGCAGAGCAAAATTGAAACCAACACACCCGTCACACTTGCTAGATAATTGACTTGTATGCTCAATGTTGTTATTGTTATTAAGCTGAAGGGTTCGCGGACGTTGAAAGAAAGCGAGTCATTTATGCATTGATTTGTATGGGGCTGATGCCGTGTTTTTGTCTTTTTCCAGGAGTTTGGTCTAGCAAGGTTTAAGACAAGTGTTAATAAGACTATGAAGGGCTTTGAATACGTGCTGGCCAAAATGCAAGGTAAGCTTTCTCTTCAAACATACTCTTTGCCGCATTTCATTGAGGAAACACTAAGTAAAGTGTTCTTATTCCAACACACAATTTGTCAAAGTGCAGAAGGCTCATATTTGGAACATCAGAATAACTCTTAGGTCTCATCAAACTAGTCGTAGTGTGCCCAATCCAACCCTGTCAGTGTGACAGTGTTCTTTATCGAGCACATGTAAAACATTTGCACCCGCTGGCTGGCAAAGCTTTCGTTGTGTAACTGTAGAAAAAAATTGGGACATGACACAAAACCCCCGCTGACGAAAAAAAGTTGGCTCTGCCAAGTATAATTTGACAACAACTCGCTTGTCCTAATATGGTTCTAAATATCATCACTTAGTCCAAACATTTTAACTCAAAATTATTTGGATTTACGCCCAGTTTTTCCAAAGAAAATAATTACCGTATTTTTCGGAGTATAAGTCGCTCCGGAGTATAAATCGCACCAGCCGAAAATGCATAATAAAGAAGGAAAAAAACATACCGTAATTTCCGGACTATAAGCCGCACCTGACTATAAGCCGCACCAGCTAAATTTAGGGGAAAATACAGATTGCTCCATATATAAGCCGCACCCGACTATAAGCCGCAGGGTTTTGATGTGTAATTACCGTAGTATATAGGGGTTCCTGCTACCACGGAGGGGATTGTCGGGACAGAGATGACTGTTTGGGAACGCAAAGCGTCCCATTTATTAACAATAAATCTTTCAATCATTCAATCAAACTTTCACATCTTTGACATGGCGAACAGCATTCGTGCAGAGTACAAATAATACAACGGTGCAAAGTAATACAAAGTGCTCGCCTGTACGTTATCAAAATAACCAGCCTACCGGTATATGAAAAGTCAGTCTTTAATCATTGTGTCATCGTCTTCCTCCTGCGTACTAAAACCACCGAAATCCTCTTCGTCGGCGTCGGAGAAGAACAGGCCGTAAATAAGCCGCACCCTTGTATAAGCCGCAGGGACCAGAACGAGGGGAAAAAGTAGCGGCTTATAGTCCGGAAATTACGGTATATAAATCACACTGGAGTATAAGTAGCATTTTTTGGGGAAATGTATTTGATAAAACCCAACACCAAGAATAGACATTTGAAAGGCAATTTAAAATAAATAAAGCATAGTGAACAACAGGCTGAATAAGTGTACGTTATATGACGCATAAATAACCAACTGAGAACGTGCCTGGTATGTTAACGTAACATATTATGGTAAGAGTCATTCAAATAACTATAACATATAGAACATGCTATACGTTTACCAAACAATCTGTCACTCCTAATCGCTAAATCCCATGAAATCTTATACGTCTAGTCTCTTACGCGAGTGAGCTAAATAATATTATTTGATATTTTACGGTAATGTGTTAATAATTTCACACATAAGTCGCTCCTGAGTATAAGTCGCACCCCCGTCCAAACTATGAAAAAACTGTGACTTATAGTCCGAAAATTCGGTAAAAGAAGCTTAAGCTGTTTTCATTGTCTATTGTGAGCGAACTGTGGTGCTGAATTTCCCCCAGGGATCAATAAAGTACTTTCTATTCTATTCTATGCACTGACAAACTATTTGTTAGGCATGTAGACATTATCGCCTGTGCATCAATGGCCATTGTGCATTTGCATGTAATTGTAATGGACGCTGTGGGAGAGAGGAATAATGTGAGAGATAAAAAGTTAGTAAAAAAACTAAGGAACTTTCTCATGTTGCTTCTTTTTGTCATTTTTTTATTGTCACAAACAAGACGGAGGCGTATGTAAAAGCAATTAAATGGGGCAGTGGCCCACAGCAGCACTTGCTGCTTGTGTCAACTATCAGAGTTACACAGAAAGTCCCATTATGTGTTTTTGAGTGAGGGCAAACAGATCGCGTCAAATCTATTTGTGGCGGTGCATAAAAAATATTAAGAAATGCTGTTGATGGAGCCTCCCCAATTTCCCCAAAATCAAATTTTTCTGAAGCATATTTAGATTTTTCTGCTTTTCTCATGACTCTGTTCACTGTTTACTCTCAAACCATTGGAAGAAAAAAATCAATTACCGTATTTTCCGGACCATAGGGCGCACCGCCGATGAGCGGGTCTAGTCAGGTCTATTTTCATACAAAAGGCGCACCGGATTATGGGGCGCATTAAAGGGTCATATTATTATTTTTCTAAATTGAAAACAATTCCTTGTGGTCTACATAACATGTAATGGTGGTTCTTTGGTCAAAATGTTGCATAGATTATGTTATACAGATCCTCTTCAAGTCGCTTTCTGGCAGTCACTTCAGTTTTTGTTTTTTTTTCGTTTTGTGGGCAGTCCTAATTACGTGACTCACCTTCGGCAGCATCTTTTCTCTGTCATCTTTGTTGTAGCGGTGTAGCGTGCAAGGACGGGAGTGGAAAAAGTGTCAAAAAATGGAGCTAACTGTTTTAATGACATTCAGACTTTACTTAAATCAATAACGGAGCCGCATCTCCTCATCCGTGGCTCACTAGTGCAATAAAAGCGCCGGAAATGTGTCTCGGGAAAAACCGTCCGACCGGAACTCTAATAACTAAAGTTCCTTGGGTAAATAATGTAAACTCATTATATCAGTATGTTTTAGCGCTTTCATAGCGAGTTTACTGACAGATATAAGTAAGAACTTTACACTACTTTATATTACAAATGGCAACAGCAGAGGATGAATGTCCTATAACAAGAAGATAGACAAAAAGAAGAAGCTTACCGATTACGGTGTCTCCGTGGACTATAAAGGCGGAGATGCGCACATTTTCAGGACTTATGCAGATCCCAAATACAGATCAGCAGGTACCAGAAGGTAAGAAAAGTTTCTTTTGCATAATATTGCGAAACAAAACGCCAGATAATGTCTTACTTTATACACACAGCATAATACTCGTATGTTGAAGCACATCACAATCCATCAAGCGGTGCGGCTTCATAGCTTACCAAAGTTGTACTAAAACATTTTGATAGATTTTTGAGCGCCGTGTGTAATGTTCTATACTTTCAATTGAACATATAACATTTTGGTGCTGTTTACCGGAGTCATATTGCAGTCTACATGTATGTCTAATGTGTGACTGTCATCTACTGGTCAAACTTATCATTTCACCATGTACCAAATAAAATAGCTTCGAGGTCGGTAAGCACAACCACAATTATTCCGTACATTAGGCGCACCGGGTTATAAGGCGTACTGTCGAGTTTTGAGAAAATGAAAGGTTTTTAAGTGCGCCTTATAGTCCGAAAAATACAGTAATATTGCTTTCAAACATAACTGAACAACTAAATAATTTTCCTAGGGTTCTGCGGCTCCCCTGCTAGACAAGACATGTTTTTTTTGTGTGATGATTGTACAAATTCAAGTGTTGATTAATTGTTCATATCTCAATGTGCACATCAATCAGTCTGTTTGCACATGTTTTATTTAAACAAGTTACTCAGCATCATCTATGTGTATCACCAAAGTATCCACAGCATGTAAAAATGTGCTTACGTGAGCCATAAAGACGGCGTGAGGCACCGCACATTTCCCCGTTCAGTTCACTCTCAATACATCTCAACTCTGCCGTGTGTCAGGTTTTCGTGGTATAATACATGAAGCCATTGGCCTTTTACGTCGGGCTTGACGCCATGCATGATGGCTGTTCAACTACCTAATTTTTGTGGTGATCCACAGGCACGTTTTTCCAGAAAATGTGGTCAGTTGTGGGAACTTAGATTTACTCTGATGACTGATTGCAGGTGAAACGCCATCGAGGAGTTTGGCTGAAGCGGCGACAGAGCGTGCAAGGGAGACGGCGCTGGCAGCTAAAGAGAAAGCCAAAGACTTGGCCTCACATGCCCAGAAGAAACAATTTGTGTGACAAACCCCTGCTTCTGTTGTCAGGACACATTTGTCTTTAAATCCTCTTCAGTTCTGTGATGCATTGTGGGGGACAAACTAATGCAAGTGGATTCCTCTATGAGGAAGTAGCCTGCTGATCTGGTAGGACAACCACATCAAGCCACTTGGCCTGCACCTGTGTCAACCTGATCAAGTTGCTTTGACTGCACTTCATCTCGCAGCTTGGCAGACTGAATGTTCGCTATATGTTTGTCTAACTAATCACGATCAACATTTCAATCTATGTTTAAAGGGGTCATATTATGATTTTCTACATTTAAAACACCTCCCTGTGGTTTACATAACACATAATGGTGGTTATTTGAAAACATTTTTGCATAGATTTTGTTTTACAGACCTATCCTGAAGACACTTTTGAGAGAAGAGTTTTTAGATGTAAATAAACCCTCCTCACTCGGCCTGGGCGGATAACAAATTTTGCTCAATTATATATTGACTTAAAAATTATTGCCGGTAAACAATATTATTGCCATTTTTTAGACCAAACTAACCACTGATGTAATGCTAATACATAATAAATGTATATCCTTTCAAATGCAATGAACTTGCATTTCTCGTATCGTTAAACTTCGTAATTGGAATGTGAACTTCTAAATCTCCAAATTGTATTAAACAATAAAATATACTTTATTAAAATTTTGCACTTGAATAAAAATCACAACCAACAGGCTATCAGCTATGCTACGAACGCAGTAGGCACTGATCCAGTTAAGAGTAGTTTTTAGGAAAATCATTCTTTATTTTGCCCCAAGACGGTGATGCTGTTCTCTTACATTAGAAGGTTAAGCTAGCTACACATCAAATCGAGCTAAGATTGCTAACAAATCATTTACACATTTCTAACCTACTATTATTACTTAGCGTTTCATTGTCTCCTCCATTGCCATTAACAGCAGGCGCGAGCCCGCCATTAAAAGCATTTTCGTTCATTGGGTTTTATCGTGGACATGTCGATCACAACCGCTCCTACTTAAATTAAAAACGTCAGACTCACGCAAAGCACTTTTGGTCAGCCTTTACCACGTATGGAGTTATCTGCAAACATCACAGGTCTTATATCACAGAACAGAGCAAATTCCAAACAGCTTGTTAGGCTATGGTATGAAGGAAGGCAAGATTATTTTATAAATATCTGCAATGCCACCATGGTTTGATTTCAAATTTTCGGGACTTGCGCAAATGCACATAAGCAGGTACCATCAGGTTAGAAAACTTGGTTTTGAATAATAGGGCCCCTTTAATAGAGATCCACATTTTTATAACAAATATAAAAAATCTTCCTGCCTGTTGACTGAAATTGCATTATCTACAGAACACATACTGTATGTTAAAGCAACATTTAATACATGCCATTTATATTTACAATGTGCTCTTAATATATCAGTGAAATATCCTTTTGTCAATAAATGGACAATCTTTTTCACCAGTGTGGCCTTGTCTGAAATGAATACAGTACTCATTTAAAATATAGAAAATATTTATTCATAGAAAAGCTTACACCATTACAAAAATGCTACATAATATTACTGGGCGGAGAGACTGATTAATGCATACATACTATTATAAAAAGTAATAAGGCATCTTGCATAATACAAAAGTGAGGGCAAAATGTGCCTTCTGTTATTAAATATAGAGCAACATGATACATATTTGTCAGCAAGTGTAAAAAGCTGTCCGTCTGGTGAACTTGTTGTAAAGTTAACGGTAACAAAAAGAACCTGGCATGTGCAAAAAACCGATGCTCTCCAACTACCGGTCATCACACATCACCTAATTACAGACAAAAGAGTGCAAATACACCAAATGAACGCCTGGTCAAGTCGCCGAATTGGCAGGCATGTACGTGCAAATGCCACCAGATCGTTCTGGTTACCTGTTTTTCCTCACTTGATAAATCTGCAACTCTTTGGAGACAAAACAAGTGCAATGTGTGGATGTTTTTGTGCAACAAAAGAAAAAGAGCAAAAGACTTACTAGCGTGTGTGTGTGTATATACATAAACCATAGCAGAGATGAATATTTAAGTGCATGCCACACATGGCCTAACCGAGTTGCAATGCTTCGGAATAGAACACTAGATCAAATAAATCTAGTCTCAATGGTATTATGTGAAGACATAGTGAAGTTAAAAGCTGTTTTGATTAGTAAAATCCCTCAAAAAACTAATGTTAGGTGGCTTTGGATATAGTTGTTACTTCCCAGCACAGTGATCTGAACTGCTTTTCAGTGCAAGTGGACAAAGCTCATTCATGAGTATGCTCACGGTGTAATATGTTTAAAAAAACTGCCTTTGTGAAAAATGGGGTTCAGTTGTGCAGCATCATCCTCCTCACCCTGCTTATTTTTGGAATGGTTTCTCTTCCTCCTCTCCCTTTCCTCAGCGAGGACGCTAATAAAAGAAGCGCTCTCTGGCTGCTGTCATAGCCAGGCTTTGTCCATACTGGAGTAACAGTGATCTTCATCGCTGCGTGTATTATAGTGCAGGCCGTCAGAGTCCATGCAGTCAAACACAATGCTTTCCACGTCCACTTCAACGTCCTCTGGAAGGAGCAAACAAAAGCCATCAGCCATGTTTCAAACTGAACTGAGTATTGCAGTTTATTATGGTCTATTTCCTAAATCAATTCGATTCAGAAAAGGTTTTACATCGAATAATCAAAATTCTATTGGATCTGCACTTAAAGAAAATGTCTCAATTCTGTTGAAAATGCAAAAGTACTTTACTTTTACTCTTCACTTTAAACTGATAGTAAGTGCAAACTTGTAAATTTAACTCTAACCAAGACTGTTTCGAGGCTCAAAAGTTCCATTTTGAATTAAGAAAGGAATTGCAAGTGAAAGTGTCCCATCACTGCAAATTGTATTTAAAGTATTTTTTTCTCAAGTACTGAATAATAACAGTAAATATTTAAGCTCTTTTTCTGAGACACTTATCTTATTCGCGCAGTCAGACGGAATGCAATGCACAGCCATTTATTTTAAAGGTCGAAAAGTTGTTTTTATTTATGGTGAGTGTTGACAGTGTAACAATACCAACACAATATTCAAATGTAATATTTTTTGTTACATTCAATAGCTTGAGCAAAACAGTTATCAGGACACGATAACTCAACAAAAGCAAAACCTATGTTATTAATCATTAAAATCCTTGGCTTTTACCCTTAAAGTCCTTCTTCCCTGAGTTTGTCCACATTAAAAAAAAAAAAGTTGCAAAAAATAAGATTTAAGGACGATACAAATATTGATCTAATCACTTTAATATATATATATATATATATATATATATATATATATATATATATATATATACACACACTGATTCTAACCTTGGTATCAACACTACTGATTTATGGGTCGACCCGTCTTCCTGTTTCAATACCTCCAGTGATAATTGTAAAAAAACGTTTATTTGCCACAACGGAGCATTATTGACCTTAGAGTGGCTCCACACTGTGTATGAAGATAGACAGTTAGCTGATAGCCGCCTCTGTCGCAGCTAACTCTTCCGCTTGACGGACTGAGCATTAAAAATGGGAATCAACGTTTAAAAATGTCAACAGTTTTGGGAGGATCGGGATGTAAAACCTGGTTCTTATCGATACCCAACCCTAATCTTCCCTCCAGAGCTTGTTGGAAGCTTCTTTTAGCATGGTGCGATACTGCTGCTTCATGCTCAAGACAACCATGGGGTTGGGGGGGATTGATATCATGCCCTTCGAATTGATACTCCACAATTTAAAAGAGACCGATCCAAATCTTACTAAGAAACACAGAGAAATTTCCCTTATGTTAATTGTGATTGAGGTGCACCTGTACTCTTATTATTGCAAGGTAGAACTCACCTCTGTCCGAGTCCGACCTCTCTGACGACATGGTGGACCCCTGGCTGTCGTTCCTCATTCGCTCGGTGCCTCTCTGCAGCTGCTCCAGACGCACCTGCAGCTCCCTCTGCTCCCAGCGCAGGCGACCCTTCAGCTGCTCCGCGCGCTCGTCCTGCTCCTGCAGCTTCTGACGGGGTAAAGTGCGACAGATGAGCGACTAAAATGGACCCTTCAAATGCAAAGTTGGAGGACACCCCGCACTGTACCTTGATGTGAAGCTGAGCTCGCCTGAGCAGGTTGAGCGTGGTGTTCCGCATAGTGTCCGATGACAGAGGAACTTGCTTCTTCAGCTGCTCCAGGCAATGCCTCAGCTGCGCTCGTCTGCAAGAGCACGACAACGCTCAACAACTAAGTACGCTCGTTACTCAAATCACTGCAACTTACCTGTTTTTCTCCAGCTCGTTGTGCGCAGACCTGCATTCACAACACAAGGAAAAGGGGAGGTTGATTTCCAAGAACTACACAAGTCTAGACCAGCCATGTCCTCCTGCCAGCATGTGTTCACCTGTTGCCACCAGCAGACATCTTCTTGCTCTTCTGTTTGCTTCCCTTATCAGACAGACTCGGACTGGGAGGCAGCAGGGAAGCGTAGCCATGTTCCGCCTCTGTGACACACAAAACAACATCACAAATACGGTACATGAAAAAAATACTTACAAGTAGAGATGTCCGATAATGACTTTTTTGCCGATATATTGTCCAACTCTTAATTACCGATTCTGATATCAACCGATACCGATATATACAGTCGTGGAATTAACACATTATTATGCCTAATTTTGTTGTGATGCCCCGCTGGATGCATTAAACAATGTACCGGTAACAAGGTTTTCCAAAATAAATCAACTCAAGTTATGGAAAAATATGCCAACATGGCACTGCCATATTTATTATTGAAGTCACAAAGTGCATTATTTTTTTTAACATGCCTCAAAACAGCAGCTTGGAATTTGGGACATGCTCTCCCTGAGAGAGCATGAGGAGGTTGAGGTGGGCGGGGTTGGGGGTTCGGTGAGTCGGCCTCAGGGGCTCGGCGGAGCCTCCACCGCGGAGGTCAACACACACCCGTCTCATCGTGTAAATAACATATTTTCCCTATCGGCGTATTATGGATACCACCAAACAATGTTCCCTCTAATTTTCAATATGCGTGAGCAAACGCAAAAACTGCTTGAGCCTTCAGTGGAGCACATGTGAGCGACATCAGACGTGCAGATGCACTGTGGCCACACCAGCAGCACACCTGCCCCAAACCTGACTAAATAACAAGTTAAATGTTTTATTATTATAATCAAATGACAGCAGTCATTTCCATGAGATTATTTTCTAATATGAGTGTTTTGGCCCACTTACAATGACAATAACAAAACATAGTTTTTTCATGAGCTGTGTACGACTATTGTATGTCTGGGTGGGGTTCCTGCTTTGGAAATAATTTGTACCCCTTTCAGATATCGCATTTAGTTCCCACTTAAACATTCACATTTTGCACAATGAGATGTAAACATGGGATCATGCGTACATTCCTGTAACTTTCTGTCTGTAAAATATATCTTTATTAGTATTTCTTCAATATAATAACAATTTCATGATTAATATTTATAAATTAAGAAAAAATAAGTTTTATTTTTTTTACTAAAGAAGGGTTCGGTGAATAAGCATATTAAACTGGTGGGGTTCGGTACCTCCTACAAGGTTAAGGGCCACACCAGCAGCACACCTGCCCCAAACCTGACTAAATAACAAGTTAAATGTTTTATTATTATAATCAAATGACAGCAGTCATTTCATGAGATTATTTTCTAATATAAGTGTTTTGGCCCACTTACAATGACAATAACAAAACATAGTTTTTTCATGAGCTGTGTACGACTATTGTATGTCTGGGTGGGGTTCCTGCTTTGGAAATAATTTGTACCCCTTTCAGATATCGCATTTAGTTCCCACTTAAACATTCACATTTTGCACAATGAGATGTAAACATGGGATCATGCGTACATTCCTGTAACTTTCTGTCTGTAAAATATATCTGTATTAGTATTTCTTTAATATAATAACATAATTTCATGATTAATATTTATAAATTAAGAAACTTTTTTTTTTTTTTTTTTTACTAAAGAAGGGTTCGGTGAATAAGCATATTAAACTGGTGGGGTTCGGTACCTCCTACAAGGTTAAGGGCCACACCAGCAGCACACCTGCCCCAAACCTGACTAAATAAGTGAAATGTTTTATTATTATAATCAAATGACAGCAGTCATTTCACAAGAGTATTTTCTAATATAAGTGTTTTGGCCCACTTACAATGACAATAACAAAACATATAGTTTTGTCTTGAGCTGTGTACGACTATTGTATGTCTGGGTGGGGTTCCTGCTTTGGAAATAATTTGTACCCCTTTCAGATATCGCATTTAGTTCCCACTTAAACATTCACATTTTGCACAATGAGATGTAAACATGGGATCATGCGTAAATTCCTGTAACTTTCTGTCTGTAAAATACATCTTTATTAGTATTTCTTTAATATTATAACATCATTTCATGATTAATATTTATAAATTAAGAAAAAAAAAAGTTTTATTTTTTTACTAAAGAAGGGTTCGGTGAATAAGCATATTAAACTGGTGGGGTTCGGTACCTCCTACAAGGTTAAGGGCCACACCAGCAGCACACCTGCCCCAAACCTGACTAAATAACAAGTTAAATGTTTTATTATTATAATCAAATGACAGCAGTCATTTCATGAGATTATTTTGTAATATAAGTGTTTTGGCCCACTTACAATGACAATAACAAAACATATAGTTTTTTCTTCAGCTGTGTACGACTATTGTATGTCTGGGTGGGGTTCCTGCTTTGGAAATAATTTGTACCCCTTTCAGATATCGCATTTAGTTCCCACTTAAACATTCACATGTTGCACAATGAGATGTAAACATGGGATCATGCGTACATTCCTGTAACTTTCTGTCTGTAAAATATATCTTTATTAGTATTTCTTTAATATAATAACATAATTTCATGATTAATATTTATAAATTAAGAAAAAAAAAGTTTTATTTTTTTTACTAAAGAAGGGTTCGGTGAATAAGCATATTAAACTGGTGGGGTTTGGTACCTCCTACAAGGTTAAGGGCCACACCAGCAGCCGTCGTCGTCGGCGGTCACTCGAAACGAGTATGACTGTCCTCCGTAGGGTCGTATTCCCTATATGGAGGACGCCTGTGCGTGGAATCTTTTAATGTGGGGAGACTGGTGCACGGTCAGCCACCACACAGTCCTTGGCATTGAGCGGGCCAGGGTCCAGTGGCATGGAGACCAAGACGACTGGGGACCCGTCTTTGCTGCAGCCTTCATCCGCCTTCCCAGCCGTTGTGGTGCATTCCGCTGCCGCCATCTTCCGCCTGGTCCACCGTTGAGGCGGTTTTCACTATTCGCCCATAGCTGGGGTTATTTACCCATAGCTGGGACAGGGGTTGACTGGGCACCAGGGCATGTCCACACACCGGTGGGCCTGCATGCCCCGTCTCTGGGGCCCCCTGCTGCTCCGAGATCCCGTACAACTTAGCCTGGAACCGCGAGGTTCCAGTTACCGTGTGTGGCCACGAGGAGGCATGTACGAGTCTTGACAATGGAGAGGCTATGTACCGGCTGAGGAGGCTTATGCACTCGGCTCCTCTTTTCGCCCTCTGAGACAGAGGGCTAGCCGGCGGCACTAGCTGAAAGCAGTGAGTATCAGGCAGAAGCAGCATGCAGCATAGCAAGCAAAAGCGGCATGCAGCATGCACTAACTACAGGTACTACTACTCCAAGGCTACTGCACTAGACGCATCACATCGCCCTGTGCGATGTTTTCTGCACACACACACACACCAGCAGCACACCTGCCCCAAACCTGACTAAATAACAAGTTAAATGTTTTATTATTATAATCAAATGACAGCAGTCATTTCATGAGATTATTTTCTAATATAAGTGTTTTGGCCCACTTACAATGACAATAACAAAACATATAGTTTTTTCATGAGCTGTGTACGACTATTGTATGTCTGGGTGGGGTTCCTGCTTTGGAAATAATTTGTACCCCTTTCAGATATCGCATTTAGTTCCCACTTAAACATTCACATTTTGCACAATGAGATGTAAACATGGGATCATGCGTAAATTCCTGTAACTTTCTGTCTGTAAAATATATCTTTATTAGTATTTCTTTAATATAATAACATAATTTCATGATTAATATTTATAAATTAAGAAAAAAAAATGTTTTATTTTTTTACTAAAGAAGGGTTCGGTGAATAAGCATATTAAACTGGTGGGGTTCGGTACCTCCTACAAGGTTAAGGGCCACACCAGCAGCACACCTGCCCCAAACCTGACTAAATAACAAGTTAAATGTTTTATTATTATAATAATCAAATGACATCAGTCATTTCCATGAGATTATTTTGTAATATAAGTGTTTTGGCCCACTTACAATGACAATAACAAAACATATAGTTTTTTCTTCAGCTGTGTACGACTATTGTATGTCTGGGTGGGGTTCCTGCTTTGGAAATAATTTGTACCCCTTTCAGATATCGCATTTAGTTCCCACTTAAACATTCACATGTTGCACAATGAGATGTAAACATGGGATCATGCGTACATTCCTGTAACTTTCTGTCTGTAAAATATATCTTTATTAGTATTTCTTTAATATAATAACATAATTTCATGATTAATATTTATAAATTAAGAAAAAAAAAGTTTTATTTTTTTTACTAAAGAAGGGTTCGGTGAATAAGCATATTAAACTGGTGGGGTTTGGTACCTCCTACAAGGTTAAGGACCACACCAGCAGCACACCTGCCCCAAACCTGACTAAATAACAAGTTAAATGTTTTATTATTATAATCAAATGACAGCAGTCATTTCCATGAGATTATTTTCTGATATAAGTGTTTTGGCCCACTTACAATGACAATAACAAAACATATAGTTTTTTCATGAGCTGTGTACGACTATTGTATGTCTGGGTGCGGTTCCTGCTTTGGAAATAATTTGTACCCCTTTCAGATATCGCATTTAGTTCCCACTTAAACATTCACATTTTGCACAATGAGATGTAAACATGGGATCATGCGTAAATTCCTGTAACTTTCTGTCTGTAAAATATATCTTTATTAGTATTTCTTTAATATAATAACATGATTCATATTTATAACTTAAGAAAACATTTTTTTTATTTTTTTACTAAAGAAGGGTTCGGTGAATAAGCATATTAAACTGGTGGGGTTCGGTACCTCCTACAAGGTTAAGAACCACTGGTCTAAATCGAGGCCAATACTTTTAACAACATTTTTAGTATCTTTTTGTTAGCTTTCAGTGCGGTCCTTCATCATCCTTAGCACACTTCTGATACAGATTGTTTTAATGTCATTTCAAAAAACCAAACAATAACATCACTGGTCTAACGTGATCACGTGACCAGACATAAATAGCCTGTCATCAGCATCAGCTGTGTTCAATTTTGGCGCCATCGGCCAGTCAACATTTTCAGTCGCTTTCTGCAAGCACCCCGAGCTTCTTACATAAAACCAACCGCGTACGTGGACGACGTAAAGGCGAGCAACGAAAATAAAAACACAAAAATACCGAGGGAAATTTCTGTTGACTTTAAGAACCGCTGAGAGCCGCCGGGCGTCATTTTGAACCAGGACCATATTGGCGCCTTCGCGTACAATGATGTGGACGATATGTAGGTCACTGAGTCAAATATGGGGAAGCTCGTCCCAAAATACATGCCCTTTAAGTGACCACTAAAACGGATATTAAATTTGACATTTTATAATATTTGACCGGCACAATTGCACTCGCTCCTTTGTGTGTGATTTTGTTGCGTTAACAATGAGAAACTTCGCCGCCGACACAATATCACAACCACTCACCTCGCTCTTTCCTCTCCAAAAACTCGGCGGCCCGCAGAAGCACCTGGATGTTGCAAATGGAAGCTTCCATTTTTCCAAATATATGTTTTTCTTCAAAAGAATAAGCTAAAGAAGTAAGTGGGGCTAAAAGCGGCGTCTGACTTGACTCACTCTGCAAACTGCAACGTCCTCGACACACTGACTGGTGCTGCCTTCAGGACTACGTCCAAACTCGGATATCTCAATACTCCTTCCAAAAAAAACAAATTCCTGCCTAAAAAATTTCAAAACATAGATACATATATTTATTTTATATATTAATTTATTGTGAATATGACAAAAAAAGGTAAACATAAGTTTGTGGCGTGGGCTTTGTGTGGTTTGAACTTACGGTTGCAACATTTCGCATTATTTTAAAGGCATCAGAAGACAACGTAAAACGTCATTCTCACGCCCTCTTCCCCGCCCAACCCTGGAAGGTTATCGTTTTTGTCAATAACATTCGGATGTGCTATTTATTTTTATTTTATACCCTGAATTATAAAATATTTTAATGAAATCAAAAAGACAAAAATCTGTTTTTCTGCTTTGGATTTTTATTTTTTAATCATTGGCATACATAAATAAATAGCATGGTACGGTCTTTAAAAACGTTTTTTTTGTTTTTGTTTTTGTTTTTAAATATATAAAACAATTGAAAGTTTTGAAGCGTATTCAAACCATGTTTGATTTAACGTACTTTTGGGAGAAGACGTTTTTGTCAATAACATTCGAATGTGGTATTTATTCATATTTCACACCCTGAATTATAAAATATTTTAATGAAATTAAAAAGACAAAACTCTGTTTTTCTGCTTTGGATTTTATTTTTTAATCATTGGCATGAATAAATAAATAAATAAATAAATAGCATGACCCCGAAAGGGACAAGCGGTAGGAAATGGATGGATGGCTGGATGGCTGGATGGGTCTTTAAAAACGTTTTTTGTTTTTTTTAAATGTATAAAACAATTGAAAGTTTTAAAACATGTTTGATTTAACATACTTTTAGTTATGGGAGGAGATATTTTTTGTCAATAACATTCGAATGCGCTATTTATTTATATGTCATACCCGGAATTATAAAATATTTGAATGAAATTAAAAAGACAAAAGTCTGATTACATTTTTTAATCATTGGTATAAATAAAAAAAATAAAAAATAGCACGGTATGGGCTATAAAATTGTTTTTTTTCTTTTTTTTAAATTTATGTATAAAAAAATTGAAAGTTTTGAAGCATATTTAAACCATGTTTGATTTAACATACTTTTAGTTATGGGAGGAGACGTTTTTGTCAATAACTTTCGAATGTGCTATTTATTTATATTTCATACCATGAATTATAAAATATTTGAATGAAATTAAAAAGACAAAAGTCTGATTTAATTTTTTAATCATTTGCATAAATAAAAAAATATATACATAAATTAAAAAATACATAAATAAAAAAATAAATAGCATGGTACGGTCTATAAAAATTTATTTTTTTATTTATGTATAAAACAATTGAAAGTTTTGAAGCGTATTTAAACCATGTTTGAATTAACGTACTTTTAGTTATGGGAGGAGACGTTTTTGTCAATAACTTTCGAATGTGCTATTTATTTATATTTCATACCCTGAATTATAAAATATTTTAATGAAATTAAAGAGACTGAAGTCTGATTTAATTTTATAATCATTGGCATACATTTAAAAAAATATACATAAATAAAAAAAATAAATTTAAAAAATAAATAGCATGGTACGGTCTATAAAAAAGTTTTTTTTTTTTAAATTTATGTATAAAACAATTGAAAGTTTTGAAGGGTATTTAAACCATGTTTGATTTAACGTACTTTTAGTTATGGGAGGAGACGTTTGCCCTCACTAAAAATGGCGGCGCTTTCTTCAGCGCCCACGTCAATTTCCGTTGTAGTCGCCCTTGTGAAAGTGAAGCCACGGCGCCAGCACTTGCTGCTGTGTAACCTATGAACTCCCGAGTGTGCCAGCCCTCCGCCATATTGACTGTTGTCTTGACTGGAGGAGAGAGGGAACATTTGAGGTCCGACAATAACCGAAAAGTGTGCTCTCGAAATCCCCGAAACTGGTGCAAAACTTGGCCCGAAAGCGTAACCGCGGACCCCTATCGCGATGGCGAGGAAGAAAAGCAAGCAACAAGGCGTCGCTCAGAAGGAGCTTGTACCTGGGCAGCAGACCGTACCCAAGAACCCAGTCTCTCCCGGCGATGCAACTGGCGGCGGGGATGCTGGACTGGATAGGCTGACCGCCTCCACCAGGGCGAACCAGGCAAGCCAGTTCGGCTAATAACTGCAATACTAGCGCATCATCGCCCACCCTAGTACAATCTTACATATTATATTCTAAAACTGCATACATCAATTGTACCCCTTGACGTAATAACAGTAGAAGGAACGTTAGAGGTTCATCGTCTGTCACCCATGTTGAAGTGGCGGTAAGGACGGTGTCATTGTCTGCAGGACAGGTGACGGCACAACAGACGTTCAACACCGCTTGCTAGTGTTAGCCAGGAGGCTAGCCCCTCAGCTAGCATGCTGCAAACGTGCTTACTACCTTCCCGTGTACACACCACAGGAAACGGCTAACGAACTACGAGCTAATCGGCCAGTTAGCGCCCGTAAATAACGGCGTTGTAAGCGTCTAGCTAGCCCCCCGCCACTTTATTCCTGCTCTGTCCGGGTAAAAAAACGTCCTCAGTGTTGTCTCGCAATTCATTCTTTGTCACCTGAATGCAAAATGTGCATGTGTTTCGGAGCGTGCTGAACGGCTAATGATGCTTTGCGATTCGAAAATAAAGAATGAATGCTAAGTGTATGGGTGATTAGCGTCTAAATTGCAGAAAGTTGGGATTGCATGCTCTGCAGGCTGGATATCTGTCACCCTAAATGTATGTGTGTGTATGTGTATGTATACGTTAGGTCAGGAAAAAAACACACAAGGATATATCATCCCTACAAGCCTGTTTCACGGGTTTCCCTGCTCGTCAGGGGATTGTAAACTGTCACCCTAAATGTGTATGTGTATATGTATACATATGTATATATGTATAGATATATACACACACATATGTGTATGTATACGTTAGGTCAGGAAAAAACACACAAGGCTATAGCATCCCTACAAGCCTGTTTCGCAGGTTTCCCTGCTCGTCAGGGGATTGTAAACTGTCACCCTAAATGTATATGTGTGTTTGTGTATATGTATAAATATACACACATATATGTGTATGTATACATTAGGTCAGGAAAAAACACAAGAGGCTATATCATCCCTACAAGCCTGTTTCGCAGGTTTCCCTGCTCGTCAGGGGATTGTAAACTGTCACCCTAAATGTATGTGTGTACGTGTATATGTATAAATATGTATATATGTATAGATATATATACACACATATATGTGTATGTATAAGTTAGGTCAGGAAAAAACACAATAAGCTATATCATCCCTACAAGCCTGTTTCACAGGTTTCCTTGCTCATCAGGGGATTGTAAACAGGCTTGTAGGGATGATATAGCCTCTTGTGTTTTTTCCTGACCTAACGTATATTTCGCTCTACCTCGGTATTGATCAGTGTATAACGGATACACCACAGAAACTTCGACTATATGTGTATGTATATATGTGTGTATGTAACTATGCATGTATTAATATATATGTGTGTCTATGTATGTACATATAAGTGTGTTTGTATGTATATGTGTATATATATATATATATATATATATATATATATATATATATATATATATATATATATATATATATATATATATATATATATATATGTATATATATATGTAATCATGATACATATATATATATGTAAATATATATATACTGGGGAAACAAGATGTGAGGCTGAAGAGACGGCGGGCGTGTTCAGGGGTTAAAATGCGTGTCGCTAATGTCATGTTAATATATTTTCTGTTGTAATATTAATAGGTAGGGTCCCAATGATCGACTGGTCAATCACAATCGACAGATTGGCGACCCCTGCCTAAGACTAATATTTTGGTACTTGGCGCATGCTAACTGTTGACATGCTAACATTAGCATACTAGCTTTTTTTTTCTAGCTCGTTTTGCAGATACTAAATAGCCCACTAACCTGACATTTGACCTCTGAACTTGGCTGCTTGTTGGTGAGATTTTAAGATTTAACCAAAGTGTGATAAATACATGTTTATTATTGCACATTTTATTATTGCATCTGCTAAAATATTTTCAACATTATATTTGGTATTATCAATTAGGACTAGAAATGATCTCAGGCAAGAATGTTTCAGCAAGCAGAGTCTAACCCAGGGCTCGGGAACCTTTTTGGCTGAGAGAGCCATGAAAGCCAAATATTTTAAAATTTATGTCCGTAGAGCCATACAATATTTTTTAACACTGAATAGAACTAAATGCGTGCATTTTTAAATAAGACCAACATTTTTAGAGTATAATAAGTGTCTTATTCTTTTTAATAACATTGTTTTTCTGAAGCTAACCAATAATAGATCAAATACTTTTACCATTAATGCCACTTCTTGAACAGGTGCGGTAGGAAACGGTTGGATGGATTAAAATGCATGAGAATGTTTTATATTTTGGAACGTTATTTTTGACACTGATTACCAGCGGAATTATTCATTACTTATCGTGTTAAGCAATGCCAGCCAAAATTTATCTGAGAGCCAGATGCAGTCATCAAAAGATCCACATCTGGCTCCAGAGCCATAGGTTCCCTACCCCTGGTCTAACTTGGCTTGGGGGCCAAATCCGGCCCGGGAATGACACCATACAAGCTGCCGAGTTTAGTTTAAAACTTGGTAAAACATTTTAATCAAATTTCTGAAAAAAACACCTGTTGTATAGAGGAACTTGGACCACTGCAACCACATTGGCAGATCCTTGTATTGGCATTTGTACCTTGCTAGCAAACACAACACTGTGGTCCAAACGTAATTTACAACGGAGTCGTTCCTCAAGGCACCCTTTTAAGTCATCTCTTTTTGGGCAGTTACATTTTTTTTGTAGTGTGTGATATATGTAACTAAGATGTTGCTGTAGCTTGTTTACTTCCTATCCAGTCAGTAGTCGTTTGTTTAACTTATTCAGTAGTACTAAAAGTTTTTCTCAAAGTTCCTTTTAAGGTCCTCCCCTTTTCATCTTTCGGACTATTTAGCTGGTTCAGTTAAAAAAAAACAAAAAAACTTGACTTTAACTCCTGGCTGTCGTTGAATTTGAACTCATTAGTTGACATCGTCACATATATCGGAAGGTATTCAAAGAGGCACCAAACCACTGTCACTGTTGTGGTAATTAACAAACAAGATGATGTCTTTGACAGGTAATTGTGTGAATGCTCCTAATTATACATGCTGTTGAAATAAATTCACTGTCTTTTTTGTATGTCCTTGTGTAGCCAATGCACACCTGCTGCCTCCTGTGCCACCGCGAATTTAAGGACTGGGGGGCAAACTCTGTCAACGGACTCCCCGGTGGCCACGGCACCAAGCTGGCCGACGCCGTGCCCGCTCTCTCCCAGGCTTTATTGCGGGAGGCGCCAGGGCGCAAGCTGGCCGATTCGGTGCCCTCGCTGTCCCAGTCCCTGCTGGGTGAAGTGCCTCTGTGGATCTGTCAGAGCTGCTGCAAGAGTGTGGAGGAGGAAGAGAGACGGAGCACCCAGGAGCAGCCAACACCGGTAAATGCAACTGGCTCATATGTCTGGATTCTTTATTTTTTTAGTTAAGCCATATTGTCTTTAGTATGAGGTTATGTAGTCAGCAATGATCTTGTTTATGTTTATTTACTCACTAAATACACTGGAACCTCCTTAGTAGACCGAGGTCTATTCCGTGGTGCTGCTCGACCTCTTACCAAATAATGTGAATGAGCAAGTCTGTTCCAGGGTCAAACTGTTACCAGCATTAAATCATTTTTAACAATACAGGTAATGTTTCAGGTAACATTTTAAACATCCTTTACTGTCATACAAGGGTAAAAATAAGGTAACTGGCTGCTCTTTCGGACGAAATGAGGCTAAAATGACATTTGTCACCTTTTAATGATTTCATGACATAAGTAAACCAAAAGTGTACTTTCAAAGGCAAAATTAAAGTATTGCTAGAAACATAATTTTATATGGGACTTTATTGTATTATATGTATAGTACATGTTCCAAAAAGAAAAAAACATAAAACACAGTATATTTAAATATACTAAATGTAAAAAAGGGAATAAATATTCAAAATAAGATCATTAAATTAAATCTAGTTTGGTTACGCCCTCATGAGCGCAGCACAAGGTTGTAAAAGTTTCAACTACAATTCTAAATAAGGTGTCAAAAGCAAACTGAAATCAAATACACACAGCTTAAAGATTGATCAATACCTATTTAAATTTAGTAATACATAAATATGATGATTTATCAAAATATAAAAGAAATATACCTAAACAGAACGCTCATGATGGTTACACCAAAAAGTAACGCTATGAATCGCGTTTTTCCAAGTTTTTGGGGCATTTTTATGCTATTTCCAAGCATCTCCTTTTTATTATCGTTGATTTTAAATGGTCAAACTAATGCATATTATATATGCATGCCCTAGTAAACAAAAACAAAGTCGTATTTATTTTGATTGTTACATTTTGAAGTACATTTGTGCAGATGGGTGCGAAGGTACCCATTACCAGAGCTGTACACAAATACAACAGCAAGAAGAGGTGATGGCTAAAAAAAAGCCAGTCATTGTGCAATTTACAATTCTTAAAATGCCATACACGAGTTTGTAAGTAATTTCTGTAGATGCAAATGCATAACATAAGACTGAACGGCTTAAAAGGGAGGATTACTGAGTCTGCATGGGTGGTGACTCTCTTGTCAATACCGCGGAATTGCGTTTTCAAAATTCTCACAATTCTTGCCAGAGTGTTTTTTTTCTGGCACACCAAACAACATTTCCCATAATCCCCCGTGCAGCGTAGTTCAGTCAAAGATGGTAGGACACACAGGGAAGCAGAGCAAAAAGCCCAAGCTCGTGGATCCTCCCGCAAAGTTAAAACCGACCGTTTGGACGCGTTTTGGCTTCGCAGTCAAGAAAAAATAAAGACGCAAAACGTAACAGACATGCAAAATACAGTTTGCAGATATTGCCAGACCGCTATCGTCTGCAAGTCCGGAAATACAAGCAACATGAGAAGTCGCCTGATTAATTATCACCCAGAAAAGATAATTGACGAAAAGCCAAGATGCAAGCCAGGCCAAACATCAATTTTTGAGGCATTTCAATCAAGTTTTCCTCATCACAGCATGTTTACACCGTCAGTTGAAATACACTAAAACTGAATGTTTTTTTTTACGTTTGCTTGTTACTTGAAACACTGTTCCTTCACGGTTCTTTGCACTTTGAAAATACCTAAACATTTGAGCATTAAGTCTGTGTTTGTTTACAGTAAGTGTGTTTATCCTTACATAAGTAGCACTTAATTTTCCACACTATGGCATTTTTTTTACATTACTGCAATAATATCTTAACCTGGCCTTGATACTGTGATAATATCATACAGTGAGATTTTGACATCATTACATCCCTAGTAAACACCCCAAAAACTTTTACAGTCCAAAGTAGTCTTTAGCGTTTTTATGTAATTATGTATTTATTTCTTTAGCACACCTTAGAAACTGTTTTTCTCGCTTCGGTTGGTTTGTCTTGTTTTCAGTACACGTGTGTGAATACAGCTTTTTTTATATATTTTTTTTAACATTGTTTATTATAACATTGGTCCTGAAATCATCCAAAAACCTAAATACAGAGTAGGGATGTTTTTAGATTGTTATATTGTAAAATTGTATAGCGTGTAATTAACTCTTCTTATAACTTTGAATGAAAATATAAAATGTATAATTGAAAAAACTCTGTCTACACTTAGCACAAAACAAAAGCAAAAATGAATGTATTTAAATAGTTGTTGTAAAATTTATTTAGGCATTTACTATTTGCTAAATATGTACATTTATGTACATTAATTGCCTGGCTATAGCGCGCACCTGATTATTATAAGCTGCACATAGCAATTTTTTACCCATTTTATTTGGGGGATGTCATTTGTTAATGGAGAAAGACGTTAATTCTTGTTTTATGTTAAAATTTAGGCTAGCGCCTGTGCGTTATTCAAAGTTCAGTCATCAATCACGGATTTTTGATTATTTTCGTTACATCCCTACTGGTACCCTTCTGGGTAGGGTTTAAAAAAAACAGGGAAGCCAGAGAAATCTAAGTTAATCCTCTGGAGGTTGACTGAATGATACATTTAACATATATAAATAAGAGACAGATAAATTATTTATTCAAATTCAATATTCTGGAATTTCCTCTGCAAAACTGTCATCTGATAACAGCCTGAGCATTTCAACAGGAACCCTCTCCCCTCCCCTCAACACGGCCACTATGAAAATACTAGGGATGTATCAAAATCTCACTGTGCGATATTATCAGGGTATTAAGGCCACTGTACAATATTATTGTGGTATATGTCGGGGAAAAAAACACTTTAAAATGCCAAAGTGTGTAAAATAAATTGGCAAGAATGTTTAGGATAAACACACTTACTGGAATTAAATACAAACATAATGCTAAAATGTTCTAATCATATTTATTATGTATTTTAAGTCCACATACTTGTGCAGGAATATCCACTGTTTCAAGCAAATATTTCCAAAAGAACTTACCGTTGAGTGTCTTTAAAGTGACACTGTTAACATCAAGTATAAAACAACAATGTTCACTTTAGTATCCTTCAACTTTTACTTCCTAAAAAACATTGTCCTCCACAGTGGACATTGATTTTATCAGTTTGGAATTTGCTGTTTCCCGGAAAAGTTACCTAACAATTTAACTTTTAATAATGTTAATACCTCACCTACTGATGTTTGGCTTCGCTGGCTTCAAATATATTTTCTGGGTGACGGCGACTTGACCACTTGTCCAGAGTGCAGCAGACTTAATTACCTTCGTCAAAGAGGGTATCTTTTCGCCAGGGTTTGTTTTTGTGTTTCTTCGCAACATAACTCAAAAAGTTTTGGACAGATTTAGAATAAATGTCAGAAAACAACAATTCCGCTCATCTACTACGAACACACCCTTCACTTCCTGTTTAAGCCGTTCCGTTTTTCCTTTTTCCATATTTTCAGACCTGGCCCACGCCAAAGCGCTGAAAAAAAACTACTCACCAAGTTTTTGTGTCAAGGTATTATTGTGAAGACTTTGAAACCACAATACAATCTATCTACAAAACCGTTACAACCCCAAAAAAATATTGGTCACATCCTAATTCCTAATTGCTCTAAATTGGTTGGCTTTGACATGTTGAAACCATGTGTCGAAAACTTGGTTAACTTGATTGTCGCCGCAAAGATAGCATGACCTTCAGCCGCGTTGTTAGCATTGAATGGCACGAGCTGTTACCGCGTTTGTCGTTCGACATCGCTCACGGCAGGGCTCACCAATGTGTTCTTGATTAGGCAGGAGTCAAAGATGAAAAACAGGCATGTAAACAATGGCTCTATTGGCATGAAAACAGAAGTCCCCCATGGCGAATATATCTATTGTGATCACAACATAATAATGGAAAACAAAACAGTACTTTAAAATATATTTATATTAATAAGACTCCACTGCTAGTAAAGCAGCAACGTTTGAAGCGAAATGTGGCAAAAGACGACTGTAAGCCATTTAAAAAATACTAAATCAGCTTTTGAAGGTAATTTATTTTGGTCGCGTTTGGCTTCATAGTTGCTAATGCTAAAAATAGTAAGCATGAATGAGAGCATTGCTGCAGAGTCTCCTGAAGTGATTTAACAGTATTAGTTTTTTGGCCTATTCCCCAATCCTCATATATTGTGTCTCTAACATCTTATTTTGTTGTTGTTAGTGAGGATGAAATGCAAGGCCCTTGATTAATTGTTGTGTGTGTTTTCCTATTGCAGGTACCATTGTCACACTCTTCCTCTTGTAAGTCCCAGAACTGTGGGAATGGTTACCCAGAGCAAAGTACTGTGGATTGGGACCCAAGCTCATTCCTGTCAGCCCACAAACTGTCAGGACTGTGGAACTCAGCTCATGGGGGGGAACACTGCAACCATGGCGCCTCTTTACACTCACAACAAGGTCTGTCATCACTGCATTGCCTTTAACAACTATGAACATCAAATTTCAGGCCTCATGCATGTGAGGTTCAGTCACTAACTGATTGTTGACTTCATGACCTTTTGATGTATTTTCAAATCTGAAGTACAGTACTTTATTTGGGTTGTTAAAGATGAGTTGATATATAGTTGAATTCGATTACAAATTGCCGTACTTTCCGGGCTATAAGCCGCACCAGACTATAAGCTGCAGATGTACACCGGTACACTGTGAAATGAGATATTTACATACAAATATTTTTTTAATGTTTATTTACATATCTTGTTTCCAAACATTGCCTGTAACAGGGCAGTAAAACGGCTGATCAAACAAAACAGAAAAGTCATTGAGGTCTTTATTCATCCTTTATGAAATGAATAGGATTTTCTCCCTTTTTAATTAGGTGATAAGGTAAGATTGATTGATTGATTGAGACTTTTATTAGTAGGTTGCACAGTGAAGTACATATTCCGTACAATTGACCACCAAATGGTAACACCCGAATAAGTTTTTCAACTTGTTTAAGTCGGGGTCCACTTAAATTGATTCATGATACAGATATATACTATCATATATACTATCATCATAATACAGTCATCACACAAGATAATCACATTGAATTATTTACATTATTTACAATCAGGAGTGTGGAGGGGGGGTGGGGGGTGGGGGTGGGGATATGGACATCAAGTAGTGGACATAGAGAGAGAGAGAGAGAGAGAGAGAGATCAGAAGGCATAAGAAAAAGAATCTGCATTTGATTGTTTACATTTGATTATTAGCAATCCGGGGAGGGTGTTAGTTTAGGGTTGTAGCTGCCTGGAGGTGAACTTTTATAGCGGTTTTGAAGGAGGATAGAGATGCCCTTTCTTTTATACCTGTTGGGAGCGCATTCCACATTGATGTGGCATAGAAAGAGAATGAGTTAAGACCTTTGTTAGTTCGGAATCTGGGTTTAACATGGTTAGTGGAGCACCCCCTGGTGTTGTGGTTATGGCGGTCATTTACGTTAAGGAAGTAGTTTGACATGTACTTCGGTATCAGGGAGGTGTAGCGGATTTTATAGACTAGGCTCAGTGCAAGTTGTTTAACTCTGTCCTCCACCTTGAGCCAGCCCACTTTAGAGAAGTGGGTAGGAGTGAGGTGGGATCTGGGGTGGAGGTCTAGAAGTAACCTGACTAGCTTGTTCTGAGATGTTTGGAGTTTAGATTTGAGGGTTTTGGAGGTGCTAGGGTACCAGGAGGTGCATGCGTAATCGAAAAAGGGTTGAACGAGAGTTCCCGCCAGAATCCTCAAGGTGCTTTTGTTGACCAGAGAGGAAATTCTGTAGAGAAATCTCGTTCGTTGGTTAACCTTTTTGATTACCTTGGTTGCCATTTTATCACAGGAAAGGTTAGCCTCTAGAATGGAACCTAGGTAGGTGATGGATGTTATCACGATTCTTCTTCCTTGTACTTTTTAAAAACTGTGAGCTTTAACAGTTTCTTAAAGTGGATCAGTTTAGTACATTCTTTGATTTCTTTGCTTAATCCGTTCTATAATTTAGCCGTTAGTAAAGAAAAATCTATAGATTAGTCACAAGGTTCAAAGCTTGGGAAAACATTAGCGACTTATAGTGCGTAAAATACGTTACTTACATTATTGTCTGTTTTGTCCAAGTTCTAATGCTCTTATAATCAAAGGAAGTGTGACAAGTTTTTATCTTTTGGCATTTCAAACTGCTCCCTACTCCTCTATTTTCAATTGTTATCACGTCACATTGTTGTACCGTATTTTTCGGAGTATAAGTCGCTCCGGAGTATAAGTCGCACCGGCCGAAAAGGCATAATAAAGAAGGAAAAAAACATATATAAGTCGCACTGGAGTATAAGTCGCATTTTTTGGGGAAATTTATTTGATAAAACCCAACACCAAGAATAGACATTTGAAAGGCAATTTAAAATAAATAAAGAATAGTGAACAATTGAATAAGTGTACGTTATATGACGCATAAATAACCAACTGAGAACGTGCCTGGTATGTTAAAGGCCTACTGAAATGAATTTTTTTTATTTAAACGGGGATAGCAGATCTATTCTATGTGTCATACTTGATCATTTCGCGATATTGCCATATTTTTGCTGAAAGGATTTAGTAGAGAACAACGACGATAAAGATCGCAACTTTTGGTATCTGACAAAAAAAGCCTTGCCCCTACCGGAAGTAGCGTGACGTAGTCAGTTGAACATTTCCGCAAAGTTCCCTATTGTTTACAGTGATGGTGGCGAGAAGTGAGAGATATTCGGACTGAGAAATCGACGATTTCCCCATTAATTTGAGCGAGGATGAAAGATTTGTGGATGAGGAAAGTGCAAGTGAAGGACTAGTGGGGAGTGGAAGCGATTCAGATAGGGAAGATGCTGTGAGAGGCGGGTGGGACCTGATATTCAGCTGGGAATGACTACAACAGTAAATAAACACAAGACATATATATACTCTACTAGCCACAACACAACCAGGCTCATATTTAATATGCCACAAATTAATCCCGCATAACAAACACCTAGGTTTTTGTTATGCTAGCTCCTAGCTCCCGTCCATATAACCTGCCAATACAATTCAAACACCTGCACAACACACACAATCACTCAGCCCAAAGGACTGTTCACCTAACCCAAGATTCATAAAGCTTATATATTTACCCAAAGTTACGTACGTGACACGCACGTACGGGCAAGCGATCAAATGTTTGGAAGCGCAGCTGCATACTCACGGTACCACGTCTGCGTCTGTGTATCCAAATCAAAGTAATCCTGGTAAGAGTCTGTGTTGTCCCAGTTCTCTACAGGCGTCCGTGTATCGAAGTCAAAGTCCTCCTGGTAAGAGTCTCTGTTGTCCGAGTTCTTCGATCTTGACTGCATCTTTCGGGAATGTAAACAATGAAACACCGGCTGTGTTGTGTTGCTGACTTCCCTCGCAAAATACTCCGCTTCGCTCCGACAACTTTCTTCTTTGCTTGCTCAGCTTCTTTCTCCATAATGCAATGAACAAATTGCAACAGATTCGCCAACAAAGATGTCCAGAGTCATGTGGAATTTTGCGATGAAAACTTATGACTTTAAGCTGGCCGCGGTGCTGGACTAAAATGTCCTGTCTAACTCGTGACGTTACATCCCAAGCGTCATCATACCAAGAAGTTTTCAGCAGATATTTCGCAAGAAATTTAAAATTGCACTTTAGTAAACTAACCCGACCGTATTGGCATGTGTTGCAATGTTAATATTTCATCATTGATATATAAACTATCAGACTGCGTGGTCGGTAGTAGTGGGTTTCAGTAGGCCTTTAACGTAACACATTATGGTAATAGTCATTCAATTAACTATAACATATAGAACATGCTATACGTTTACCAAACAATCTGTCACTCCTAATCGCTAAATCCGATGAAATCTTATACGTCTAGTCTCTTACGTGAATGAGCTAAATAATATTATTTGATATTTTACGGTAATGTGTTAATAATTTCACACATAAGTCGCTCCTGTGTATAAGTCGGACCTCCGGCCAAACTATGAAAAAAACTGCGACTTATAGTCGGAAAAATACGGTACTCACTATCAGATGCATCTCTCAGGGTTGTATTTTTAGATGACGAGTAATCATCATTCACTGCAATTAAGAAAAATTATATTCTTGACTGAGTTTTACTTTCTTTGTGCAGGTTTATTAACGGGAGCAGTCTGCCACGAGAAAAGAGGACTCCACGAAGCACCCGGAAAGTCTGCTAAAACGTCGGTAGCCAAAGTGTGTCCCTACAGTCATCCGTCAACCCAGAATTCCAGCGGCTCATCTGCTGGCAACCCCCTCTCTACCTCAGCGGACCTGTGCAAGACCACTCCCAAGCATTTCAAGACTATGTGCCGTCGACCAACGCCACCAGGTGCGTAGGACTTCTTGGGTTTCAGAGAATCTCCTGGTTGGATTTGAATTGGATTTTAAAGGATTATTACATATAAAGAAACGTATTATCAAAGTTCCCAATTCGGATTTCAACAAAAGTTTTCAGGTAAAATATGCATTTGTTTAGCAAGTATCTGAAGATTAAATGCTTCATCGTTTGCTTTTTTTTCATATGTATGAAAATGGAAAATATTAGATAAATACCTAAAACATTGCCTGTAGATTAGTGATGCACCAAATTTACGGCAAAATACTTTTATCACCGGAACGGCGCCAAAATAGGATGTTGTGATGACGTAAGCAGAAGCATGCTCTTGTCTGAAGTGGAGGCAAAATGACTGCGGTGTGAACGCACTTTGGTAAATCCGAGAAAGACCCTCATACAGCGATCTGCAATATGTGAAAATATCAACAGGGGAATCTTCTGCAAATATGTTCTCCACCTGAAATCAAAACATTACGATTGCCATTTTCATTATTTTATCAACACCGCACTGAAAAGGAATGTGCGCCAGAACGTGTTGACCCTGTCGGATGTGCCACTCAGTATTTGGCTTGTACAATACATACAATAATTGCATTATATATTTTGGTGTTTTTGTTTTACAATTTTCTGCTTTGGTTTCATTATTTTCAATTTTGGCCAAGAATTGTAATTTTGGTGCATTTCTACGGTAGACGACTATTTTAGGATTGAACCTGGAATGGATTATTTTTTTATTATTTCTTACGGAAAATGTTGTTTCAACATCAGAACAAATTGGAGGTTGAATAGATTGTTTGACCTTAGAAGTTTTACTGAATGCTTAATTTTAACTTTTAAAGTTATAATAATAGTTAATAGCCAGTTATTCATTATGTAATTTACACTAGTTCATATGTCCTTAAATGTTTTGCCACAGTTACACGGCGGCCCAGATTGCTCTAAATTGTAAACATGCTGCAAACATTATATCCCACCCACTTCATGCCTCGAGCATGTGAGCTACGCCCCATGTAACACACACACACCCATACGTAGGAGATCAGTAACAATACAATGTTGCTTTACAAAAGCAGTGTTAGCAGAAGTGTATGGTTTTACAATCCTGTTCAAGAGGAATGTTGCAACCATAGCATCTGTTTTTTAAGATGGTGCCACCTGCTGCTTTTGTGTGTCTGCGTGCATTACGGGCTTATGCGTCGTATGTATTGTTGCCAACTCCTCAGCAAAGAAAGACGCTAGATGATGTCATCACCTCATTTGCATAATTTAGACTTAGACTTAGACTTCCTTTTTATTGTCATTCAAATTTGAACTTTACAGTACAGATAAGAACGACATTTCGTTGCATTAGCTCATGGTAGTGCAGGATAAAAAAGCAATAAGGTGCAGATATAAATAAATAGATTACTGTACAGATAAATATATTGCACTTTTGCATATGCATCCAGGTTTATGGATGTATGTTATATTGTCTTTATATTATAACATGATAATATAATATTATAATTTATTGCAATGGATGCTTTAGCAGAGACACAAAAGTGATTTGAAAAAATGGTAAGTATGATTAGAACTGCAAATTAACATTCTTCTGTTGATTCTGAGTTGTTTTTTAAATCAATTGTGTTCTACATTGTTTGTTAGTGTATACATTTGATCAAAAGAATAAAAATTAACTAATGAACCAAATCTAATGACTGGCTAATTACCGTAAACAATGGAATTTGGACGTTGCTGTGATTTGTATTAGCTGGACAAGACGGTAAAGAAATATTTACATTTATATCTCGCTCTGTAAAACCAAGATGGAAAAAGTTTTGCACATGCGCTTTTCATTTGCAGTCTGGAGGTGTGGGGGTCTCCTCTCTGACATAATGAGCTAGCTAGCTAGATGTTCTACTTTTGTCACAGGAAGACACACACACAGATAAGGCAAGTAAGTGACTTAGGCTGTGTACAGTGGGCAAATCAAATTCAGTGATTTATTTAAGTGTGACAGTAATGAAACAATTACATTTAAAATTACAGTCGAACTCGGAAATGTTGATCTTCCCAGTTCCACTCTGCTCGCGCAGCGGCAGCACCAGCTGACCGACAGCACCCGTCACTGCCTGCTGAGGAAAGTAACTGCTGCGTGCTTTCACCTCAGAGTCTTCAAGACACAAAATAGTCTTCAAATAATCTGGAAAAAGTCACTAGATTTGTCGCTAGTAGCTATTTACAGAAAAAAGTCGCCAAGAGGATTGGAAAGTCGCCAGATTTAGCGACAAAGTCACCAAGTTGGCAACACGATCCTCACGAGACAACTATGAGCGGCAGTCATCTTATTCAAAAATGCTTATTCTATTTGTGACCAGTGTTGGCTTAGTTACTGAAAACCAGTAAATAGTTACAGTTACTAGTTACTTTATTTCAAAAGTAACTCAGTTGCTAACTCAGTTACTTACACCAAAAAGTAATGCGTTACTGTGAAAAGTAACTATTTAGTTATTTATTTAAAAAAAAAAATTTAAGGCTCCCATTAATGCTCTTTTAGCCTTTATTTCAGTACTGTTATTGCACTGGAGAATAATACAATCTGTTGATCAACTTGACATGCATTCGCATCACTGAACTCTGCTAAGCAATGTGGTCTACATACAACACACAAAGACAAAGATGTGTTTCAAAGGGCCAATTTATTTTGGGCCAGAACAAATTGACAAAACTATTTTAAATCGCTGCAACATAACATACATAAGTAACAAACCGCACAATAACAACATGTCACAACATAGCTGTAAACCTGACTTCACCCAAGGAAGGCACACATGACATGATTATGTCATGTCACTATATACACACGCCTAACCAGGCGTTTTTTTCTCTCAAGGAATTGTGAAATAAAATCATGTCTTCAGGAGATCAACACTGTACTGAAGCCCAGAACACTCTACGCATTTCCCCAGTTTTAGTTTAGAGAAAAGGAAAGATTGGCCTGGCCCACTAGGATCCCTCTTTATGTTTGTGAACTTTATAGTCTATACATTTAGAGTGATGTGATAATCAAACACTCTAGAAGTCTAGAATGAAAGAGTACATAAGAGAATTGACAGAGTGTGTGTACCTTCAGTGCTGAATGATGAGCAGAGGCAGAGTTTGGAGTGTCTTCTTTAGCTTGCTTTCCATTTTTATATACTCACTGTCCACTGTGTCTAAGTACTTGGAAAATGTTTTCGTGCCATTTGCCGTTTGACGCCCGTTATCATGCTAATTAGCTGCCTGAAAGCGGGTGACCCCTCTGTAGAAATAGCCTCCATGTCTTCTAGCACATACGCTGCAATGGCTCTATCAATGTTGTCCTGGCTAGCAGTCCCTCCGTTAAAATCCTTAGGTTGTGGTGGAGGTAGAGGTGAAGTGGCATCGGAGTCTGTGTCTCTCTTTACTAGCTTCGTCAAAGCATGTTGCTTTTGTAGCTGTTTCAGCATATTTGAATTGCTGTTTTGGGCAGTAGATAGGATCTTTGATCCAAGACACAACTTACATTTAAACTAAAATGTTCTTTTCTTTGTGCTAGACAAAAGAAAAGTAGCGTGAATATCTCCATGTTAAGAAACTCGGCTTCGGCTCCGCCATGATGTCTTGTTAGTAAACACAGACACGCCCCCCCACCCCACACACACCCACACACAGCGCGCCCCTTCTCTTCCTTGTGACACAGGAGGAATCAGAAGGACGACACCGCAGCTCTCCAATAAAACATACTCAGATCTTCTCAGTTTCTAGCCGGTACTATATAAACAATTACGTAAAATAACGCAGTAACGCATCATGTAGTAACGGTAACTGAGTTACTGAATATAAAAAATTACGTGTTAGACTAATAGTTACAGTAACACATTACTTTGTAACGCGTTAGTCCCAACACTGTTTGTGACAAATACAGGCACTTATATTTTAATCTGTTCTTATAATATAATGTTGTTGTTATATTTTTTGTTTAAAATAGGATTATTATCCAATGACATACACTAGGTTTAAATGTAGATAAAATAATGTCATTTGTTTTGACACGTGTGATATTCCAGGTGAAGCCTTCCACGCCAGCGACCATCATCAACACACAGACTTGTCGGTACCCCCCAACAGTCCCACGGGCCTGTCTTCCCAACATTCCTCCCTCCTGCCCCCAAAATCGAGTTCGGGACAACACAACCACGTAACCTCTTCATCCCCCTCCGGTGTCACAGCTCATAGCCCTTTCTCTCCTCTGGTACCAAACCTCCACGGGTCAACCGCTAAAATGGCTTCTTCCAATTCAGACAGCCCAACGTCAGTTCACAAGCCCACTCCGTGCAAAAACTCCCACATTCCTGCTGTGAACACTCAACACGGCAAATCGGGCCCACCGGTGGCAGGCTGTAACCACCCTTGTAATGGACACAGTACGGGAACCGCGGCCTCTACCAATGTAGGCAGTTTGTCGACTGGGGCCTGCAGGTCAGTACTCACAAGGATTATTAACTATGATTGTCGAATGACCAAATGTTGTATATTTGTTTTATTTGCAGGGACCAGGCTTGTAAGGGGCACAAAATGACAAACGGGACGCTGTGTCACCCGTCACCAGAGCTGGAGGAGGTGGAGGATGAAGACAGCAGCTCTGAGAGGAGCTCCTGCGCCTCCTCTTCCACCAACCAGAAGGACGGAAAGTACTGCGACTGCTGTTACTGCGAGTTCTTCGGACACAACGCGGTAAAACATTTTCTTTTTTCACCCTCGTTTTAAATATGATGTGAAGTCAAAGTAAAGACACTTTTATCATTGAAAAACATTGATTTGGTCATAGCCTCCAGCTGCTCCAACCAGTCGAAACTATGCTGAGATCCGAGAGAAGCTCCGGTCGCGACTGACCCGACGTAAGGAGGAGCTGCCTCAGCGTCAGGACTCTGAGCTGACAGTGGCTGGTGCTATTGACAACCGTGATGTGGACGAGTTGTTGGACTTCATCAACAGTTCAGAGCCCAAACCTGTTAACAGCGCTAAAGCAGCTAAAAGGGCTCGGCACAAACAAAAAAAGAAGGTATGGCAACTGTAAAATGTTACATGTTATTTTGTTTCTTTCCAGCTGTGCTACACTTCAGTTTTGCAGTAAATGAAGGATAAAAAAGGACAATAACTAAAAAGTCAATAATGATATTGCCACCTGTAACGTTTTTTAAGTATTGCTAGAATTGGCCACTTCTGTCTGTCAGCAGGCAGAATAAACGCACTTTGACCTTTGCGGTTGCTCAGTCAGTATTAGAGATGTAAGTGTTCCTCGCCTTCCGCCCGATTGTAGCTGAGATAGGCTCCAGCGCCCCCCGCGACCGTGAAGGGAATAAGCGGTAGAAAATGGATGGATGGATGATAGGAACATTTCACAGTTTTTGTAAGCAAAATTATCACAATTATTATTACAGTATTGTTGAATGTCCTCAAAAAGTACTTATACACAATGGAAGTTTTAATTATAAAATATTCTCATACAAAATATACTTTCTTGTCAGAAGAAACATATAATACTGTTCTGGCTTCCTAAGAGCCATGTTTTTTTTTATTTGAGTGTTTCTAAATGTTAATCTTCATTTGTCTTCATTTGTAAAGGTTTACGAGTGATTTTTCAATGATAAACGTAAAGTGGGCTCGTATTCTTTTGAGTATAGGTCGATCATTCTAGTGTAAGAAAACACAGCACATGGGTTCAATTCGCACAAATGATTAGCTTAGTTGCTTAGACAATGTGTTTTTATAAGTGTGATTATATATCATGATTTTTTCGATAATTTTAATTTAAAACGGTCATACTGACCGTTGGTAGTTTTATCATCAGGTTAACTGTTACTCAATATGATTGGCTGTGAAATTGAGGAAAATGCTCTGAATTTCCCCTCTGGGATTAATAAAGTATTTCTGATTCCGATTCTATTTAAAATAAATATTTGTAATAAAAAAAAAGTTACATACAATGACTTTAACAACCAAAGCCAGTGTTTCAAACGAAGAATAGAATAGTACACTTTATTGTGATTAGACTTGGTTAATTTATTTGAACACAAAGTAAGCACAATAATGAGTTTGACTACTCAGGTTCGAGACTGATATACAGTATATACAGTCGTGGTCAAAAGTTTACATACACTTGTAAAGAACATAATGTCATGGCTGTCTTGAGTTTCCAATAATTTCTACAACTCTTATTTTTTTGTGATAGAGTGATTGGAGCACATACTTGTTGGTCACAAAAAACATTCATGAAGTTTGGTTCTTTTATGAATTTATTATGGGACTACTGAAAATGTGACCAAATCTGCTGGGTCAAAAGTATACATACAGCAATGTTAATATTTGGTTACATGTCCCTTGGCAAGTTTCACTGCCAAGGGGCGGTATAGCTCGGTTGGTAGAGCGGCCGTGCCAGCAACTTGAGGGTTGCAGGTTCGATCCCCGCTTCCGCCATCCTAGTCACTGCCGTTGTGTCCTTGGGCAAGACACTTTACCCACCTGCTCCCAGTGCCACCCACACTGGTTTGAATGTAACTTAGATATTGGGTTTCACTATGTAAAGCGCTTTGAGTCACTTGAGAAAAAGCGCTATATAAATGTAATTCACTTCACTTCACTGCAATAAGGCGCCTTTGGTAGCCATCCACATGCTTCTGCTTGAATTTTGGACCACTCCTCTTGACAAAATTGGTGCAGTTCAGATGCATAATTTTATTGGTTTTCTGACATGGACTTGTTTCTTCAGCATTGTCCACACAGTTAAATCAGGAATTTGGGAAGGCCATTCTAAAACCTTAATTCTAGCCTGATTTAGCCATTCCTTTACCACTTTTGACATGTGTTTGGGGTCATTTTCCTGTTGGAACACCCAACTGCGCCCAAGACCCAACCTCCGGGCTGATGATTTTAGGTTGTCCTGAAGAATTTAGAGGTAATCCTCCTTTTTCATTGTCCCATTTAAAGCACCAGTTCCAGCCCGGAGCATAATACTACCACCACCATGCTTGATGGGAGGAATGGTGTTCCTGGGATTAAAGGCCTCACCTTTTCTCCTCCAAACATATTGCTGGGTATTGTGGCCAAACAGCTCAATTTTTGTTTCGTCTGACCACAGAACTTTCCTCTAAAAGGTCTTATCTTTGTCCATGTGATGTCAGATGAAACACAATTTTAGCTGTTTGGCCACAATACCCAGCTATATGTTTGGAGGAGAAAATGTGAGGCCTTTAATCCCAGGTAGTATTATGCTCTGGCCCTGTTTTGCTGCAAATGGAACTGGTGCTTTACAGAGAATAAATGGGACAATGAAAAAGGAGGATTACCTCCAAATTCTTCAGGACAACCTAAAATCATCAGCCCGGAGGTTGGTTCTTGGGTGCAGTTGTTTGTTCCAACAGGTCAATGACCCCAAACACATGTCAAAAGTGGTAAAGGAATGGCTAAATCAGGCTAGAATTAAGGTTTCAGAATGGCCTTCCCAAAGTCCTGACTTAAACGTGTGGACAATGCTGAAGAAACAAGTCCGTGTCAGAAAACCAACAAATTTAGCAGAACTGCACCAATTTTGTCAAGAGGAGCGGTCAAAAATTCAACCAGAAGCTTGTGGATGGCTACCAAAAGCGCCTTATTGCAGTGAAACTTGCCAAGGGACATGTAACCAAATATTAACATTGCTGTATGTATACTTTTGACCCAGCAGATTTGGTCACATTTTCAGTAGACTCATAATAAATTCATAAAAGAACCAAACTTCATTAATGTTTTTTGTGACCAACAAGTATGTGCTCCAATCACTCTATCACAAAAAAAATAAGAGTTGTAGACATTTTTGGAAACTCAATAAGCCATGACGTTGTTCTTTACAATTGTATGTAAACTTTTGACCAGGACTGTATACAGTAGCGCACTACATGCACTGCTGTCAGTGGAAGATAATTTTGTAGGTTTTACTCTAACTCTCATTAGATTTGTGATCAACCTCATACATATTATTTTGCAGGAAAAAGCTCTACAGGGCAACATGGGTGCTGCAGGCAGTGATCCCCTCTCCAATCCATCAGAGTCCACGGACGAGCCCATGTCTGACACTTCAGAGGCTTCACGGTTACTGGACTGGCCACAGCTGGAACTTGAGCGAGTCAACAGTTTCCTCACCAGTCGACTGGAAGAGATTAAAAACACCATCAAAGACTCGATTCGGGCCTCATTTAGCATGTACGACCTCAATCTAGATGTCAATGATTTCCCAAAAAAGGCAGCTACGCTGGAAGGCAACCATTTACTGTCTCATCTCAACGGGTCTTCCGATTTGCAGCAGATAGACCTTGACTTAGCCCCTCTTTCGCTGGGAACCTTTAGGAACCATCTGGACCTGGTCAATGGATGGGAGGACACCAACACATCCCCAGATACCACCACCGTCACATCTGGAGGGGTCACAGGCGGGTCTAAGGACATCCAGCGCTTGAACACTACGCCAAGTCTCTCCAAGCTCATTCGGGTGCGCTCCCCGGAAAAATGCACTTCCTCTGGATGTGACAGTTTGTTACAAGTATCCAACCAAGGAACAGTTACAACAAAGGAGGACATTGCCGATCCTAAAACCAGCACAGTCGGAAATGCTGGTACAAAGTCAAAGAAGAGTAAAAAGCAGCAACAGCCAAAACAGGAGCAATCTGTTTCGGAGCACAATCCAAAAGTCAGTGAGTCAAGGGTGTCCGAAATCATTCGGAATGCCTCAAAAGCAGCGCTCAAACAGCTCCAGCAGTCGCCTGACAGCCAGAGGAACGGCTTGAAAAAAACTGACGAGAACAGACCATCCAGAAATGCAGCCACTGCTGCAAACGGGGGCCCCCCAAATGTGCACAAAGTTAAAAGTGACCCTGAGATACGTTCAAGCAGATGTGAGCAGGATCCCGAGAGCAAAGCTCATCCCAGCATTGCGGCAAATGTGCAGCAGCAGGTGCAATCCAAGGCGAAAAGTAAGAAGAACAAGAACAAGGGGGAAAAATCCACTAGTGCTATCGGTGCGAGATTCTTGATTTACATACATTTATGTAACTGTGTGCATGATTGCAAATTCTTATTTATTTCTGTATTTGTAACTTTTTCTGCAGATGATGTATTTCTGCCAAAAGATGTGGATCCAAAAGAAATGGATGAAATTGATCGGGAAGTGGAATACTTCAAAAGGTAAACAAAGCAAAATCATACGTCAGAATACGGTGGAACCTCCAAAGTCGACCATAATGTTAACGCTGCTCAGATTTGTTCTAATTTCTCATTTATGTTTATTGCTTCAATTGTAATCAACTCAACACATCCCAGGATGTCAGTTTGCTACCAGATTTAGGTAAAATTTTAGCATTCTCAAATGTCAAAATCAGAGTTTCTCAGTGGTATGCTGGCTCCATCTAGTGGTACGCCAAAGAATCAATTGATTAAAGTACAGGTTTTTTTTTTCCTATATTTAAACACAGTGTTACTTTTCAAACTGTGTGTAATAAAAATATTAAATATACTTGTTAAATAAAATCCCTGCCTTGTTTTAATGCCTACCCAGGCCTACTACGCTACTGTATTTTAATGTTGCTTATTATGGTGGTACTTGGAGAGCTAAGTGTTTTCTGAGATAATAATTGGTGAAAAAAGTTTGAGAACCACTAGTCTAAATAAAAGCTAACAACTGTATATTAAGACAGACCGAATAAATAAACAAAACTAATCACCCTATGATGATGCATAAAGAGTAAAACAACTTACCGTTAATTTAACGACACATTGGCAAACATTAAATATTGATAGCCATATAGTACGAGGCAGACACACCAGACATGTGAGCAGCTTTCCTAAAAAGCAACTACGGCCGCACATTTTAACACCTCATACTGTATTACAGTGGTTCTTAACTTTTTTAACTTCGGGGCCCAACTGATTTTACTACTGAGGGTCCCAAGGCCCACTCAAATATTAACACTGAATTACTAATCTTAATCTTGATTTTTATCATTGTCAACAATTTTATCTGACCTCCTTAGCCTTTAACAGGATAAACCATATCAAATTATATTAAAACCATGCGCTAATTACAAAGATTATTATCAAGGTTTAGGTCAGACTAAATACAAAATAAAGTCTAATCAAATAGACTGCAAAAGAAGGGACTCATAAAAACTGATACGTTTACATACAATCGCGCAGTGCTAAAACACATAAATTCCAACTGAATTAATAGTAAATAATAATAATATACACTACCGTTCAAAAGTTTGGGGTCACCCAAACAATTTTGTGGAATAGCCTTCATTTCTAAGAACAAGAATAGACTGTCGAGTTTCAGATGAAAGTTTTCTTTTTCTGGCCATTTTGAGCGTTTAATTGACCCCACAAATGTGATTCTCCAGAAACTCAATCTGCTCAAAGAAAGGTCAGTTTTGTAGCTTCTGTAACGAGCTAAACTGTTTTTAGATGTGTGAACATGATTGCACAAGGGTTTTCTAATCATCAATTAGCCTTCTGAGCCAATGAGCAAACACATTGTACCATTAGAACACTGGAGTGATAGTTGCTGGAAATGCGCCTCTATACACCTATGTAGATATTGCACCAAAAACCAGACATTTGCAGCTAGAATAGTCATTTACCACATTAGCAATGTATAGAGTGTATTTCTTTAAAGTTAAGACTAGTTTAAAGTTATCTTCATTGAAAAGTACAGTGCTTTTCCTTCAAAAATAAGGACATTTCAATGTGACCCCAAAGTTTTGAACGGTAGTGTATATGTAACATAAATAATCTGCCAATCAAATTTAAGTTCAAATTAACTACAGCTTTATCACTTTTGTCATAATTTTTGCGCTTTAAAAACTTCTATGACTTTAGCTCCAGGCTTCTTCTGTTTGTTTGAGATTGTCATTACTGCCAAAAGTGGTGGAAAATTGTATTATAACTGAGTACTGGTGCGGCCCTTACGGACCACAGCTGAGAAACATATTTTTTGAGAGCCCTCTGGGGGACATTCACGGCCCAACAATGGAACCTCGTCCTACGGTTACGAAACACTGCTGTATTAAATTAAAATGACGTATACATTATCTTTAGAATAGAGTAGAATAGAATATATCTTTATTGTCATAGTACATTGTACAACGAAATTGCAAGCAAACTAAACATGATCATAATAACACATAAAAACATAAGAACATGGCACTCAGATAAATAGATAAAAATATATAAAAATACCAAACACACAGCTCACATGCACAGTCATTCTTTTTTACGCCTTGTGTTTAGCGACACTATTGCTCTCGGGTAAAAAAGTGTTCTTAAATCTGTTTGTCCGGCATTTTATTGTCCTGTATCTCCTGCCTGAGGGCAGCAGTTCAAAAAGTTATGTTCGGGGTGAGATGGGTCCCTTATGATGTTGTGGGCCTTTTTGAGGCACCTGGCACTGTACAGTACATCTAGGGAGGGGGGAGAGCAGCCAGTGATCTTCATGGCAGTTTTTATGACCCTCTGAAGTGCATTTCTCTCTGCCGCCGTGCAGCTGGCATACCATACACACATGCAGTATGTCAGCACGCTCTCTATTGAGCAGCGATAGAAAGACACAAGCAGTTTTTGTGACAGGTGCTTCTTTTTGAGGAGTCTCAGAAAGTAAAGTCTCTGCTTTGCCTTTTTGATGGTCACTGAGGTGTTCGCACTCCACGACAGGTCTTCCTCAATCTGGATGCCCAGATTACACTTCGCGCACACGTCCATGGAGCCCAGGAAACATGAATGTTTTTTTTTTAGATTCTGTCATTTCAAAAACTCCATCTTTAGCGTTTGTTTGTTGACATAATCTGTGGAAGCACCAATTTTTGCGAGCCATTTCAAATGTATGTTTTTGTACAACTTTTGTGACATGTTTGTTCTGAAACGTGTGATATGTTACATAATTTAAGAAGCATTAAACTTTAGAGCAGTGGTTCTTAATCTCGGTTCGATCGAACCCTAGGGGTTCGGTGAGTCGGGCTCAGGGGTTCGGCGGAGGTCAAGACACACCCGACTCATCGTGTAAATAAAAACTTCTCCCTATCGGCGTGTTACGGATACGGCAACAGCAGAAGTCAGACTGATTTGCAGGTGTGTAATTTGTTGTGAGTTTATGCACTGTGTTGGTTTTGTTCTTTGAAAAAGGTGATGTTCATGCACGGTTCATTTTGTGCACCAGTAAAAAAACATGGTAACACTTTAGTATGGGGAACATATTCACCATTAAATAGTTGCTTATTAACATGCAAATTAGTAACATATTGGCTCTTAACTAGTCATTATTAAGTACTTATTAATGCCTTATTCGGCATGGCCTTATTATAACCCTAACCCTCTAACCCTGGCCCTAACCCTCTAACCCTAACCCTAACCAAATAACTCTAAATCAAGTCTTTGTTACTTAGAATATGTTCCCCATACTAAAGTGTTACCAAAAACATATAACTTTGTCTTGAATTTGAAAAAATACATTTTTTTTTTCACTAAAGTAGAGTTCGGTGAATGCGCATATGAAACTGGTGGGGTTCGGTACCTCCAACAAGGTTAAGAACCACTGCTTTAGAGGTTGCACTGTACACAAGCTCTGTCTTGTATCACAATATTAACCAAAAATGTCATGTTTCCCAATGCCTCTTCTACCCTTGCCACCGTGTTTGTCCTGTCTAGGTTCTGCCTCGATTCGGCAAAACAAACCCGCCAGAAGGTAGCAGTGAATTGGTCCAACTTCAGCCTCAAAAAAGTCCCCTCCAATGCAGCTCAATAGCTCGGCCCAGCGCCAGCAAATACATCTTCCACCACCACAAACTCTTTCAGTAGAGCTGTTTGATCCGAGGCCTTTCTCTCTTTCGCCGAGTTGAAGGACCTCGCTCACGACATCACGCTGGTTTAAGACTCCAACCAGTCCAACTGGTGGCCTGTTCGCCAGGGATCAATATCAAGGCCAGCTATCCCATTTTTTGCTACTATTACATTGTTCACTAAATGACCGGAAACAAGTTTGATCCACTGCATCCATGTGCTGACGTATGTAGTATGTAAACATTTACCTTACATGAAATAAATGTTTTTATCAGAAATCTTGACATTTTAACCGTGCTACATGTCTTCTGGTGCTCTTTGTGATCTTGTTACTTATCAGTTGTCATTTAAGTCCTCAAAAAACAAAATGTATGTGTTTACTCACAAGCAGGAAGCAATATATTGACCTTCTTCCAGTTTAATTGTTCCCCAAAAAAAGTTACAGAACGTGAATATACACTCCTATAAAAAAGTTAGGCAAAATACACACCACTTGAAATGACTAAGGATGCATCCTATGGAGTACCCATGCATGTTAAATTATTCTGTCTGTAGAGGTGCTAGCCCGTATATGTCTACAGAAAGATGGTCAACCACAGTGCTTTCTTTTCCCCTAGTTGGTCCAAGAGTTGATTATCTTCTAAGGAAAATGCTAACACAAGCTACACCCATGATGACATCACTTGGATACAGTGGTGTGCCGTTAGGGCCAGCAAGGCCTTCTCTGCTGGCCTAACATAAATCATGATCATAGATTATTAATAGTTCATTTTAATCTACTTTCCATAAAGTATTCATCATATTCTCTTCATGTCTTATTAGGCTCCAGTGTTGCTTGTTTTTACGTTGGAGCTTTTATCCAATCAGAATTCAGCTGGCTTGTTTCCAGCGCTGTATCAATTCTACCGGATAGACAGTTGCGATAGCCAATCAGATCACGAGTTGTTGACTGTAGCCCATCTAGGTAGCCTTACGCTAAAAGTGACTGTGATTGGATTTTCACTTGTCACTCCCAAATGAGAATCCAATCACAAGTTGTAATTTGCGAAAAGCAGGAAGGGTCACCGGAGCCATACCCGGCCAACAGAGAAATCATCGGTTCTCTCTTTTTTTAACTCCCAAAGAAAAAGTTCAAATATTTTTTTTATTTAGTTTTCCATATTTAATATGTTCTTTACAATTATTTTAATTTTGACAGTACCATGTAAGGTATGTTTTAAATGATGATGCGGGTTCATTGATTTTTAAATGTGCCGAAATATAGCCTGTTTTGTACACTGTCAATGACCAGTAGTGCACAAGTGTCTTTCTGTTTGATTGATTGAAGCTTTTATTAGTAGATTGCACACAGTACAGTACATATTCCGTACAATTGACTACTAAATGGTAACACCCGAATAAGTTTTTCAACTTGTTTAAGTCGGGGTCCACGTAAGTGTATAGCATTTCTCCAGCCGTGGTCATGTGGTGATATAAATTATGGTATTTTGAGGGGTATTTATTAAAGTCGGACTAAGTAGGAAATGACTGAAGGCCTAGGTGGGAAACACACATCCTGCCACTGCTTAGATAAATAATAATTATATCTGGCGTATCCGGTTTGATCCCATTAGAGATGTGAACCTTAATGTTTAATTAAGGGTTGGAATTGGGGGTTAAATCACCAAAATTGATTCTCGGGCATGGTCACCGCAGCTGCCCACTGCTCCCCTCACCTCCCAAGGGGTGATCATGGGTGATGGGTCAAATGCAAAGAATAATTTCGCCACACCTAGTGTGTGTGTGACAATCAGTGGTACTTTAACTTTTAACTTTAAATGCAGATTTATGCTATACCAATAATAGCCAAGATTATGTTGGCTGTTTTGTTCTATTAAGCAAATATCACTTTTGAGACTGAAAAATCTTTCGTTCCGAAAGATTAAAATGATACAGTTATGGCAGAAATACAATTAAGTGTGGCGTTTGGTTTCTTGGAATGTTCGCTGCCATTGTGTGACGTCACTCACTGTTGTTTGCGTTTGAACCGTTTCGCTTTCCTTACTTTATTTCCCATAATGCCCTGACTCGTAATCGTACGGCATAGATGCACTTTTTGTCCAAATCTGGATAGTTTAAAAATTGTATGTCACATTTCACCATCAATTAAATTAAAATGGAAGACGACAATCGATTTAAAAAGGTAAGATTAAACTAAAAGCCCTCATTCTTTCGGCTACAGAACAAGCTACGTTACCATTAGCTAATAGCATATATAGCAACACTTGTATTGAGTAAGCATGTTTACTAAGTATTTGACGCTGTTGACCTGTTTAGTGTAATATGTGTGTGTTCAAAAACCTTACATTATATAACAGTTCTACGAATTTAGCTACGACGTGCATTAAATTGTTTGGGTGCAGTTACAATGTAAAACGTCATATAATTTACATATTCTCATTTCTCTTTTCAACATGTGCCAAAATAAGTAGGAAGAAGCAAAACTTATTTAATCCTACCCCTTTTTCAATTTATAGTCATCAAATCATCATATACAGCAGTTCAATTCCATATGTAGTTGAGTCAATTAGATGAATAACATCTCATTTTCAATAAACTTCTAGATGTTTCCCACAATTTTTCTTTTTTTACATTCGAAGCAGTTTTAGTTTGAACATCCTTTTAAACAGCATTAGATTAGTACACTGTTTTTCAACCTTTTCTGAGCCAAGGCACATATTTTTCATTGAAAAAATCTCGAGGCACACCACCAACAGAAAATATTAATAAATGAAACTCAGCAGCCGACATTGACAGTAAAAAGTCATTCTCGCAAATCAACATCGCGCTGTGACTTATTTGGAGTTTTTTGGTGTTTTCCCGTGTGTAGTATTTTAGTTTTTGTCTTGCGCTCCTATTTTGTTGTTGATTGTCATGTCATGTACGGATGTACTTTGTGGACGCCATCTGCTGCTCCACACGCTGCAAGTCTTTGCTGTCGTCCAGCATTCTGTTTTTGTTTGCTTTGCAGCCAGTTCAGTTTTAGCTTCGTTTTGCATAGCCATCCCGAAGCTTCAATGCCTTTTCTTAGCGGCACTTGCCTTTTGTTTATTTTTGGTTTAAGAATTAGACACCTTTTTACCTGCACACTGCCTCCCACTGTCGTCTGCATATTGTGATCACGACAAACCATGTTCCCAACATCCTCAAAGCAATTAGCTACCTGCTGCCTCTACTGATATGGAAGAGTATTACATGGTTACTCTGCCGATCTCTAGACAGCGCAGACACTCGACAACGGCACATTTGCGGATTATAATTACTGGTTTGCAAGAAATATTTTTAACCCAATTAGGTGAAATTACATGATCTCCCACGGCACACCAGACAACATCTCATGGTACACTAGTGTGCTGTGGCAGTTTGCAAATGCACAGAATAATTGAAGATTTTGGATTCAATATTAATAATTCATTTTATTAATGGGTGCCTTTCTCAGCACTCAAGTTCACTTTAAAAGTCATGTGACAAACATGTGCAACTGTGCAACCTACTAATAAAAGTCTTAATCAATCAACTGTAAAAAAAAAAATGTAAATACATAATAAGAACAGTGCAAATGGGAAGTGACATGGGGGCAACTAATTAACGTGAGTAGGCTAGTTTAAAAAGATATGTTTTCAGGCGAGATTTGAAGGTGGCAATGAAAGAGGAGTGTCAAATGTCCAGGGGCAGAGAGTTTCAGAGGTGAGGTAAACCAAAGAGTAGAGAATTACAGTAGTCCAAACGGGATGGGACCAGGGTGTGAACCAGAAATTCAGCACTGCTGAGGGAGAGAGATGAGCGTAGGCGAGAGATATTGCGTAGATGGAAGTATGCTGACCGAGTGACATTATTGATTATTGGACTTGAATGATAAGGTGCTATCCAGGATGACACCCAGACTCTTGACCTAGGGAGAGGGGGAAACTGTTGAATTGTCAATGGAGATGGAAAAGGCATTTATTTTAGAGAGGGTGGAATTTGTACCAATAAGGAGGAGTTCAGTTTTATCACTATTTAGTTTGAGAAAGTTATAAGAGAACCAGGACCTGATTTCCTGAAGGCAATCGAAGAGGGAGAGACATGGTGGGTTTGGAGGACAGGTAGAGCTGGGTGTCATCTGCATAGCAATGCAATTGAATGTTATGTTTATGGAAAAAACGGCCAAGAGGGAGAAGGTAGATGATAAACAGGAGGGGTCCGAGCGAGGACAGAACCTTGGGGTACACCAGAGGAGAAGGGAATAATGAGATCTGAATGTTTTGAGTTGGACAAACTCTTAATAAAAGGGTTTGTATTTTTTCAATATTCGATATCATTATTTTAACAAACCTTTTATTGTAACAAGATTAGTGAATTAAGTGCACTTTTTTAATTATTTCCCCATATCTCTGTGTATTAATTCAGATACGATAACACTAGCAAACAGTAGAGAATATAAAGTGATTTTTAGTCTACAACGGAATTGCTTCATTCAAACTGATTTTTGGTCCACAACGAAATTGCTTTATTCATTATTGAAATATTTCTTGTCACTATATGTTGTATATTTTTTAATGAGATTTCCAGTTCCTTTCATCAACCATTATTCCACAAAAATGTGGTTTATTTTACTCTGTCGATTTCTACTCAATCTATTTGTGTTATAAATGACCCCTTTAACATTAAGGAAATTGTGCTTTAGTGATTGATTGATTGATTGAGACTTTTATTAGTAGGTTGCACAGTAAAGTACATATTCCGTACAATTGACCACTAAATGGTAACACCCGAATAAGTTTTTCAACTTGTTTAAGTCGGGGTGAGACATATTCCGTTCTTTGTAGCTAACATAGCACGCGATGAAATCTGTGTACTTTATAATTTAGATGAATAAAGGTATACTATTCCAGTTTATTATATATATTGTATCATAACCACTCTATAGAATTATCAATCAATGTCATCTGTAAAAGTCGTGTTTTCTTTTCTTTCGTGTACTTTTGCAAAGCCAAAAAGTATGTATTAATTCCAGTTTTATTTATCTTCCGACAGCGATCCCATGGAGAGGATGACAGTTCTGACTCAAAGGGGTCGGAGGATGATGACTATGTTCCCTATGTTCCAGTCAAAATCAGAAAACAACAAATGGTAAGTCATCTTATTGGCGAGTCTTTATGTGTGTACTTGACTTGGAATAGAAAGTTATCACAAACACATCTGCTGCTCAAATGGCAGATTCAGAAGATGTTACGCCTCCGTGGTAAAGCGGTGGATGACGAGCACAGAGACAGCGGAGAGGAGCAAAGGGATGAGGATGAAGGACTTGGTCCGCGCTCCAATGTCAGTCTCTTGGACCAGCATCAGCACCTTAAGGAAAAAGCAGAAGGTCTCCATTTCAAGCCGGATCCCCTTTGGGATTTTGAAAGTTTCTTTCGAACTTTGCACATTTTCTAAAATGTTTTTTTTGTTTTGCGTTTATAGCACGTAAAGAGTCAGCCAAGGAGAAGCAACTGAAAGAGGAAGAGAAGATTCTTGAAAGTGTCGCAGAGGGAAGAGGTAATAATTCATTACTGATGTGAAGAATTCAAACAAGCTAAATTCCCAATATTGACAACACATCCATTTCTCTACTAGCTTTGATGTCTGTGAAGGAAATGGCCAAGGGTATCATATATGATGATCCAATCAAAACAAGGTATGCGTTTTATTTGTTAATTCTTTATACATTTACCAAAGTTTGTAGCTTGTGTTAAATCCTGACTGTTCTTTGTAGCTGGAAGGCTCCTCGGTACATCCTGAATATGCCAGAGACCAGAAATGAGCGTGTCAGGAAGAAGTTTCACATCCTGGTTGACGGAGACGGCATCCCTCCTCCAATAAAAAGCTTCAGAGAGATGAAGTTACCCCCAGGTTTGACTCCATTTGCTGGTTCACACACACACACAAAAAAAAACCTTAAAGATACTGTCTGCCAACAAATCTACGTTTATTTACAGCTATTCTAAAAGGTTTGAAGAAGAAAGGAATCGTACATCCGACGCCGATTCAAATTCAAGGAATCCCGACAGTGTAAGTGAGCTATGCAAAGCTACAATGAAAAGTCTGGACTTGAATTACCATTCTGTTCGTTAGGGAAACATGTACATTTTACAGTCTGTTCATTCTATTGTAGCTGAAGTTTGGCAGGGTAGAAATTTTCAACATTAATAAACACACTGTTGACCTAATTTCTCTCTGACGTTGTCAAGCAAAACTGCGCAATATTTTCTTTGTAAAGGTTTCTTAACATGACTCATCAATGTAGGCCTGGATCTCTCAGGACACATTTACAACTGTGTGTAATTACTGCACACATCAATGAAATGACTGTGCTTGTAGTCTGTCAGGTCGTGACATGATCGGCATCGCCTTCACTGGCTCGGGCAAAACGTTGGTCTTCACGTTACCCATCATCATGTTTTCTCTGGAGCAGGAGAAGAGGCTGCCCTTCTTTAAGAGAGAGGGTCCGTATGGACTCATCATCTGTCCTTCAGTAAGACATAGCCTCTGTATCTTATTGAGTTCATTGGTTAAAATTACCTTTCATACAGCGCTAAATAATGAATGGGACAATGTTGTAACTATTTTGTTATACCTCTCCCTTTTTCCCAGCGAGAGCTCGCAAGACAGACACACGGCATCATTGAATACTATTGCAAGTTGCTAGAGGAGGAGGGAGCCCCTCAGCTTCGAACGGCTCTCTGCATTGGAGGGATGTCAGTCAAGGAGCAAATGGAGGTTGTGAAACAGTAAGTGTAAGAAGCAGTAGGAGGTCACTTGTTTTTTATTTAAAACCCCAGAAGAAGAAACCTTTAGTTTTCGAAGATATCAGTAAGGTTTGGTTACTTTGTGATTGAGCATATAATGAGATTCAGATGCACGCAATCAGACCTTGTGCGTCTCCATGTTTGCAGTGGTGTGCACATGATGGTCGCCACACCCGGTCGTCTCATGGACTTGTTACAGAAGAAGATGGTGAGTCTGGACATCTGTCGCTACTTGTCATTAGATGAGGCTGACAGGATGATTGACATGGGCTTTGAGGAGGACATCAGGACCATCTTTTCCTATTTCAAGGTAAAGCCCTCTTCTGTTATTGGTATATTTACTTAGCACAATATATAAGTTTCAACCTTTTGGTTACACATAGCCTCATTTACAGTTGTATTATTTTCACGAAACTATTCAGGGTTTTCCCTTGATTGCTGAGATACCGGTGGCGGTGGTGACATGGCTAGGGGTGTGGTCACCATAATGTGCATACTTTTCTAGGAATCAAAAATACACTTAACGTATTGTCGACTACAGAACGCACCGGGGTTTTAAGCCGCACCCACAAAATTTTAGGGAAACATTTTATTTTTCCATATATTAGCTGAATCTGCATATAAGCCGCATATGTATATGTTGCGAAATAAGATATTTACACAAATATTTTGTAAATAAATACCTTAATTGTTTCCAAAAGGTGTCTGTAACAGGGCAGTAAAATGGCTGATGAAACTACAGTCATTGTCATGGACCCACTAGCTGCTGAAGCTCGCTCTCCAATCAGCTAAACAGACTAAATAGTTCCACGGCGATGTTTCGTCGAATTTACAAGGAATTTGTCAAACTGAAACAATACAAAAAGAATGCAGTTGTAAATTAATAATACTAATACAGGCACTCGTAAACATGTTAGCATATTAGCTAATGCAAACGACGCACGCTTCATTACTTTGCGATAGCACGTACAAATATGCATGAAAACACTTCTACAAACATCATAGTACGGTTTTGTTAGTATAAACAGTTTAAAATATTTGGAAGAACTTACAAATGTTGCTTGGAGTGATGAATGGTGAATGCTATGGGCGGCTAGAAGACTGAACGGCAATTCTACTTCCGGTAACTTGAAAGGACTAACTGGAAGGACACTGCATATATCTCGGATATATTACAGTACTTCCACATTGCAGACATGCTGCCTGAGCTCCAGACAATCCCGTGCATATTGCCTACGTCATCACATCTGGTTTCGTCAGTGCTGTTCTGGTGGTCAGTTGTAGTGCGCAAATAATAGGCTATATGTCTCCGTACTGTAACTACCTACTGGTGTTAATGTTGCCTCCGTTTATTATTGATGTCTATTGTTCCCATGGTTGTGAACACACCATGTTGGCATAGAATGTGGAAGTGTTATGTGTCTGGGAATGAAACACGGAAACGGGACGTGTGTGCACGGGAGGAAATACGTGTTGGAATTGCCAGATTGGTAATAAAATTTAAAAAGAGCGTCAGACTTTGTGTGACTTTTTCTGGAGGCTAGACTACATTGTACTACTTTAATTTGTTTTCACGTAAAAACACAAATTTTTAAGGCGTTACAGCGTTTATTTTGGTGTGGCAGTGTGCCACGATCAATTACATTAGGGGAAACGCTGCTATTATTAATCTACTTGCTAATTTGCTCTTGATATCTGGATACTTTCTGTTGTCACACTGTTCTATCTACACTTCTGTTAAAATGTACTAAGCACATACTCTTCTGTTGTTTGATACTTTACATTAGTTTTTGATGATAAAACACAGGATGACGGTGTAACAATATCAAATTAATATTGGTTTCTGCTCATCTGTGATCACGGGCTTATTTCCTGTGTTTGTAAACAATAACAAAAATGACAAAAATATATATTTTGTAACAATAAATAATATAGATCTAAAATCATTATATTGACCATACGCTGATACTAGACTTGGTATCGTTACTGTTGATATTTTTATTGATCTGCCCAACCGTTAACTTGGCTTATTGTATCCTCCTACTGTCTGTAGTGTAGCCTGTTTTGCTATTACTCAATTAAATGTATATTGTCAGCCAAATTTATATCATTCACATACTATATAGTCTATATTGCTCAAACTTAATGCCCACAAAAGTGTAATTTCAATGTTGATGATGTGGGTTTATAAGGGAAAGAAATGAAGGTTATATAGCAAGCAGAAAATGTGTTATTCAAACTATTTTTCCTAAAATACGCATTCAGACTATAAAGTAGGTTTTATCCATTACTCGATTAATTGAACAAACTAATCAATAGATTACCCGATTAATAAAATAATCTATTGCTGCAGCCCTAGAAATCACATTAAAGATATAATTTGTTAGTATTTCAATTGAATACAAATCTAATGGAGGCAGTGCATCTGTAACTCGCTGAAATAGCTGGAAATTTAGTATAAATGTATTCTTCCTATAGGGTCAAAGGCAAACCTTGCTTTTCAGTGCAACCATGCCCAAGAAGATCCAGAATTTTGCCAAGAGTGCTCTGGTCAAACCCATCACAATTAACGTGGGTAGAGCCGGGGCTGCCAGCTTGGATGTCATACAGGTTTGTGCTTCGTTATGTCAGCATTCAATCAACACTAACCTTTTAAATTAGAGTTGACCCTGATTCTTGACTTGTTTGTACCAATAGGAAGTGGAGTACGTCAAAGAGGAGGCAAAGATGGTGTATCTGTTAGAGTGTCTGCAGAAAACGACACCTCCTGTTAGTACCATACCGCCGTACTGCTCTGACACACGTGAAATTAATTCACATTTGGTAAAAGTCAAACTCCTTTTCATTTCAACAGGTTTTGATATTTGCTGAGAAAAAAGCTGATGTAGATGCCATCCATGAGTATCTGCTACTGAAAGGTGTGGAGGCTGTGGCCATCCATGGAGGAAAAGGTATACACAGTGTTCATTACAAAATCTAAAACGGTGCCTGCAGCTTCACATCATTACCACTAGAGGTCAATATTGTATCTGTCACAGCAGGTGCTCAGGGGAATTGTGTTCAATGTTTTTTTGACATGTTCCAAGTTAACTTCAAATGCTCTCTTCTATTGTAGACCAAGAGGAAAGAACAAAAGCCATAGAAGCATTCAAAGAAGGCAAGAAAGACGTCCTCGTGGCCACAGATGTGGCCTCCAAGGGTTTGGATTTCCCAGCCATCCAGCATGTAGTCAACTATGACATGCCTGAGGAGATTGAAAACTATGGTGAGATAATAGTGTGTGTTTATTGATTGATTGATATATTTTTATTTCAAATATGCATAAAAACAAGAGCAAGCCTGATCCAATACAGTGCAGTGTTTCCCATAAACTGCCAAGATACCTGTGGCGGTGGGGGCGTGGCTATGGGCGTGGTCACCATGACATCATTGAGTAATTTGCATAATTTACTACAATGATATGATTTTCTCTAAAAAGGCTCAAAAAATTTATATTTACTAATTAATAATAACAGTTTTGTTTTAAACGTCCGTCCATCCATCCATCCATCCATTTTACAATATAATTACAACACTTTATGTACATATTTATATACAGATTTGAACAATAAGTTATTCATTGAAATATATTTATTGTGGTTCTTACAAAAAATATCTTATAAAATATAAAAGCTAAAATGTCTCTTAAAGCTCTGCCCCTTTAATTAGTGCATTCTAAATAATTTAACTTTAGCCTACTACTACAACCATATTATTTACCAGCAACATAAAGTGAAACAGAGGCAGAGGTGTCCTGCCACAGTCAGTAACAAATAAACAGAAAACAGTAGTGGTCAAATACAAATAAGGCAACAAGAGAAGTATCCTACACTTCTCTTTTGTAAAGTAAATCTGAACAGCCCATATGGGCATCTACATCAACTACCGGTGTATGATTTGCCTGAGAAGCTGGACAGGACACAAAAAAAAAAAAGCCGAAAAATCTATTTGTGGCGGACGTAATTCTTTCGTGGCGTGCCGCCACAAATAAATGAATGTGTGGGAAACACTGCAATGCTTTGTTGCGTTGAAAGTGTGCATCACTTTAGACTTAGACTTAGACAAACTTTAATGATCCACAAGGGAAATTGTTCCAATTGTTTAGACAATGTTGGGTTGTCTTCTCTTCACACTGCCACAGTATCTTGGTTAGGTTTTATGTAAGACTTCTTAATCAGGTAATGCAAGAGTTGGTCCAATCTTTTTATTTCCCCTCAATCAATCATTTTGAAATGCCCATTTTATGGTGCAGCAAACTGCGTTAGATTAAAATAAACAGAGTTGGTGACATCTGACCTCAAAAAGTACAACATTTCTCACATACATCACAAAATCCTTTTTTTTCCCTAGAAGAGTGGAACATTTTTTTTATAGCTACAAAGCAACTCTGACTTTTCTTTCATTCTTTCTTCTAGTAGATGTAATGTCTAGTTGTCCCAATACTTTTGTCCTTATAGTGCATCCTAAATAACATTTGAATACGCTTCCTGTTGATGTTGACGGTTGGATTTATGTTAGAACAAACCATGACTTATGTGCTAAATCTGGACCAAAGTGGACATTTCTTCAAATAGCCTCTAGGACATAGTATGTAAGATCGAAGAGGGTTTTAAATATTCATCATAAATGAAACATGTATAGCAGGTCCTATATCATAATCCATCTCGGCGGACCGAATCTGGCAGCCAAGCAGTCTCTCCAGAAGCAGCTTAGACAAAAGGGGTTCCAAAATGTCCATTTAGAAAATTGCCATGATTATTTTTTTTTTTTTTTTAGCACTGACTGTCAGAGCAAAAATTAGCATCTTAGATGTTTAGACTTTCAATTCAACATTGCAAAATTGATTAATCATATTTGCCATGAATGTAACCCTTAAACTATTTCTGTGTGTTTTCAGTCCACAGAATTGGAAGAACAGGACGATCTGGTCAAACTGGCATCGCTACAACGTTCATCAATAAAGGCTGTGGTAAGGAAGAGCACCGATAATAAAACAAAAATTAAAAAAAATACTTCATCCCTCGGGCCAAATTTGAAGTTTAAATGTAAAATTTGCTGATTGGGTATCTTTTAACTGGACATTGTACAAGAAAATATCAAAAGACTAAGACGTTGATTAAAAAAAAGTAGGTTTACTATCTTCATTCATTATTACATTTTGACATAAATGTCAAATAGTATAATTTTGTCAATACAAGCTTGACTTTTGCCACTTTCAAGTCAGAATATACCAACTCAACAAAAATTCTCAATTTGGCCATACTAACTTTGGGCATAACTGTATGAAACTATTATAGACAATATCATTGGATGATAATGGCAGAAATCCATGTATGTTTCCCCTCACAGATGAGTCAGTGTTGATGGATTTGAAGGCCATTCTCATTGAAGCCAAGCAAAAAGTCCCACCAGTACTCCAAGTGCTCCAATCAGGAGATGAAACCATGCTTGATATTGGAGGTGAGCCATTTAAAGTTGTGGTGGAGTGTTTGACCATGCTTGTCTTAACACAGGATTCTTGTGTTTTTACAGGGGAGAGGGGCTGTACATTTTGTGGTGGTCTTGGTCATCGTATTACGGACTGTCCCAAGTTGGAGGCCATGCAGACAAAGCAGGTCACCAACATCGGGCGGAAAGATTACTTGGCTCATAGCTCTATGGACTTCTAAGTGTCTTTGTGAAAAGAACGATTCTCCACCGATAACTGAGGTGCTGCTCTGTGTCCTGTTGTGTGTGTGTGCTACCAGCCATACCAGGAAGTAGATCTGAACCTTCAGCCCAGCTCAGTCTTAATTTTTTCAACGTCAAGACTTTGTAACATTTTTTACATACTGCTGATTGTAAATAAATATACCGTATCTTTTTTGAGAAAACAAAGGGCATTCTACTTTGGATGTATCATCTCTTCTCTGCAACAGACGCTGATCAAGCAAAATATCTTCACATCAAGTTAATACATGTCACTTTATCCTTTCTGTGTTTCATCACCGAGCAAACCAAAGTTTGGAGTAAGTTGGTTTGAAAATATTTTCAATGTGCTGTACTAACAATCTTGCTCCATCTAATGCAGTGTTTCTCAATAATGGGTTGAAAGTCCGTAGGGACGGTAGGTGGGCAGCATGGGAAATTTTAATTATTATTATCCGAGTTAAATCTATATAACAATAATGGTTTGTTTTGGTTTACACTTTAAGTGAGACTTTAACAAAATGTCCATTATTGTGATTTTACCTTGCAGGGGTGCATTTAACTGAAAGCTGTTTCTACTATTTGGACTCTCATGTCACTAAATAAGGTAATTAAGTTTATTCCATGCAATAAAGAGCAATGTGTTGGTGTTAGCATATATTAATATCTGCAAAGTTCCTTCTGTCTTAAAGATGTTGTTTTCCTGTTTCACACACAATGGGGAAACATCACTGTTAGACCGGACCTTTACTGCCTTTAACCAGGTCAAGGTTATAGTATCCTGTATATTGTGGGGTACGTGCAATCTAGATAGCACATAGAGGAAGCTCCAACTCCTGACATGTCACTTCTCTAATTCTTATGCTTGAATCTTACCTCTTTAAGCCATAAAACGGTGATAAGAAGTTGGTGTACTCTGTTATGTTTACCATGCCACTGTGTTTACAGAAGGATCCTGCTCAGTCAAACGGAGGGGCTTTCTTGGAAATAGCGTGACGGAAGGATAATAACTTTTAACGTAGACAACCGGTAAGAGCTTTCCCATGGCGGCTGATCTGTCGTCATGTGGGTACACAATCATCCCTGGTAGTATAGTTGTGAGGAAATCGGGATGAGAGGTGCTTCGGGTAATAATCTATTTGGATTTTCTCCATCCCTTATTTAGTTAATGGTTCACAAAATGTTAACAACACAGGCAAGTATGACACAGTTCTAATCTACACCCCTGCAAACTCCACATTGACAAACATTGCTAAATTGACAATGTCAATTGAATTTGAGTATTATTTTGTTTTGCATGTGTATTTAATAAAGTGGCCTGTTTATACTTTTAAAGAAAACACCACAAGCAAAACTAGCAGCTTGTTGTAAAAAAGCAGTGCATTATAAATTCGGCAGAAATCAGCAGAAATGTTTGAGCAGCAGCTACAGCCACTAATTTATTCCGAGCTGGTTTAGACACATCTATTTATTTTCTTTCCTAATGGATTACATGTCAGCGAGAAAATACAGACACATGAGGTAATTTGTAGAATGCAAGCATTTTTAAATCAGCCTTGCCTCAAAGTGAGAAAGTACATTTATTCTGTTTTGCTGATGCACTTGGGCTTTGACCTCATAGGGCGTACCACTCATAAGAAATATACTTAAAAAACATTGATTATAAAAGTTAAGCACATTTTAAAAAAAACACAACATTACAGTTAGATAGTTGGTGTGGTGTAACAAATTGCATTGATCAGAAAGATTTGAATACATCATGTTCGCCTTCTTCACCTTCCTTTCTTTTAACAATTTTGAAATTGTTATAATTTTTTTAGCATGAATCTAAAACAACAACTGTAGGCCCACTAGTGACGTTAATGTGCATTTACAGATAGCCAAAGACTGTCTGAAAGCCTATTTGCCAAACACAGTGTGCTTGAACGCCTCATCACTTAAACAGCTCATAGACAGCACTGTGCTTGATAGAGCCTCCTCTGACACAAAAAAGAGGTCCATTTTATGAACAAATAAACTAAACATACACTTCAAATAAAGATTGATTCCTGGGGTTGAGTCTGCCTATAGTATCCCAACTCTAAAACAACTACGATCTGTTCTTAACAGAGACTGAGTTAACACATGTGATTCTTTGTTTGGGTACTTGATAACGCAAAATGATACTCAGCAAAACAGACTACTTTGTAATGGGGCATAATTTAGTAGGGAGATTGTACCAACAGTGTTTAATTGAGGGAGCCATGTATGTAAGTGGATGACCATTTATACAATATATGCAGGAATGTAAAAATCTATTTGGCCACCCACCGTTAGATACCTCGTTGTAGAAATACTGTAATTACCATGTTGGACTAGAATTTCTCCTAATATAGCATACATCTCCTCCAAGGCTCACTTGTTTTGATGATTCTAATTTACATTTAACACACGTTCTTGTGGTTTAAATAATATATGTTCCGTCAGATTTCAGCGGCTAATCCAATTACGTAGTGGCCCATTTTGACAAAACAGTCTTGTGTAAAATATCGTGGACAAATAAACACGGGAGGGTATGAAACGAGAAGGAATGACATGGCGGCAGAGGGAGGTTGACACCGCTTGTACATCCATCAATCTGTGACACCACAAATTGACCACTGTTAAAAAATACTGCAAAACACAGTGTTCAGGAGCATCCAAAAGTGTCTGCTAGCTTACGTCCAAATGCATGAACTTTATAATTTGACACTTTGGCATTGTTAAACACGAGTGCCCAACAATGTAACAACATTTATAAGTCCGAGAAAACAAAAATCATCAAAAGTCTCCTTTAAAGGCCTACTGAAAGCCACTACTATCGACCACGCAGTCTAATAGTTTATATATCAATGATGAAATCTTAACATTGCAACACATGCCAATACGGCCGGGTTAACTTATAAAGTGCAATTTTAAATTTCCCGCTAAACTTCCGGTTGAAAACGTTTATGTATGATGACGTATGCGCGTGATGTCAATGGTTGAAACGGAAGTATGCGGACACATTGAATCCAATACAAAAAGCTCTGTTTTCATCTCAAAATTCCACAGTATTCTGGACATCTGTGTTGGTGAATCTTTTGCAATTTGTTTAATGAACAATGAAGACTGCAAAGAAGAAAGTTGTAGTTGGGATCGGTGTATTAGCGGCGGACTACAGCAACACAACCAGGAGGACTTTGAGATGGATAGCAGACGCGCTAGCCGCCGACCTCACCTTGACTTCCTCAGTCTCCGGGCCGCCGACCGCATCTGTGATCGGATGAAGTCCTTCGTCGAGCCGTCGATCGCTGGAACGCAGGTGAGCACGGGTGTTGATGAGCAGATGAGGGCTGGCTGGCGTACGTGGATAGATAATGTTTTTAGCATAGCTCTGTGAGGTCCGGTTGCTAAGTTAGCTTCAATGGTGTTGTTAGCAACAGCATTGCTAAGCTTCGCCAAGCTGGAAAGCATTAACCGTGTATTTACAGGTCCATGGTTTAATAGTATTGTTGATTTTCTGTCTATCCTTCCAGTCAAAGGTTTATTTCTTTTGTTTCTATATGCAGTTAAGCACGATGCTGTCACGTTAGCTCCGTAGCTAAAGTGCTTCGCTGATGTATTGTAGTGGAGATAAAAGTCACTGTGAATGTCCATTTCGCGTTCTCGACTCTCATTTTCAAGAGGATATAGAATCCGAGGTGGTTTAAAATACAAATCCGTGATCCACAATAGAAAAAGGAGAGAGTGTGGAATCCAATGAGCCAGCTTGTACCTAAGTTACGGTCAGAGCGAAAAAAGATATGTCCTGCACTGCACTCTAGACTTCACTCTCACGTTCCTCATCCACGAATCTTTCATCCTCGCTCAAATTAATGGGGTAATCGTCGCTTTCTCGGTCCGAATCGCTCTCGCTGCATTGAAAACAATGGGGAAATGTGAGGAGCCTTTCAACCTTTGACGTCACGCTACTTCCGGTACAGGCAAGGCTTTTTTTAATCAGCGACCAAAAGTTGCAACTTTATCGTCGATGTTCTCTACTAAATCCTTTCAGCAAAAATATGGCAATATCGCGAAATGATCAAGTATGACACATAGAATGGATCTGCTATCCCCGTTTAAATTTTAAAAAATCATTTCAGTAGGCCTTTAAACAGGTCATATTGTGATTTTTTTTTGTTGCTACATTTAAAGGGGCCCTATTATGCAGGCTACTTCCGGGTTGCTGGGGGATGACAGCGAGGTGACAATATCATAATATTAATATAATTATGGGGGACCATTCCTTTAATGCAATAGTGATTCAAACCTGGTAATAAATTCCTTTTATTAGCTTTTTTTTTATCAAGATTCTCACTAAAATGTAACGGGAAGTATCTCACACAATCTGATATTGATGTATCTTCTACTGTTTTACTGTGCCAGAATTAATAATGTGAAGGTCTGTGACTTTTATATTTACAATTAGTCTCATGCGTTACTTGTATGCACATTAGACCACTCAATGACAGTCATTTAGCTGAAATTGTATGCATGAGAAAAAAAATAGGAATAGGAATGCAAGGGGGACTTGTGGTGCCTGACATTATTCTCATTCTATATCTATTATTTGTGTAAAATATTTCCTGTGTCCAGCCAGCTCCTATGTGAGCTCCCTCAGAAGATCATTATCTAACATACTCTTCTACTCCTACCAATCACAAGCAGCTCACCTTTTGCTGCTTTGTGGAGGTTCAGGTTATGAGCCTGTATGCCGACCGCTCTAATGACGCCTCTGTAGAATTTACAAAGCAGCTTCTTCTTATTAAGGCAAACAAGAAAGGTTCTAGAGGGGAGGATGCATTGAGGTTTTCCTCTGAGGCTGGATAATGTCACAGATGACATCCTTTATAATGACCTGGGAGCCCCCTGCCTATATTCATACAAAAATGCTCAGCAGCCTGTGCCTCAGATGAAAGATTCACAGTGTGTTTTAGTCCCCATTGGAACTCCTGATCCAGCTCGAGTAGCATCCCCCTGCAAGTAACTACCTCTAGCCAGGGTATGACATGAAGGAGATGAAGGCAGAGGAGGATGAGCCCATCAGCTCTTCAGACCTCTGCCAATTTGACACTCAGGGTGTTCAGAAAACACTTCCAAAGTCCTGGAAAATGTCCAAGTACCTCTCCTTCAGAGAGGATGTTCCCAATTGTTGTCACTAAAGAGCAGCTTTAACTGTTATAGATAACCATGCAGCATCATTAGCTTTATTACAGTCTGCCGCTTTATTAGCTGGCTGTTAAAGCCATTCTTCTTGGAGAAGATACCCTTTGGCTTGCGTATAGGTTTATATTTCAGCTCATTTAGTGTCACAAGACCTCTCATTATGATGCACTGTTTTACACCATGCCAATTATACAATAGCTTTTGTGAAATGCTACCAGAACGTTGGCTGACAATCACTGTCAAAATTAAATGACAACACTGTATATTCACTACCTCATTTATAGCAGTAAGTAAGTATGTTTAAATATTTAACCAGGACTTTTACATCCTTTACCATTAACGTTGTTGTTCTGAAACTAGTATTTGGAGAGTGACAGGTTTTTTTAAAATGTATTTTACCTTTACAGTATTCACACTAGAAAACCACAATGGATTATAAATCAATAAACAAATTAGCATGATTGAAGTGTTGCGTTTCAGCTTTAATTAAAAGGTTTGACAAAAAATATGGCATTTAGGAATAACATCTGCAGTTACTTTATGTAGATACACTACCGTTCAAAAGTTTGGGGTCACCCAAACAATTTTGTGGAATAGCCTTCATTTCTAAGAACAAGAATAGACTGTCGAGTTTCAGATGAAAGTTTTCTTTTTCTGGCCATTTTGAGCGTTTAATTGACCCCACAAATGTGATTCTCCAGAAACTCAATCTGCTCAAAGAAAGGTCAGTTTTGTAGCTTCTGTAACGAGCTAAACTGTTTTTAGATGTGTGAACATGATTGCACAAGGGTTTTCTAATCATCAATTAGCCTTCTGAGCCAATGAGCAAACACATTGTACCATTAGAACACTGGAGTGATAGTTGCTGGAAATGCGCCTCTATACACCTATGTAGATATTGCACCAAAAACCAGACATTTGCAGCTAGAATAGTCATTTACCACATTAGCAATGTATAGAGTGTATTTCTTTAAAGTTAAGACTAGTTTAAAGTTATCTTCATTGAAAAGTACAGTGCTTTTCCTTAAAAAATAAGGACATTTCAATGTGACCCCAAACTTTTGAACAGTAGTGTATGTCCATTTTATTTACAATTGACATAATTGCAAATATATTGATCTTATTTAATACTCATAATTTAATGATGTCTATGGCCTTCATTTACTGCAAACTGTTTCCATCCAAGTGTTTAAACCGTGTTTATGTCGTCAGTGTGTGTTTAAGCACACTCAATGTTATCCTGTACCTCTAGCTTTAATTCCTAAATGGTAAATGGCATCCTTTTGTCACAGCTCTTAAATTACAGCTGAAAGTCTACACCTCAAATGCATGCTGATTTATTTCTAATCAATTGTGAATGGTGTATACTGTAAAGACAAAAGCATTGAAAAAATGTCGCTTTCCAAATATTTGTAGACCTTACAGTAGCTGTGTTTACAAAACTAAAAATTGGACAGCAAAGGATGTTGAATAATAAATGAGGTGTTCTAAGACGTTTGACAGGTAGTGTATATTAGATCATATTTGGGCTGTCAAAGTTAATGCGTTCTAACTCATGTGATAAATCAAAACATTATCGCACTAATCATGTTTAAATGCAGATTAATCGTGCAATTTATTCGACCACACACGCTCTTTTACTTTAACCACGAATGGTTACCTGAAAAATGGAGCAGGTTGTTATGCGGTCAACGATCAGGTCAGTGCATACTATATGCAAAGATAAGTGAAGAGACTGACTGCTGTGCTTTCTGGCAAATTCCACTTCAAAATACACCCAGGCGGTACTTAATATAAAACTGTTAACAAGTTCTGAGCAAATAAATGACATGAATTCAAGTAAAACCTGACAATAACATTGCATTTGTGTCAATGTATTATTTTTTTTAGTTAAATTAAATCACATGTACAACTAATTTACTTTGATTATTCGTCATTGATCAAAATACAAATGTGTGGTTAATATGATTAAATAATGTAACCATTTGACAGCACTAATAAAATAACGATTTGCTTTTGAGCATATAGTGTAGTTCCCTGCTGTACACCTGAATCAAAGGTTATGTCAATACTTTTGAACTGGTGGAAATGCAGGCGGTGACTAATACCTGCAGTACATTTCTCCTCACTCCACTAATATTTAGCTTTTATTACAAAAGTATGTCACCGTTAAATATAAATATTTGGACACAATGTAAAGCAGTGGGTTCCAACTGGCGGCCCGGGAATATCACTCGACCGACCCCTGAGTTTAGTTTCAATACTTGCGAGGAAGTAACATGTTTGCAGCAGATTACACTAAAAAATGTTGGGTTAAAAAATAACCCAATTTTAACCCAACTGCTGGTTCAGAAAAGGACACACCCCTTATTGGAGTTATTTTAACTCAACATTTTGGGTTCATTTTTTCAACCCAACTTTTGCATTGAATTATTTAACCAAAAAGTTGAGTTATGATAACTAAATGTTGGGTTATTCCCAACCAAACTAATGGGTTTGATTATTTAACCCAATAGTTGAGTTGGCCAACTCAATGTTGGGTGATTGTAAATAATGTTAACGAGAGGAATCCAGAATAAAATTCCATTCAAGAAAAAGGTAACTTTTTAATTAAAAGCCTTTTACCCAAAAAGGCGTTACTCGTTGAAAAACAACCCAAAAAAGGTTCATAATTTTAAAAACCCAGAAATTGAGTTAAAATTATACCGTAAAAACCCAATAAAATTATTGTTATTCATAAAAATAACTCCAAAATTTAAACCAACACTAGCAACTCATAAATTGGGTTATCAAATAACCCATTATTTTTTAGCGTGTACAAAAACACTAGGGTGTTGTCATGTAGATGATCTTTGACTATCGCTTTTTAAAGCAATTTTTTAAAACGACAGAGTGCTCTTGTTCTCACTCTCAAAAGTAGAGATACCACCCAAAAGGGTACAATGCTTGTCGCTGGATGTGTACCTTTCTTGAGAGATGTTTCTCTACCCTGCACTCAAGGTACATTTGTGTACCTTATCAATTTGTACCAGTTTAAGTACTATTGTTAAAACCCTCTACTGTCTACTCTATACAACCCAAAGGAACCTCCTAAATAGTTCAAGAAAATAAAAGCTAGGAATACAACAATAAGTAAAATCTTGAAGGATACAAGTGACAATAAAACAAGATCATGTTAAGAATGAAGTTCTTATAATAGAGATGATGCAAAAATGAAATATGCCAAACTTTATTATCATAATGTCTCTAAATGCCTTACACTATACCATTAGTATGCTGCCCTAATTGAATAGGTATTGTCTGAGCTGAACACATGTTTTATTGCCATAAAGGTACCCTTGAAATGACATGTGTATGTACCCTTTTTGACTCGGGGGCCTCATTGGGTTAAAAAAAAGTTGGCCGGGGGCTGTGTGTGTAGGTGTGTGTGTGTATATATATATATATATATATATATATATATATATATATATATATATATATATGTATATATATATATATATATATATGTATATATATATATATATATATATATATATGTGTGTATATATATATATATATGTGTGTATATATATATATATGTGTGTATATTTATATATATATGTGTATATATATATGTATATATATGTGTATATATATGTGTATATATATATGTATATATATATATATATATATATATATATATATATATATGTATGTATATATATGTATGTATATATATATATGTATGTATATATATATGTATATATATATATATATGTATATATATATATATATATATGTATATATATATATATATATATATATATGTATATATATATATATATATATATATATATATATATATATATATATATATGTATATATATATATATATATATGTATATATGTATATTCCTCACACACTAATTGAGTGAAAGTGTGCACTTGCCGACACTGCGGCGTGAGCACGATATCACGTTATCGATGGCAAAATTAATTTTTAGACAATATGATTTGCCGGAGCGGCTAGGAGACCCCGAGAGTAACCAGCGGTAGAAAATTAATTAGAAAGGACAAATAAAAAAAATAAAAAACTTGAGCCTTCCCACGGGCCGGACTTTGGACGCTGGCGGGCCGCATTCGGCCTGCGGGCCGTAGTTTGGGGACCCCTGATCTAAACTTTACCGCTGCATGGTATTTTTTTCTATACTTTAATTGTCATATTTTCAAAATGTGTTTGTTCCATTTTTGGCCAAAGTAAGACAAAGAAAACAATCTGAAGTTTTCTTTATTTTTTAGTTTCAATGCCATGATTTTAATAGTCCGGCCCGCGTGTGCACAGATTTCCCTCCATGCGGCTCCTCAGCTAAAATGAGTTGGACACCCCTGATGTAAAATATTACAGTATATGTAACAGCTGAAGCAAAAAGAGGGGAGCATAAAATAGAGAGTAGATCCAGCAGAAAATAGACATTATAAAGAAAGAGAGGTAGCTAACATGGAAGCGGTCAGACAAATAAAAAATAAAACAACTTGAAGCTTCCCGCGGGCCGGATTTTGGGGGACCACTGGTGTAGGGGATCTTGGACCAGTTCAAACATATTGCTTGTGTTTGAAATACCCATTTGTTGATGTAAAACTTTTAGGGTGTGTCCGATCCTTGCATTGGCATTTTAACCTCCCTAAGAAACTTGTGTTTCGCATTGCAGGGCTATATCTTTCCCCAAAATGTGTAACAAACGTCCCCTGCAAAGGATGCCGGTTCTCAATATAAAAAATAAAGTAAAGGGAGAAACTTTCTAGAAATGTGACCCCCCAGAACAATTTAGTTGAATATCCCTGATGTAAAGTATGAAAAGTGTACAAAGTATATCAGCAGTCTCTTTAATTTTCTAAAAACCTGCATAAATCCCATATATATTTATATACGTGTACATAAATACCAAAAATAAAGATTTCCCAAAAATGTGTTAAAAAAAAAAAAAAAAAAAGTCATTCTTGACATTCATGGTGGTTCAGCTCCTGTAAAGTGCAAAAAAGTTCTCATTGGAAGTGATACATTCTAGAGCAGGGGTGTCAAACTCATTTTCATTGAGGGCCACATCGCAGTTATGGCCGCTTTTAACAATGAGTAATATATGAATATACATGTGTGTGTGTGTATATATATATATATATATATATATATATATATATATATATATATATATATATATATATATATATATATATATATTGTGTGTGTGTATATAATACATTAACAATATATTTTTTTACATAAGCTGCAAAAAAAAGAGACAAACTTTACTTTAAAAACTGGCAGCTCAGGTACCAGAATTTTACAGTAAAAGCAGCGTTTTTTTGTTTTTTTACAGCATATAAAAAAATTGAATAAATGGAATGGAAAAACAATACCACTGTTTTAAGCAGTAAACATCAGGCAACAGAGCTGCCAGTTTATTTTTTTACAGTAAAATCTTGTTAATGGTTTTTTTTTTTTGTTTTTTTACATTTTAGTGTCTTAATATGTATGGGGGGAAAAACAGTACCGAAGTTGATTTTATGGTAAAAAAAAACAAAAAAACTATTGTCAATTTTACAGTCTACAATTTGATTGATAATTTGTTTTGAAATCATAAGTCAAGCCGATATTTTAACAAAAAATATGTTTGGAATACATGATAATATATTTTAATTTTGATAATATTGAATTTTAAAAGATATGCAGTATATGATTTTTAATGTCAAAAGGGAAAGAACAAATATATATAATTTAGCATTTTATTAATGCATATTATTTCCAGGCTTTCACAGGCCACGCAAAATAATGTGGCGGGCCAGATTTGGCCCCCGGGCCTTGAGTTTGACACCTGTGTTCTAGAGCCTATATCTATGATCTATGTCCTAGTATTGGTTTTAAAGTCTCCCACTGAGATGTTCCTCCATGTCACTGAGGTGAGAAGATTCCCCATCACTGCTGGGGCAAGACGCGCTTTTATTCAGGTCAGATTTAGGCCCATTAAGTATGACCAAGTCTCTGCGCTCTGCCCGTGGGCTGTGGTCCGGCATGAGCGTGTTCACCAGGTTCCTCCTGCAGGAGCTTTTGTCCGTGGACGCGGGGTGCGAGCTCCGGCACTCCTGCTGCACCACCCTGGCCAGAATCTCCGACAGCTCGGTGATGTAAATCTGCGCCATTTGCAGCGTGTCGTACTTGGACAGCTTCTTCTCGTTCTCCAGGGAGGGGATGACGCTCCTCAGCTCGTCGAAGGCTTTGTTGAGGCCGTGCATCCGTCTGCGCTCCCGCGCGTTGGCCGCCACCCGCCGGTGCCTCTGCGGCCCCCCGCAGTGCAGGGTGGCCGTCTCGCCCGCCTCCTCGCGGCCGGAGTCGGGCACTCCCGGGGCGGACGCGCCGCCCGGCGCAAGGTGCTCCGCCGCGTCGGCTCTCATGGCGAAATGACACATCCAACTTTTGGGAGCGGCGTTGCTTTGCGTGAAGTCCTCGCCATACTGGAGCCAGTTCGGCAGCTCTGTTTTGGTGCTCATCGTGGCCTCCCAAGTTAGTTGGCGCTGCAACATGCATGCAAGCATTTATACAAGTGCACCCCCACCCCACCCCACCCTTGTCCCTGCCCGGCCTGACTCTTGACAGGTCTGCTGCAGCCAAGCCCCCTTCTGAGCCTGCCAAAGAAATTACACAAAGCTGGTCTCTTTCTCGCACCTATTGTGCATTGTAACTCAATCACAACCGTATTATTATCTTCAAGCAGAGGGTAGGCATGTGCATTAATCATTTAAGAGCGTCCCCCCAAAGGAAAGCTATACCTAGGTTCCATTCTAGAGGCTAACCTTTCCTGTGACAAAATGGCAACCAAGGTAATCAAAAAGGTTAACCAACGAACGAGATTTCTCTACAGAATTTCCTCTCTGGTCAACAAAAGCACCTTGAGGATTCTGGCGGGAACTCTCGTTCAACCCTTTTTCGATTACGCATGCACCTCCTGGTACCCTAGCACCTCCAAAACCCTCAAATCTAAACTCCAAACATCTCAGAACAAGCTAGTCAGGTTACTTCTAGACCTCCACCCCAGATCACACCTCACTCCTACCCACTTCTCTAAAGTGGGCTGGCTCAAGGTGGAGGACAGAGTTAAACAACTTGCACTGAGCCTAGTCTATAAAATCCGCTACACCTCCCTGATACCGAAGTACATGTCAAACTACTTCCTTAACGTAAATGACCGCCATAACCACAACACCAGGGGGTGCTCCACTAACCACGTTAAACCCAGATTCCGAACTAACAAAGGTCTTAACTCATTCTCTTTCTATGCCACATCAATGTGGAATGCGCTCCCAACAGGTATAAAAGAAAGGGCATCTCTATCCTCCTTCAAAACCGCAATAAAAGTTCACCTCCAGGCAGCTACAACCCTAAACTAACACCCTCCCCGGATTGCTAATAATCAAATGTAAACAATCAAATGCAGATACTTTTTCTTTTTCTTATGCCTTCTGATCTCTCTCTCTCTCTCTCTCTCTCTCTCTCTCTCTCTCTCTCTCTCTCTCTCTCTCTCTCTCTCTCTCTCTCTCTCTCTCTCTCTCTCTCTATGTCCACTACTTGATGTCCATACCCCCCCCACCCCCCACCCCCCTCCACACCCCTGATTGTAAATAATGTAAATAATTCAATGTGATTATCTTGTGTGATGACTGTATTATGATGATAGTATATATGATAGTATATATCTGTATCATGAATCAATTTAAGTGGACCCCGACTTAAACAAGTTGAAAAACTTATTCGGGTGTTACCATTTAGTGGTCAATTGTACGGAATATGTACTTCACTGTGCAACCTACTAATAAAAGTCTCAATCAATCAATCAAAAACATCAGTGGTTTTCAACCTTTTTTTGAGCCAAGGCGCATTTATATTTTCAAAATACGGAGGCACACCACCTGCAGAAAAGGGTAAAACAAAATGAAACTCCACCAGGTTGTCATGCCTTATTTAGATTTTTTTTTTTTTTATTGAAACTTTACATGCACCTGGGGATAGGTTGATTGGCAACACTAAATTGGTCCTAGTGTGTGAATGTGAGTGTGAATGTTGTCTGTCTCTGTGTTGGCCCTGCGATGAGGTGGCGACTTGTCCAGGGTGTACCCCGCCTTCCGCCCGATTGTAGCTGAGATAGGCTCCAGCGCCCCCCGCGACCCCGAAGGGAATAAGCGGTAGAAAATGGATGGATGGATGGACAATGGACATGGGATGTGGAGAGGGGGGGGGGTTAGGTTTGGTTGATATCAGCACTTCAGTCATGAAGTGGTAGGATATGTACAGCAAGTAGTGGACATAGAGAGATCAGAAAGCATAAGACCAAGTATATACATTTGGTTATTTACAATCCGGGGATGTGGAAGGGGGAGGGTGTTAGTTTAGGGTTGAAGTTGCCTGGAGGTGTTCTTTTAGTGCGGTTTTGAAGGAGGATAGAGATGCACTTTCTTTTACACCTGTTGGGAGTGCATTCCACATTGATGTGGCATAGAAGGAGACTGAGTTAAGACCTTTGTTAGATCGGAATCCGGGTTTAACGTGGTTAGTGGAGCTCCCCCTTGTGTTGTGGTTATGGCGGTCATGTACGTTACGAAAGTAGTTTGACATGTACTTCGGTATCAAGGAGGTGTAGCGGATTTTATAGACTACGCTCAGTGCAAGTTGTTTTACTCTGTCCTCCGCCCTGAGCCAGCCCACTTTGGAGAAGTGGGTAGGAGTGAGGTGTGATCTGGGGTGGAGGTCTAGAAGTAATCGGACTTGCTTGTGCTGGGATGTTTGGCGTCTAGATTTGAGGGTTTTGGAGGTGCTAGGGTACCAGGAGGTGCATGCGTAATCAAAAAAGGGTTGGATGAGAGTTCCCGCTAATCTTCATGGTGCTTTTGTTGACCAGAGAGGAGATTCTATAGAGCAGGGGTCACCAACCTTTTTGAAACCAAGGGCTACTTCTTGGGTACTGATTAATGCGAAGGGCTACCAGTTAGATACACACTTAAATAAATTGCCAGAAGTAGCCAATTTGCTCAATTTACCTTTAACTCTGTTATTATTAATAATTAATGATATTTATCTTTGTGGAAACACTGATCATCTTAATGATTTCTCACAATAAATATATATAGAAACAGATAAATATCAATATGCAACACTTTATTTTTATATTTTCTCTAAGTGCACATTTTTCAAATTGAACACTTTCAAATGATCACTTCTAAGACAGTCTTGTGAAATCACAATATCCCATTTTAACTAGCTAGCCACTAACATTTTTTAACAAATCATGAATTACTTTGCACCATGTTTGTACAAATAATAACTCATGTAAAATACAAAAGTCAACTCTCAAATTTTTAAATCATGTCACACTTTGAACTGGACACCAAATCTGTTATCTGTTTCTTTGTCAGTTAGTGGGAAGCCTGGCATTGCATGCTGTTAACTAGTGTGTTGTACTCTGGTGTGTAACTTGACACTGCAACTCTGAGTGAGTCTTGCAGATGTGCATCAGTGAGGTGTGTTCTGTGTTTGTTCTTGATGAAGTTCATGCCAGAAAAGGCTGATTCACAAAGATAAGATTTTTCCTCATTGTTTGCGGAACCTTCTTAATCTTTTGGACATATTTTCACAGCAATCTGGCCTTAAGCTTAATTATGATAAATGTAAAATGTTAAGGATCGGAAATCTAAAGGGAACGTCCTTTCGAATGGAATGCAAAGTGCCTGTTTTGTGGACAGATGGACCAGTTAACATACTTGGTGTTGTTGTCCCAGAAAATCTGGAAGATCTAGGCTCAGCAAAGTATGATAATTGACTAAGAAAGCTGGACAAAATTATGCAATTATGGAAAGGGAAATCCCTAACCTTGTATGGTAAAATGTCTATTGCCAACTCGTTAATTATTCCTCAATTTATTTATTTGTTTTTGTCATTACCAGCTCCATCACAAAACTTTTTTAAGATTTATGAGCGGAGGGTCTTCGATTTTGTCTGGAACGGCAAACCAGAAAAGATTAAAAGAAAGGTTTTGTACAAAGAGTATGAATATGGGGGCCTGAAACTTCTCAACCTTGAAGCTATGTGTCTGTCTTTAAAAGCATCAATTGTTCCAAAGATGTATTTAAACATTGAGTGGTACACAAATGTCCTGTTGGACAAAAAACATGTACTGTATCAAAAGAAATTGTGTCCTTTTTTACAAGTGATCCCCTCCCAGAGAGTCTGCTGGGAAACATGGCGGGGTTCATAAAGGAAACAATCCACTCATAGTGGTGTTTTGAATTTTATGTGCCAGAAAAAAGAGACGATATTTTGCAGCAGTTAATATGGATTAACTCTAAGATTGTAATAGATGGAAAGCCTTTCTTTTGGAAAAATATGTTTGAAAGAGGAATCATTTTTGTCAATGATATTATCAATGAGAATGGTAAAATTATGAAGTATGATGAATTTAGAGCTATGTATGGTGATGCTTGCTCAAGCTTTTCATTTTATCAACTAACTGGAGTAATTGGGAAAAGATGGAAACAAATAATTAATTATGGAACTACTAAATTATTAGTTTGTAAACCTCTAATAAGAAATTCTAGTTGGCAAAAAGGAAATAAAATAAATAGAAAAATATATAATTTTTATTTAATAAAGAAATCTTTGAAGACTGCCTCATACAACACAAATGGAAAATGGGAGGACTTTTTTGACTGCCCGTTGCCATGGGATGCAATATTCAAACTAATCTATAAAACCACTATCGATGTGCAAAATCGTTATTTTCAAATTAAAATTATTTATAACTTCTTACCCACAGGGAAAATGTTAAAATTATGGAATATGACAGAGTCAGATGATTGCCGATTTTATTGTCAGGAGCCTGAATCCACCCTGCATTTGTTTTGGTATTGTCATATTGTGTCTTTGTTTTGGGTGGAAGTTGAAAAAATGTGTTTAAGGATTGGTTTGTTTATGAAGCTTAATGTGGTTTCTGTTATTTTAGGAGAGTTCATTGACAATCATGATTTAGTCAATTTAATTATAGTGCTCGGTAAAAAACAGATATTCACTTAGTATTACTTTCTTTAAAACATTTATTCAGTATTTTCTAACTTTAGAAAGTTACATGGTTGAAAACGATAATGATGCCAAAAAACATTAAAAAAAAAAGATGAGAAGTCCTCAAGGGCTTATTTTGAAAGTATAATTATGTTTATAGATTATATGATATCTGTTGTTGTGTTCCCTGATTTGAGTGACCTGGACATAATCTGGACTGTACATAAATGCTTATTTTGAAAATGTAATTTTGTTTATAAATTATATGCAATCTGTTGTGTTCCCTATTTTTTTTCTGTGTACATGAATGAAGGTGTGTGTTGCTGAGTCCGACTTGGACATTATCTGGACTGGGCCTGGTTTTAAAAACCCTTTAAACAAATCTAATTTCATTGACAACCTGGTCTGTTGAAGATAAGGCCCTTTTTAAAAAAATAAAATAAAATAAGATAAATAAATAAAAAAAACATTTTCTTGGATAAAAAAGAAAGTAAAACAATATAAAAATAATTACATAAAAAATAGTAATTAATGAAAATGTTAGTGGACCAGCAGCCTATACAATCATGTGTGCTTCAGGGACTGTGTCCCTTGCAGATGTGTTGTCTATGTTGTGGGAACCAGAATATTGGTAGCAGAAAGAAATAACCCCTTTTGTGTGTGTGGGTGTGGATGAGTGTGCATGGGGGAGGTTGTTTGGGTTGATGCACTGATTGAAAGTGTAGCTTGTGTTTTTTCTATGTAGATTTAATTTAAAAAAAAAAAAAAAAAAGTTTTTAATTTATTTATTTTTTTTAAATTTATTTATTTATTTTTCATCTGGTCCTTACGGGCGACCTGGTGCCCGCGGGCACCGCGTTGGTGACCCCTGCTATAGAGAAATCTCGTTCGTTGGTTGACCTTTTTGATTACATTGGTTACCTTGAGTTTGTTGTTGTTTCCTGTGTTTGGTGCTTTAGTTTCTGTCTTGTGGTGTTATTTTGGTGATTCTTCCTGTTTTGTTGGTGTTCTCCTGGAGCAGCTTCACGCCTTCCCTTGAGTGCTATTGCCCGCACCTGCTTTGTTTTCTCAATCAAGACTATTTAAGTTGTGCGTACGCTATCCTTCTTTGTGGGGACATTGTTGATTGTCATGTCATGTACGGATGTACTTTGTGGACGCCGTCTGCTGCTCACACGCTGTAAGTTTTTGCTGTCGTCCAGCATTCTGTTTTTGTTTCCTTTGTAGCCAGATACTCCTACTGTATGGAGTATTACATGGTTACCCTGCCAAGCTCAACAAATTAGGTGAAGTTGCATAATTTCCCACGGCACACCAGACAATATCTCACGGCACTAGTGTGCGCGGCACAGTGGTTGAAAAACACTGCTATACATGATGGATCACTCCCTTTAATAGAATAGAATGGACTTTATTGTCATTATATTTGCATATTACGAGATTAAGGACTCCAACTTAAGGTGCGGTATAGTGGGAACAAATATGGGGTAAAAATAAATTACACAAGAGGTAATCAAGAAAAAAACTAACAGTTGAAATAAACCGACTACTATCCAATAAAAATAATAAGCAATCCTGTGCAATATACAAAACAAAATACAAAATACTGTACAATATACAGAACAAGACAAGAGTACCGGAGTAATAAATAACAATTCAACAATTAACAATCCAGTGTTTTTGAACCTTTTTTGAGCCAAGGCACATTTTTTTTAATAAAAAAACAAAATACGGAGGCACACCACCAGCAGAAAAGGGTAAAAAAAAAAAAAGAAACTCCACCAAGTTGTCGTGCCTTATTTTGAGTTTGTTGTTGTTTCCTGTGTGTGGTGCTTTAGTTTCTGTCTTGCGCTGTTATTTTGGTGACTCTTCCTGTTTTCCTGGAGCAGCTTCACGCCTTCCCTTGAGTGCTATTGCCCGCACCTGCTTTGTTTTCGCAATCAAGACTATTTAAGTTGTGCATACGCTATCCTTTTTTGTGGGGACATTGTTGATTGTCATGTCATGTATGGTTGTACTTTGTGGACGCCGTCTGCTGCTCCACACCCTGTAAGTTTTTGCTGTCGTCCAGCATTCTGTTTTTGTTTACTTTGTAGCCATTTCAGTTTTACTTTTGTTTTGCATAGCCATCCCTATGCTTCAGTGCCTTTTCCTAGCGGGACTTGCCTTTTGTTCATTTTAGGTTTAAGCGTTACATACCTTTTCACCCGCACGCTGTCTCCCACTGTGCTCTGCATATTGCGATCACAACAAACCATCCTCGACGCGTTCCGACTTCTACAAAGCAATGAACTACCTGCTGCCACCTACTGATATGGAATATTACATGGTTACCCTGCCAAGATCTACACAGCACAGGGACTAGACAACGGCACATTATTATAGTTATTGATTTGCAAAAAATGTTTTTTCTGGACCAATTAGGTGAAGTTGCATAATTTCCCACGGCACACCAGACAATATCCCGCGGCACACTAGTGGTTGAAAAACAATGCTATACATGATGGATCACTCACTTTAATGCAGTGTTTTTCAACCTTTTTTGAGCCAAGGCAGATTCAGACTCAGTTGACAGTAAAAAGTCGTTGTCACAATTGTTGGATATGACTTTAAACCACAACCAACCATGCATCAATATACACTATATTGCCACAAGTATTTGGCCACCCATCCAAATGATGAGAATCAGGTGTCCTAAACATTTTGTCCGGCCACAGGTGTTTAAAATCCAGCACTTAGGCATGGAGACTGTTTGTGAAAGAATGGGCCGCACTCAGGAGCTCGGTGATTTCCAGCGTGGAACTGTCATAGGATGCCACCTGTGCAGCAAACGCTCTTCCATCTGGCAATCTGATGGACGAGTCTGGGTTTGGAGTTTACCAGGAGAACGGTACATTTCGGACTGCATTCTGCAGAGTGTGAAATTTGGTGGAGGAGGAATTATGGTGTGGTGTTGTTTTTCTGGAGTTGGGCTTGGCCCCTTAGTTCCGGTGAAAGGAAATTTGAACGGTCTAGGACACCAAAACATTTTGAACAATTCCATGTTCCCAACCTTGTGGGAACAGTTTGGAGCGGACCCGTTCCTCTTCCAACATGACTGTGCACAAAGCAAGGTCCATAAAGACATGGATGACAGAGTCTGGTGTTGATGAACTTGACTGGCCTGCACAGAGTCCTGACCTGAACCCGATAGAACACCTTTGGGATGAATTAGACCGGAGACTGAGAGCCAGGCCTTCTCGACCAACATCAGTGTGTGACCTCACCAATGCGCTTTTGGAAGAATGGTCGAAAATTCCTACAAACATACTCCACAGCCTTGTGGACAGCCTTCCGGGAAGTGTAAAAAGCTGTAATAGCTGCAAAAGGTGGACCGACGTCATATTGAACCCTATAGGTTAGGAATGGGATGGCACTTCAAGTTCATATGTGAGTCAAGGCAGGTGGGCAAATACTTTTGGGAATATAGTGTAGCTCTTGTCTCAAAGTAGGTGTACTGTCACGACCTGTCACATCACGCTGTGACTTATTTTGAGTTCATTGCTGTTTTCCTGTGTGTAGTGTTTTAGTTCTTGTCTTGAGCTCCTATTTTGGTGGCTTTTTCTCTTTTTTTGGTATTTTCCTGTAGCAGTTCATGTCTTCCTTGGAGCGCTGTTCCCACATCTACTTTGTTTCAGCAATCAATAATATTTCAGTTGTTTTTATCCTTCTTTGTGGGGCCATTGGTGATTGTCAAGTCATGTTCGGATGTGCTTTGTGGACGCCGTCTTTGCTCCACAGTAAGTCTTTGCTGTCGTCCAGCATTCTGCTCTTGTTTACTTTGCAGCCAGTTCAGTTTTAGTTTCGTTCTGCATAGCCTTCTCTAAGCTTCAATGCCTTTTCTTAGGGGCGCTCACCTTTTGTTTATTCTTGGTTTAAGCATTAGACACCTTTTTACCTGCACGCTGCCTCCCACTGTTCCCGACGTCTACAAAGCAATTAGCTACCGGCTGCCACCTACTGATATGGAAGAGTGTTACACGGTTACTCTGCCGAGCTCTAGACAGCACCGACACTCGACAACAACACATCATTTCCAGACTATAATTACTGGTTTGCAAAAAAATATTTTTAAATAGGTGAAATTACATAATCTCCCACAGCACACCAGACGGTATCTCACGGCACACTACCGCGGCACAGTGGTTGCAAAACGGTGCTTTAATCCACAATTACACCAATATTGTCATTGCCTGCGATATTTGACCATTATTCTACACAAGTGTCTCTTTAGGTGGCGTCCGTGGAAAATAGATTTAGATTTATTTCTCATGGACTTGTTAATTGACCGGCGAGTTTGTTCTCAAACAAATTGTAAACAGTATTTGCAGAGGAATAATAAAAGCAGCAGGTGGAAGGCAAGGCCCGAGAGACACACCTGTCTATGGCACAGCCAAGATAACTGATAAGTAGTCTTCTCAAAGCCATTTATGAATCATTAAAAAGGCCATAGATGCGTTACAGCATTACATACATGAGAACCAGCATCCTCTGCAGTAGACATTTGTCTTTTGCACTTGAGTCCGACAAAATAATTCGTTAAGTTTCAGTTTATTTCGAACATGCATACGATGCAATGTAAAGCGTCCCATATTTCCAGTTGTTTCATTACAGCATGTCCGAAAAGGAGTAGGAAGAAGCTGAGCTTATTTAATCCTACCCCTTTAGATATAGCAATTGTATCCCATTTTCTTGTTCTCTGTTTGTAACAGAACAAGGAATACATAAATAATATACCATAAGTAAGTAAACAAATATCAAATACATAAATAATCATTATCTAAAACAAAACAAAAAAAGATTTAAGATGTTCATCATTATTGTTCTTCTTTGTACTTTGTGAACACTTGCAGTTTGAACAGTCTTTTAAACTGAATATTGTTTGATTTATTTGCTTAATCCATTCCATAATTTAATTCCACGGATATGCTGAAGGTCTTAAGCGTGGTACGTGCATACAAATATTTTTTAAATTAGATCCTCCTGGAAATAGTACCTATAGGAGAATAACCGGTGATGTTTTTTTTTTTAGTATTAGCTCCAAAGCAGGCATGTCAAACTTGTTTTCATTGAGGGCCACATCGCAGTTATGGCTGCCCTCAGAGGGCCGCTTGTAACATTAAATAATATGTATATATATATATATATATATATATATATATATATATATATATATATATATATATATATATATATATATATATATATATATATATATATATATATATATATACTACCGTTCAAAAGTTTGGGGTCACCCAAACAATTTTGTGGAATAGCCTTCATTTCTAAGAACAAGAATAGACTGTTGAGTTTCAGATGAAAGTTCTCTTTTTCTGGCCATTTTGAGCGTTTAATTGACCCCACAAATGTGATGCTCCAGAAACTCAATCTGCTCAAAGGAAGGTCAGTTTTGTAGCTTCTGTAACGAGCTAAACTGTTTTCAGATGTGTGAACATGATTGCACAAGGGTTTTCTAATCATCAATTAGCCTTCTGAGCCAATGAGCAAACACATTGTACCATTAGAACACTGGAGTGATAGTTGCTGGAAATGGGCCTCTATACACCTATGTAGATATTGCACCAAAAACCAAACATTTGCAGCTAGAATAGTCATTTACCACAATAGCAATGTATAGAGTGTATTTCTTTAAAGTTAAGACTAGTTTAAAGTTATCTTCATTGAAAAGTACAGTGCTTATCCTTCAAAAATAAGGACATTTCAATGTGACCCCAAACTTTTGAACGGTAGTATATATATATATATATATATATGTATATATATATATATATATATATATATATATATATATATACGTATGTGGGCTCTGTACCGAGGATGTCGTTGTGGCTTGTACAGCCCTTTGAGACACTTGTGATTTAGGGCTATATAAATAAACATTGATTGATTGATTGATATATATATATATATATATATATATATATATATATATATATATATATATATATATATATATATGTGTGTGTAGTTGCCTATGCATTTAATTATATTTTTTGCGTACCCTGTAAATAAAACATCTTTAGATTTTACTGTTAAAACAAATTTGGAGGCTGATGTCGCCAGAATTTTATCGTTATATTTATTATAAATTTTTTTTACAGCATATTACTTTAAATGGAATGGAAAAACAGTACCACTGTTTTTTAAAGGTAATAGTCATGCAATAGAGTGACCAGTTTGTTTGTTTTTTACCTTGAAATTGGTTGTTGTTTTTATTGTATATTACTGTACACCAAAATTGTTTTACGGTAAAAAAAACTGGCAGCTCAGTCGCCAAATGTTTTGGCGACTGGGGTTGGAATTGGGGGTTAAATCACCAAAAATGATAACTTGGGCGCCCACTGCTCCCCTCACCTCCCAGGGGGAAACTGATACCGATAATTTTGAAACCGATACCGATAATTTCCAATATTACATTTTAAAGCATTTATCGGCCGATAATATCGGCAGTCCGATATTATCCCCCCCCCCCCTCCGAATTCGGAGGTCTCAAGGTTGGCAAGTATGATGGTACTGTCTGGTCACGGGGATTAATAAAGTACTTCTGATTCTGATTCTGATCTTACGACAACTCTGATGATCCACCGTGGAAGCCTCGCCTCCATTGAGTGCCGTTTCTCCTTGTTATTGCATTCGAGGAAAGCACAAATCTGAGATGATTGAGGCAACAAATTCAGCGTGCCTATCATCTGCCGTCCCCTGGCACCTCACACCAGCCGCACACCTCGGTCATGAGCCGAGTCGCCCACGCCTCCCATATGCCGCTCGCAGCGGCCGCTCGGCTTTCAACTCCGACGCTCTACGCTGTGACACAGGAGCTTAATGCCTCATTAGGTCATCAATTACACGAGAGGAACCATCCCAGCACCGCCGCGCACATTTCGACGCGTCGGGGGCGATGCCGACTTGAACAAATTAAGTATCTCCCCTTTCTCTTTTCGCCGTTTGCGTGACAAGCATGACTGAGCACCAGTAAAGAAAATCACCGTGACCTGCCTCACCGCCAGCAGTTTAATGAGGCCTGGTCTTAGTTGAATAAATCGGCACACTCCGTCCCGGGGTGTCCATTCAGTTTTTGGGGCTGCATGAATATTTCATTCCTTCAGCCCCACTGGCAGAGCAACAGCCTGCAACCCTGAGTGCCGCCTTTCAAAAAAAAAACAAAAAAAAACGCAGCCTCACTTCCCATCTGGTGCCGGGCTGAGCAGGGGAGGTGTGAGGAACATTTCGAAGGTCAACGCCTCGTGACCTCCTGCGGGAGAGACACTGATGCCTCCCAGCAGGCACCAGGCAGGGAGGAGACGGTCATTGAGACGGTGGCTGGCATCTCCGCGGACCTGCAGCGTGCATAATGTGACGGGGAGGGCGGGACGCGCGGTGAGGTAAACTTCAATGAAGGATAACCTCAACTTGTTGCGTGACTTGAAAAAAACCAGCCAGGCCCATCTATCAACACTGTGGACACAAGTATCGGAGGACATTTTTCTCCTTTAAAGTTAAAGTTAAAGTACCACTGATAGTCACAAACACACTAGGTGTGGTGAAATGACCCTCTGCATTTGATCCATCCCCTTGTTCCACCTCCTAGGAGGTGAGGGGAGCAGTGAGCAGCTATTTTGGTGATTTAACCCCCCCCAATTCCAACCCTTGATGCTGAGTGCCAAGCACGGAGGTAACGGGTCCCATATTTATATTTTCTATAGTCTTTGGTATAGTCTTCAGTAATGCGGACGCTGTATCGATCCGTTGTGGTGAAGAAGGAGCTGAGCCGGAAGGCAAAGCTCTCAATTTACCGGTCGATCTACGTTCCCATCCTCACTTATGGTCATGAGATTTGGGTTATGACCGAAAGGACAAGATCACGGGTACAAGCGGCCGAAATGAGTTTCCTCCGCCAGGTGGCGGGGCTCTCCCTTAGAGATAGGGTGAGAAGCTCTGCCATCCGGGTGGAGCTCAAAGTAAAGCCGCTGCTCCTCCACATCGAGAGGAGCCAGTTGAGGTGGTTCGGGTCAGGATGCCAACCGAACGCCTCCCTAGGGAGGTGTTTAGGGCACGTCCGACCGGTAGGAGGCCACGGGGAAGACCCAGGACACGTTGGGAAGACTATGTCTCCCGGCTGGCCTGGGAACGCCTCGGGATCCCCCCGGGAAGAGCTGGACGAAGTGGCTGGGGAGAGGGAAGTCTGGGTTTCCCTGCTTAGGCTGCTGCCCCCGCGACCTGACCTCGGATAAGCGGAAGAAGATGGATGGATGGATAGTCTTTGGTATGACTCGGCTGGGGTTTGAACTAACGAGCAACGTTCCCTCTAAGGTGCGCGCCTGTGCAGTTGCGCAATGCTCAAGCGTCCTCTGCGCACGGCAAATCTATGCCACGCACAAAATCAAATGAAAAAATAAGCGCATAACAATTTTCGACACGACAGAGAAAACAGATTTCGTCATCATTGTTCAAATATTGTAACGTCTGTCGAGACGCTTTGAGGACATGAATTCCATCCATCACTTTACTGAGCAAAACTCTTTATTGTCGGCCATAAACACATCACCAAAACATTAGTAAAAAAAATGATATCCAGCAAAAGTGGTCATTTTCTGCAGTACAAACCAGACCAAAAGCAACTTTGTTATATCAACAGCAGCCGCTCGCTCTTTCTCACTTGCGCCAACACATGCACATATGGCACCTAGCCAGTGATGCGTTTACAGCCACACAAAAAGTCGGACAACTCCAACACCACACAGGGTCATTCCAGGTCGTTACACTATGATTTACCAATCAAATGTGTGCTTATTCTAGTGTCATTTATTAGGAATCTTCATTTATAAATATTAATCATGAAATGCTGTTAGTATATTAAATAGATACTAATAAAAATATATTTTTTACAAACAGGAAGTTGCAGGAATGTACACATGATCCCCTGCTTACATCTCATTGTGCAACATGTGAATGTTTTAATGGGAACTAAATGCAATGTCTGAAAGGGGTACAAATTATTTCCAAAGCAGGACCTCCACCCAGACAAACAATACAAGTACACAGTTCATAAAAAAACTATATTTTTTGTTATTGTCATTGTAAGTGGGCCTAAACACTTATATTAGAAAACAACCTCATGGAAATGACTGCTGTCATTTGATTATAATAATAAGAGAATGTTGTCTGTCTATCTGTGTTGGCCCTGCGATGAGGTGGGGACTTGTCCAGGGTGTACCCCGCCTTCCGCCCGAATGCAGCTGAGATAGGCTCCAGCACCCCCCGTGACCCCGAAAGGGACAAGCGGTAGAAAATGGATGGATGGATGGAGATTGAACTTGTTATTTAGTCAGGTTTGGGACAGGTGTGCTGCTGGTGTAGCCACAGTGTGCACGTCTGATGTTGCTCACATGGGCTCCACTCAATGCTCAGGGAGTTTTTGCGTTTGCTCACACACATGAGAAATTAGAGGGAACATTGCTCACGACCTACCGATCTCAGGGCGGACACTCGAACCACAAGGCCACTGAGCAAGCACTCGGGAGGACTGAGGTTGTGGAAAAAGGCGCCCGACACCAGTGTCCTGGGACTTGGCAAATATAGCTTGGACACGCTCCAAAATGTTGTAGGTTTTAATAGCTTACAATAAGAACTATCTCCGGGCAGCACGGTGGCACAGGGGTTAGTGCATGTGCCTCACAATACGAAGGTCCTGAGTTCAATCTTTCTGTGTGGGGTTTGCATGTTCTCCCCGTGACTGCGTGGGTTCCCTCCGGGTACTCCGGCTTCCTCCCACCTCCAAAGACATGCACCTGGGGATAGGTTGATTGGCGACGTTAAATTGGCCCTAGTGTGTGAATGTGAGTGCGAATGTTGTCTGTCTATCTGTGTTAGCCCTGCGATGAGGTGGCGACTTGTCCAGGGTGTACCCCGCCTTCTGCCCGAATGCAGCTGAAATAGGCTCCAGCACCCCCTGCGACCCCGAACGGGACAAGCGGTAGAAAATGGATGGATGGATGGAAGAACTATCTTCATCTTGTCTTTAAATATTCACTTCCTGTGGGTGTCACAGCCACTGGTGTCTTTTGGGAAAGACCTCAACTTACAAGTTTAATTGGTTCTGTGACGGAGCTTCGAACTTAAAAACGTGTACCTCAAATCAACATCTCCCGTTCAATCGGTGCCCAAAACAGCACCACTTCAACATGAAACATGCCGTTGAAAAATGAAAACACCCTGTTGGGTAAGAAAGATTGTATAACAACATTACATTAGAATATAGAACAAAACTACAGTAGTTTATGAAGCAATGCAATAATAATAGTTA